>NC_045961.1:50487979-50853812 GCF_010909765.2 Amblyraja radiata
TGCAGCAGCATCTATGGAGCGAATGAAATAGGCAACGTTTCGGGCCGAAACCCTTCTTCATAGAACTAGTATGAACGGGTGATAGGTCAGTGGATCAAAAGGCCTATTTCCATGCTGTACCTCTAAAAACCAAAAAAAATGTATACACGTGTAGTCACAGGCAATACGTGCAAATTCTACATAGAACATTGCCTCTGGAGCTTTGAACACTAACAGCTGTAGCATTGTTGCCTCAGATTTATTCCTGATAATTGGTTTAATTATTCCCCTTTAAATATGAACTAGACTAATGAACCCATGCCTGTCTATATCTGTTTGATTCCGTTTCTATTCCCAATCTTTTCATACCACCCACTATACAGCAGATCTTTCATAAAGACTCTATGATCAATGCTGAAACCGCCCAGGACGTAATTACCAGTACAGGTAAAGACTAGCATTCTTTTATTATATCAGTTGATATTAAATGTGTGCAGCTAGATTATTAGCGTTATACAGTTATTAGGTGCAGTACCAATCTGTGTCAATGATGGAGATAGTTTATTTCAGTTTAGTTTAAGATAGACACAAAATGCTGGAGTAACACAGTGGGTCAGGCAGCATCTTTGGAGAAAAGGAATAGGTGATGTTTCTGTCAAACCCCTTCTTCAGTTTAGTTTAGTTTAGTTTATTGTCACGTGTACAGTGAAATCCTTTTTCACTTGGTCAAGAACAAGTTCCTAAGTATAAATATTACTCACAGTTGCAAGTCGCATATGTACCCTGATCCCCATTCTTTAGTTTAGTTTACATTATTTTACTTTATTGTCACGTATACCAGGCACAGTGAAATGTTTTTTCACTTGTTCAAGAACTTCTAGTTCCTAGGTATAAATATTAACCACAATTGCAATTTGCATATGTACCCTGATTCAATTAGCATATTGCACATTTTTCAATGGTTTAATGATATTTTGTTGTCACGTGTACCTAAGTACAGTGAAATTATTATTTTTTGCATTCAGTTCAGTGACAATCCTACAATTAATTAGGCACAATCTTACTAAGTGTAGGACTTGGGGGCATTGTTTTTATTGTTTTTTCCTTTGCACTGTTATTGTTTTTTTGTTTAGTTTAGAGATATAGCTTGGAAACAGGCCCATTGGCCCAGCGAGTCCTTGCCAACTAACGATCACCCAAACACAGGTTCTATCCTACAACTAGGGACAATTTGCAGGAGCCAATTAACCCATAAACCTGCATGTTTTTTGAATGTGGGAGGAAACCGTAGCAGCCAGAGAAAACCCATGCAGTCACAGGAACGTACAAGCTCTGATCGTGACTGCGCTGTAAAGCAGCAACTCTACCTCTGCACCACCATGCCCCCCCCCACGTTGCTGGGGAAGAATATATCCTACAATTCAAATCAAACAGATAGTTTAATAAGAGATTCATATGGAGTAAATTCAATATATAAATTATCTGAATAAACACAATTCCTGGCATTCTCATAAGACTGTGCAAATTATTTCCAGAATTCAATGTTGCTTCTTCCACAGTTCTTTCATTAGATTTGTTTATGAAAATCTGTCCATCACTTGCCTGTCAGTCACTCATATGTACAATGGGATTCCTTCATAATTACTCCGTCAACATGGCAACAGAGCCAAAGCACAAAGCACATTTTTCTTTTTATTACCTGTGTGTAATTAAAAATTCAAGCTCATAAAATTTAATGTAGGGCTGATGGCCAATCACCTCATTTAGGATCATGAGATTAATAAAGCCCTCAAGATGATCTCCTTTGTAAATACAGTACTCAGTTCTATGATCTAAGTATAAGCACTGAATTAATTTTCATTTATACTTACAAAATTAAAATTTAAGTAAATTTCTTCCAAACTCAAATATACAATTGGTGGGACTTTTTTTAATAACCAGTGGGAGTTGCATTAGACCTGTGATTATGTAAAGCAGGAATTTTTCTGGCGGCTCTTGTGATTGCAGTAATCTTGGGAGAAAATCACTGTTTACAGTTTCAAAGCATAATTAAGTGTCTACCAATCTAGCACCAAAGTTACTGCAACGGATTAGGAGAAAAACAAAAAACAAAATCCACAATTTAAAACAAAACATGCAACATGCTCAGGCATCAAGAGAGAAGCATTTTTACTTAGGAAACATGTTAGCCATTTTGACATTGTGGCCTAATATTCCTTTGTACTGATTTATAGGGCACGGTATTTTTGCCAAAGGACTCCACAGAGGCTAATGGGCAAACTTGCTGTGCCTGTTCCTTTGTACACTCATTGGCACAGAAGTGATTCTAGTCTCAGTCATTAAATAGTCCTACTAAAGTACTGGTTGCCAAATATTTTAACTCCCCTTCCCATTCCCATACTGACCTTTCGGTCATGGGCCTCCCCCACTGTCAGAGTGAGGCCACATGCAAATTGGAGTAACAACACCTCATATTTTGCTTGGGCAGCTTACATCCCAACAGTATGCATATTAATTTCTCCAACTTCATGTAACCCCTGCATTCCCTCCCACACACACATTAGTCATCCTACTAGTTCGCATCCCTGTCTCCCTTTCTTTATCATCTCTTCCCCAGCCAATAATAGGCCATTTTGGGCTCCACCTTTCCTTGGTCATCTGTGGCTGGCCCTGATTGCCTTTTCCTAACTTGGAGCAGGTCACAGGGAGAATGTACAAACTTCTTCAGGCAGCACCTGCAGTCTGGATCAAAGTCAAGTCTCTGGAGCTGTCAGGCAGCAACTCTACCACTGCACCACTGTGCAGCCCTGCTTTACTAATACATACCACCATGCCTACACAACAGAAAGGTCAGAATGGGAAGGGGAGTTAAAATGTTTGGCAACCAGTACTTTTGTAGGACTATTTAATGATTTAGACCAGAATTACTTCTGTGCCAACAAGTGTACAAAGGAACAGGCACAGCAAGTTTGCCCATTAGCCTCTGTGGAGTCCTTTGGCAAAAGTACTGTGCCCTATAAATCAGAACAAATGAATATTAGGCATCAATGTTAAAGTGGCTAAAGTCTTTCTTAAGTAAAAATGCTTTTCTCTCGATGCCCTAGCATGTTTTGTTTTAAATTGTGATTTTTTTTTTGTTCTTCTCCTAATCCATTGCAATAACTTTGGTGCTAGGTTGGTAGACACTTAGTTATGCTTTGAAACTGTAAACAGTGATTTTACAGGCTCAAGCCAGAAAGGTCAGTATGTGAGTGGGAAATGGAGTTAAAATGCTTGGCAACTGGGAGTTCGCGTTTGCCAAGGAGGACTTAGCGCAGGTGTTCAGCGAAATGGTCGCCAAGTCTGCGCTTGATCTCAACGATATACAGGAGTCCACAACGAGAACAGCGGATACAGTAGACGAGGTTGGAGGAGGTGCAAGTGAACCTCTGCCTCACCTGAAAGGAGTGTCGGGGTCCCTGGACTGAGTGGAGGGAGGGAAGAGGTATAAGGACAGGTGTTGCATCTCCTGTGGGTTGCAGGGGAATGTACATGGGGAGGGGGTGGTTTGAGTGGGAAGGAATGAGTTAACCTGGGAGTTGTGGAGGGAATGGTCTCTGCGTGCGGAAACTTAAAAGGGGTGGAGATGGGAAGATGTGACTAGTGGTGGGACCCATTGGAAGTGGTGAAAATGTCAGAGGATTATGTGCTGTATGCGACGGATGATGGGGTGAAAGGTGAGAACTAGGGGGACTGTCCCTGTTGCTGCTGGGGGGAGGGGGAGCAAGAACGGAACTGCGGGATACCGAGCAGATCCCTGTGAGGGCCTCATCTATGATGGAAGTGGGGAACCCCCTTTCCCTGATGAATGAGGACATCTCAGATGTCCAGGTGTGGAACATCTCATTTTGTGTGTAGATGTGGAGTAGACGGAGGAATTGGGAGTGGTCTGTAGTCTTTGCAGGAAGCAGGGTGGGAAGAAGTGTAGTCCAGATAGCTGTGGGAGGCAGTGGGTTTGCAATAGATGTCAGTTGATAGTCTGTCTCCTGTGATGGAGACGGTGAGATCAAGAAAGGGGAGGGAAATGTTGGAGATGGTCTGATTGAATTTGAGAGCAGGGTGAAAATTGGTGGAGGTTAATGTAATCCATGAGTTCTGCATGGGTGCAGGAGGTATCCCCAATGAAGTCATCAATGTTACGGAGATTGTGTTCGGGGATAGGACCAGTGTGCGCCTTGTGCCTAAATAGTTTTGGCAGTCGTGTATCATAATTGTAGTTGCACCCAGAGATTTATTGAATCAACAGGACGCATATATTGATGGTAAAGGAGTAATCGCCTCTAGCTGTGCCCGCGCGTATCTTTGCCAGGATTACGTTAATGTAACCAGGCATGTGCTTCAAGGCAGTCTGAAGAAGGATTAAAGTTTTGTTCTATACTATTACCAACTTTCCCCAGGGTGCCTCATTCCCAGCCAATCCGCTCGGCAGTCTGAAGTTTAGATGATGTCATGGGTTTTGAAGAGGGAGATGAAAGGGATTGACTCTAACCCCCGGCGCAGCGAAGAACTTCACACAGTCTGGCACTGCACGCCCAGGCGATCAGACGCAGATAAAAGATCACGCCGCGGAGGCAAGTCGGGCCACTTTTCGTTTTAGACTGCTTTGGGATCCAAGGAAAGCAATCGGCTCCCGGAAAAAAAAGAAGTAAAGTCAAGGGTGTTTTGGAGGTAAGAGATTGCATTAGAAGAGTGCGGTCGAGTGCTGCTGAACCTGTAGAAATGTACGCGGTTGGACACACACACACACGGATGGCCGGTCGGCTGCTTTGAAGTGACCGCTCGCAGTGAGTGGGTGATCCCGGCATGAAGATTGGAGGGAGGGAGGGGGGAGGGAGGCGGGAATAGTTACACAGCTAAAGCAAAATAAAAAATCAAGGGGGTAAAAAAAGATGAGGGGGGGCGGGGGTTTCAAAAGGTGGAAGGAAATAAGAGGTGGGTTTAATAATCTAGGATAGTTTCTGCTCTCTCTACCTTTCGTCTGCGATCGATTGTGGACTTTGGCGACCAGAAACAAAACAAAACACTGTCTGCACACACGGGGGGGGGGGGGGGGATACTACAGAGTGTGGCTGCTTGGGGCAGTCACCCCGACTGGTGGATTAAGCCGATCACACTCGCCACTCGACAAACTCAACTCGCCCCTCGCCGGCTGGATTCGGTATCAGGATCCCACTTGGTCGCTCCAGAATCACCCGCATGCCTCAACCTCGATTTTGTATCCCCTCCGTAAAAAAAAAACACCCCTCACCTCGTCGCTACCGGACAACACGCTTTGCCCTCAAGATGGGCTTCGGATAAACCGGACTGCAGCTGGTGCGACCAAGCGGGTGAATGTGTGGCCCGGGCCCGGGCGACCGAGCGGGTGGATGGACGTGTGGCCCGGGCGACCGAGCGGGTGGATGGACGTGTGGCCCGGGCGACCGAGCGGGTGAATCGGGCGCTGACCCAGTCCCGCTGCCGCTCCACCGTCCGCTGCAAAGATCATAGAGCGGATAATCTTTGGTCCTCAGGACGCTGCTTCCTCCAGCCCCGGCTCTCTGAGCCCACACAGCTGTCATTGCCACAGACAGCAGCAAACACAACCCCCGCTCACTCCAACACGGGGCTTTACCGCACAAACTCCTGTAGCCCACCTCGGAGGGCGAGGACACACGCGAAATCACCATCAGAGGCAGAATTTATTGGGAAATTCCACAACCACTACTGCCCAGTAAAGAGAAAGTATTTATGTCCGAAGTTCACGAGTGATCTGAGGAGAATTAGGCCATTCGGCCCGTCATGTCTACTCGCCATTCAATCATGGCTGATCTATCTTTCCCTCTCAACCCCATTCTCCTGCCTTCTCCCCATAACCCTTGACACCCTTACTAATCAAGAACCTATCAATCTCCACCTTAAAAACATCGACTTGGCCTCCACAGCCTTCTATGGGCAGATTCACCACCCACTGACTAAAGAAATTCCTCCGCATCTCCATTCTATAGGTACGTCCTTTTATTCTGAGGCTATGGCCTCTGATCCTAGCCTCTCCCACTAGTTCAGGGGTTCCCAACCGTTTTCGTCCAGTTACCCCTGGCAACTTTAATAGCACATAACAATGTTATTTCACTTAAGGGCCTGTCCCACTTTCACGAGTTATTCACAAATTCTCCCTAGTTTTTCCCTTGATTCAAGCTCGCAGAATGTTGGTAACAAGTCCGTAGGAGTTTGTAGATATACCGTAGCAGCCCGTTGTGCTAACCGTAACCAATCAAAAAATGGTTGGGATGAAATAAATTGCAACTTTTTACTCGTAAGGTGGGCATCGAAATAGTCGTGGGAATTCGTAGACATACTCGTAGGAGTTCGTGAACATAGTCGTGGAAGGTCGTAGGGGTTCGTAGATTACCACGATCTTGATTTTTGTTTTTAGGTCCTTTAAACTCGGCAAAGGTTTTGAATTAAGTCGTGAAAGTGGGACAGGCCCTTTATTTATGAGCAACTAATGATGAACAGATACCAGTATACCAGAACCAAACACAGTCAGTCAATGAGAAAAAATATCCAGAATCAACAAATTTACCCCCTGGTTAGGCGAAATCTACCCCCCCTGGGGGTAAATTTACCCCAGGTTGGGAACCCTTACACTAGTGGAAATATCCTCCACATCCACTCTATCCTTTTGTAACAAAGGCCAAGTTTTGCAATTAAAAAATATATTTTTCATTTTATTAAGGAATGAAGGTGAGATTAGTTATTAATTAATGTGATGTGTATAATATACTAGACTAAGTGGGACCCGTTGGGCTGGTCATCCAATGCAATATTCCACCTCTCCAGCAATTCTAATATTGGTGGCCAGTTGGGGGGGGGGGGGGGGGGGGCTTTCTGGAGCGCTAGTATGGGTGTTATGGGCTGAAGGGACTGGTTTCCAGAGGGCTAGTATGCAAATTGTGCGCCAAATGGATTCTTGGGCTGGCGTCTCTATCAATCAAGCCTGTTGTGCTGGCAACTCACTCACTCATGGCTGGTGGGCTGATAGTTCACTCACGGCTAATCCTTGAAATTCTATTTCAAGCAGGGTATAAGGCCACCAAATTCAAGTGCAGTTTCTTACCATTTCTAGCAGGGTGCAAGGCCACCAAATTCAAGTGCATTTCATACCATTTGAAGTAGGGTGCAAAGCCACTAAAGACAGCGAGTCGTAACCTCTCCCTCCTCCATCTTGCAGAGACGGAGCCACACCCACATTTCCGGGTTTTATAACCCCTCCCCCCCCCCCCCCCCCCCCACCGGAAAAGGCGTGGCTTTCATGGAGTGATTGACAGGAGAGAGATTCTCAACATTTAAAAAAAAAACTAATAACACTTTTATTTTTCATTGATGGGAAGAATTCTCTGCACGTGCTCAGCAGAGGGGGACTGAGTAAGATGGCCAAAAATCACAGCCGTATGTGGTAGCGTTTTATCTAAAATCAATATACAGTGCAAACAGGAAGTAAGTGCATTTACAGTAGTGCCTTTTAAGTTCAAGCCAAAGCACCCAAGCCACCATTTGCAGTAAGTAGTGCCTTTCAACTTCATGCCACCATTTGCAGTAAGTAGTGCCTTTCAACTTCATGCCACCATTTGCAGTAAGTGGTGTCTTTCAACTTCAAGCCATTGCATCCAAGCCACCATTTGCAGTAAGTGGTGTCTTTCAATTTCAAGCCACACCCAAGTCACCATTTGCAGTAAGTAGTGCCTTTCAACTTCAAACCAAAGCTCCCAAGCCACCACTTGCAGTAAGTAGTGCCTTTCAACTTCAAGCCAAAGCTCCCAAGCCACCATTTGCAGTAAGTAGTGCCTTTCAACCTCATGCCACCATTTGCAGTAAGTGGTGTCTTTCAACTTCAAGCCACACCCAAGCCATCATTTGCAGTAAGTGGTGTCTTTCAACTTCAAGCCACACCTAAGCCATCATTTGCAGTAAGTAGTGCCTTTCAACTTCAAAGCTCCCAAGCCACCATTTGCAGTAAGTGGTGTCTTTCAACTTCAAGCCACACTCAAGCCACCATTTGCAGTAAGTAATGCCTTTCAACAAAGCCATTGCACCCAAGTCACCATTTGCAGTAAGTACTGCCTTTCAACTGCAAACCAAAGCACCCAAGCCACCATTTGCAGTAAGTAGTGCTTTCAACTTCAAGCCAAAACACCCAAGCCACCATTTGCAGTAAGTAGTGCCTTTCAAATTCAAGCCACAATTTGCAGTAAGTAGTGCCTTTCAACTTCAGGCCAATGCACCCACGCTCCCCCATTTGCAGTAAGTAGTGCCTTTCAATTTCAAGACACACCCAAGCCAAGCCAACCAGGGGGGAGGGAGGGAGGAGAAGAGGGGAGGGGGGGGTGCTTTCTGGAGTGCTAGTATGAACCATTTTAGAACCAATAGACATTTTTTTTGCAAGCTTTAGAACCAATAGACATTTTTTTGCAAGCTTTAGAACGAATAGTCATTTTATTTGCAAGCTTTAGAACCAATAGACATTTTTTGCAAGCTTTGGAACCAATAGTCATTTTTTGCAAGCTTTAGAATCAATAGTCATTTTTTTGCAAGCTTTAGAACCAATAGACATTTTTTGCAAGCTTTAGAACCAATAGACATTTTTTTGCAAGGTTTAGAACCAATAGACATTTTTTTGCAAGCTTTAGAACCAATAGACATTTTTTGCAAGCTTTAGAACCAATAGACATTTTTTTGCAAGCTTTAGAACCAATAGACATTTTTTGCAAGCTTTAGAACCAATAGATATTTTTTGCAAGCTTTAGAACCAAGAGACATTTTTTTGCAAGCTTTAGAACAAATTTTGCAAGCTTAGAACCAATGGAATTTTTTTGCAAGCTTTAGAACCAATGGACATTTTTTTGCAAGCTTTAGAACCAATGGACATTTTTTTGCAAGCTTTAGAACCAATAGACATTTTTTTTGCAAGCTTTAGAACCAATAGACATTTTTTTTGCAAGCTTTAGAACCAATAGACATTTTTTTGCAAGCTTTAGAACCAATAGACATTTTTTTGCAAGCTTTAGAATCAATAGAGACACATTTTGCAAGCTTTAGAACCAATAGACATTTTTTGCAAGCTTTAGAACCAATAGACATTTTTTTGCAAGGTTTAGAACCAATAGACATTTTTTTGCAAGCTTTAGAACCAATAGACACATTCTGCAAGCATTTTAGAACCACTAAGGGCACTTACATTTGAGTAGACATGTGTTCAGTGTTATTCACAGCTCAGAGAAACGTGACCCTCTGCCTTCCTCCATCTTGAAGAGTGATTGAGGCACACCACTTCCTGGTTTTATATTCCCTCCCCCCTGCCGCCAGCGGGGGCAGCAGAGAGAATGGGGAATTTTGTAAAAACATTAATATCTCTGACATTTTTAATCGACGGGAAAAATCTTCGGCACACATGCGGCGGAGGGGGGCTCTGAGCGAGGTGGCCAAAAATGACGGCCGTAGGTGGCCGCGTTCTCTCGGAAATCGCAGCACAGATGGCAAAAACCGGTCAAGAACAGACTTTTAGTAATATATAGATATAGATAGATAGATAACTGGATTGCACACTTTTCAAAGTCTACAGAGAGATTTAGGCCAGTTGGAAGAGTAGGCTGAAAGATGGCAGATGGAGTTTAATGCTGATAAGTGTGAGGTGCTACATCTTGGCAGGACAAATCAAAATAGGACGTAAATGGTAGGGAATTGAGGAATGCAGTTGAACAGAGGGATCTAGGAATAACTGTGCACAGTTCCCTGAAGGTGGAATCTCATGTAGATAGGGTGGTAAAGAAAGCTTTTGGTGTGCTGGCCTTTTATAAATCAGAGCATTAAGTATAGAAGTTGGGATGTAATGTTAAAATTGTACAAGGCATTGGTGAGGCCAATTCTGGAGTATGGTGTTCAATTTTGGTCACCTAATTATAGGAAGGATGTCAACAAAATAGAGAGAGTACAGGGGAGATTTATTAGAATGTTGCCTGGGTTTCAGCAACTAAGTTACAGAGAAAGGTTGAACAAGTTAGGTCTTTATTCATTGGAGCGCAGAAGGTTAAGGGGGGACTTGATAGAGGTCTTTAAAATGATGAGAGGGATAGACAGAGTTGACGTGGATAAGCTTTTCCCACTGAGAATAGGGAAGATTCAAACAAGAGGACATGACTTGAGAATTAAGGGACAGAAGTTTAGGGGTAACATGAGGGGGAACTTCTTTACTCAGAGAGTGGTAGCTGTGTGGAATGAGCTTCCAGTGGAGGTGGTGGAGGCAGGTTCGATTTTATCATTTAAAAATAAATTGGATAGTTTTATGGACGGGAAAGGAATGGAGGGTTATGGTCTGAGTGCAGGTAGATGGAACTAGGGGAGAATACGTGTTCGGCACGGACTAGAAGGGCCGAGATGGCCTGTTTCCGTGCTGTAATTGTTATATGGTTAACCTAAAAGCTTCTCACTGTACCTCGCTACACACAACATTAATAATCAACTAAACTAAAACTAACCTCGTTTATTTAAAAGGAGCTAAATTTCACTCATAACTTGCAACACTGCAAACATCTGTAAACTTATTGGGAATACACAGCTACCTCTGAGAAAAGAGACGCTTGTATTTATGTCAAGGGTTTGCAACAAAAAGAAATGTTAAATCATTTTTTTAATAAGGAATGGGGGAGGTGTGGTTATTTATGATTTATTGTGATGTTGAATAATTACAGTTTTTCCACTGGCTGGATAGTACACAACAAAAAGCTTTTCACTGTACATTGGTACACGTGGCAAAAATAAAATATACTAAAACAGAACTAATTAAAAAAACGCTGAATTTCAACCACAGCTTTCAACAATTTCACTGTTCGCGCATGTAACAATAAAGGACCAACAATTAGAGAGAGGTCCTGAGCTATTATCTACCTCATTGGAGATCCTCAGACTGTCTTTGATCGACTTTACTGGACTTTATCTTGCACTAAACGTTATTTTCTTCATGTATCTGTACACAGTAGATGGCTTGATTGTAATCATGTATAGTCTTTCCACTGGCTGGTTAGCACACAACAATAAAGCTTTTCACTGTACCTTGGTACATGTGACACTAAACTAAATACTAAACATTGACCACCCCAGCCATCCATCTGAAACAGTGTCATTTATATCCAGTTTTAAATCACTCTCAACTCTATTTTCGTGCCGGTGGTAAGGATCTGCCCGAAGGCTCGTCCGATGGCATAACCAGGAGACGTCGGACGCAAGGAGCAAGAAGGGCGACTGGGGTAAAGCCTTCAACTCCTTGAAGGGCAGCTGCAGGAGGCATCCCCAGGACACATAGCTGGCTGGGCGAGGAAAGAAGTGGGATGTCGGTTCGCGGGAACTGCTTCAGTACATTGTGCACGTGTGTCGATAGGACTTTGGAATTGGCGCCAAAACATGGCGTTTGTAATATATGCAAAAGTAATATCAATGCAGTTGCATACGTGACAAATAAAGCACTATTGGAACTATTGGAAGGTTGGTGGTTTGTCTACTTCGGGTTTACTAAGAAATCTGTTTACTTTGCAGATCTGCAGTTTGATGGGAGAGCCAAGGCCGTTCTCAGTGAGAATACTTGAAGAGAGAGTAGGGATGAACCACAAACAAAAAGACACATTGCTACACCTGCTGATCGCTTTGTTTTGTCTGGTAAGGAGCTTTACCTTTGTACTAGTCCTTGAAAAAGTATTTGTAGTAAATTAAAGTGCGTCATTGCGGGAACTAATGCAAATATTATAAGACTCTGAAATTATGATTGTGCTATTTTGCCTTGGAGTGCATAGCGAGAGGGTTGCATTTTGCATTCAAATGTTTCCACAAAAGGTGCTCCATTGAGTTTAATGTAGCTGAGAACTCCCAGCAAGTAATGCAATTATTGTGATGTTGAACATTGCATAGTCTTCTCTGACTGGATAGCACGCAACAAAAAAGCTCTTCACTATACCTCAGTACACGTGACAATAATAAACTAAACTAAGCTTAAACGGAACTAATTTATTTAAAAGGATCTAGTTTCACTGTTTGTCCATTATCACGTCCTCCACAGCCAACAATGGACCATTGTGGGTTCTTTGGGCATTGATGCAGGCTCTAATTTGTTCTGTACCTTTTCACGCCTCTAGTTTCCCTCTCCTCTGACTCTCAGTATAAAGATGGGTCTTGATGCGAAACGTCGCCTATTCCTTTTCTCCAGAGATGCCGCCTGATCCGCTGAGTTTCTCCTGTATTTTGTGTCTATTTTTGGTGTAAACCAGCATCTGCAGTTACTTCCTAGACAATGCAAATTGCTGTCAGCTCTCTAAATCTCAGACAGCAAAAACACCAATGTTATAATAATTTTCAAAGGATTGACCTAAATAGTAGGCTGCATTTCTTTTGCCATGTACCATTATTTTACAAAATGTTCTTTCTAAATAATTGATTCAAACTACTTTTACACTTAACCCTGTAAATTGATAATTCATTGCACATGTTTTCAGGAAGGTCAAGGTAAAATTTACCTAATGTGAAAAATAAACTAATCTGGCAGATTTTGTAATTACAGATTTATGATAATCTTATCTCCTTATCAGAGAGTTGGATTTTAGTGACTTTGCTTCTCTAGTGGCTGACATGAACTGTTTGTGATTATGATGTTTGCCTTCAGTTAACGTTACCAGACAAATGTAATCAGCTAGGTTAAAGTATGAATTGAGTCTAATTTTAAAAATAGTTTAAGGGCTAAGTGTAATTTATAACTTTGTAAAAAGTATTTTGGACCCATTATTTGGAAAGAATATTTTAGAAAATGATTTATTCCCAATTTACCTAATGAAATGAAACAAAAGTCTGTTACACAGGATTAAATCATTTTCTAAAATATTATTTCCAAATAATTGGTCCAAAATACTTCTTACAAAGTTATAAATTACACTTAATACTTAAACTATTTCTCTAATTAGACTCAATTTTTATAAAATAGATTTTCTTTTTACTTCCTTTATAAAATCTCCATGATGCCTTTTGGGATTCTTGCTGTGCTTTTCACATCTTTATCCTCATTGGATCAGAAATCTCTATAATTAATATTTGACTGTAGTAGCAGTGTTGTAACTAACTGCACTAGATGGCAGTCTGACCCAAAAGTTAAATTAACAAAATTAAAAGTCTGACATTTCTCAAATAACTCAATTTGTACTTTAATTTAGCTGATTACATGGAATTACGACATAACCATGCTGTTAAATAATTACTCTATTTCACATCTCTATTCCCACCTTACTTTGTCTTTAAGCATTAACATGAAACTCTCCATTTTATCTCTTGTTCAAGTCAAGTGTTTAATTCTCATATGTACCGAAACAGAGCAATAACATTCTTAACGTGTAGGAAGGACCTGCAGTTGCTGGTTTATAAGATGCTGGAAGATGGACACAAATGCTGGAGTAACTCGGCGAGTCGGGCAGCATCTCTGGAAAAAGGGAATAGGTGATGTTTTGGGTCAGAACTCTTCTTCAGAGCCTGAAGAAGGGTTCCGACCTGACATGTCACCTATTCCTTTTCTGAAAAGTCAAAGTCAATTTTTATTCGTCACATGCACCCAAAGGTGCAGTGAAATTAATTTGCCAGCAGCGATACACTTAAAAAGAAGACACAATACACAATAAGATTTAAGACAAACATCCACCACAGCATTCTTGACTGTGGTGGAAGGCAACGGTGTTCAGGCAGTCCCCTCCCTTGTTCACTCGTGGTCGGGGCCAATCCAAGCAGTTAGGCCGCGAGAGAGGCAACATGGAAAAAGTCGCCTCTCCGTCGAGGAGGTGACCGGAAGCGGTTCCCCCCCCACCACCCCTAAACACACGACATACCGAGAGACACTAAAACAAACATTTGGTCAAACCAAAAAAAGTCAAAATAACGAACACGCTGCTGGCAGGGCAGCCGACTCGCAGCACACCCACCGACCAATGATGCTTCCTGACCTGCTGAGAAATTCCAGCAATTAAATTCATATTGCAACAGCATAAAAGCATGTAACACAATACACGGATTATACATACTAAACAAATTCAGTAATTTAATGGCACCAATACTAGTGCAAAAAATAAAGTCCTAGTGCAATCAAAGACAGTCCATGCTTCACAGTTGAGGTTAGTGTTGTGTATTGTTGAAGAGTCTGATGGTTGTTGTGAAGAAGCTATTCTTGAATTGGGTGGTCACGGTTTTCAGATTCCTATAACTTCTTCCGAATTGCTATTAACTTTCCTTGTTTAGTGACCGGACATTCTGAAGATGTGTCAATCATGGCATTTTTAATGCATGGTGGCTTGTGTTATTTTATATCTTGACAAATCCAGTGGTGGCTATGATGAATCCTTGTAGTACCAGTGTAATCTCTCTGCATATTGCAACAGCATAAAATGCCAAATGGCAACCCACTTCAATGCATATGTTTGTTTCCATGGATTAAATTAATGTCTTTGTTTATTTTTTCTCCTCCAATTAATTTTGGACCTTTTCAATTTTGAAAGGCTTTTACAATTTTGCTATTTGTTAATTCCTTTTATCTCCATCCAAATTTTAAGGGGGGAGGCGGACTAGTTTTATGTTAAGACACTGCTGTCTTTCTTTAGTCAAATACTCTCACAGCTGTTTTAAGATATCGGAATTAAATAAAACCAGAGGCAACCACGAATTACTGGAATAAAATGCAGGAATGTCTAATGGTCTCTAATAATAGGTTTGTGACTTAAGTTGGGGTCATTACATTAAACAAATGCTGGAAGTTCCAGAGGTAAAATGCCTTTTGTCAGAGAAGACTTTGATGTGGGAGACCACACTGTTTATACAGTGTTTATCTCCCCCTGCAAAGTCAAGCAGGTTTGACTCTTTCTCGGTCATGCTGCAATGCTTGATGTTAGGCCACGACAAGCACCAGCCCGTGACATCGAGCCATGCAAGTAGATGGGTCAGATCATAAAACATGGACAATTGCTGCCAGCCTTGCACTGTCCTGAGGGCACAGATCAAACAAGGACTCCCACTGATATGCAATAAGCTTTATCTGCTGTGGTAGTGCCAATATGAACCTGGGGCACAACAAATCTACCTCTAGAAATGATGCCACATCAGACTTCCACCAGAACTCAAAAGTGGAATACATGGATGTTGAAAATGTGAAAACTAAAAGGCTGAAACCACTTGGTCAGACAGATCTTCTGCAATGTTTATCTGGATGTGATTCCCCATATGTCAATTTGGCTTAAAGCAACAATGTATTTGATTTATCAACATCTTATTTTGTTGCTCTGCAAACACCCTAACACTGCAAACACCCTAACTACTTAAAAACATACTTAATTAGTCAAGGGAATTAAGAGTGTTTTATTGTCGTATGTCCCAAAATGGAACAATTACATTCTTACTTGCAGCAGCACAGCAGATATGTAAACAGGTTACTCTGTGAACACCATGATAGAGAACAGGAAAGAAGTTCAATATAATAAAAAAATAAACAAGCAATGATAGTAAGGTAAAAACAAAGCCCTCAAGTCCATGTATTTCGGAGTTAGTTGCAGTTTTAAATACTTGATGGGAAGAAGCTGCTCCTGAACCTGGACGTCACAGTTTTCAGGTTCCTATACCTTCTTCCCAATGGCAGGGGTGAAACAAGAGTGTGGCCAGGTTGGTGTGGTTCTCTGATGATGCTGGTTACTTTTTTTGAGGGATTAACTGGGATCGATGGAACTAAATTGTGCCTTTACATGCCAGAATACGAATTAAAAATCCAGCAACTCTCATATGAAAATGACTCCTTTACTGTTATCTTTACATTAAGTAATAGTTATTTTCTTCATTTTTAACCTTATTTACTTCAAATGATTTCAAGTGTTCAAGTGCATTTATTATCAGATAAAAGACCAGAACAATGAAATTCTTACTTGCTGCAGCTTTATGGCCACATTAAATACAACAACGCAACAAGTGAAAATGCAATAAATGATCAGATATTCTAGATAAAGCATGAGTATTGTAGTGGTGCAGCGGTTCTCTGATGCCTCACAGCATCAGAGAACTGGGTTCAATCCTGAGCTTGGGTGCTGTCTGTGTGGAGTTTTCACATTCTCCCTGTGACCATGTGGGTTTCTACTAGGTACTCTGGTATCCTCCCACATCCTAAAGGCATGCAGGTTAGGTTAATCGGCCTCTGTTCTGTAAATAACCCATAGTGTGAAGGGAGTGGATCAGAAAGTGGAATAATATAGAAAAGGACACAAAGTGCTGGAGTAACTTAGCAGGACAGGCAGCATATTTGGATTTTAGAGATGCAACACAGAGACAGGCCCTTCAGCCCACCAAAGCCGCGCTGACCAGTGATCACTCGTATGCTAACACTATCCTACACACTAGAGACAATTTACAATTTTTGCTGAAGCCAATTAACCTACAAACCTGTACGTCTTTGGTGTGTGGGATGAAACTAGAGCACCCGGAGAAAACCCACATGGCCACATGGAGAACATACAAACTCCATACAGACAGCACCCGTAGTCAGGATCGAACTCGGGTCTGGCGCTATAAGGCAGCAACTCTACCGCTGCGCCACTGTGCTGCCCACTCTGAAGAACAGAGATAAAGAACTATTATGAATGGATGGTTGGCGTGGTCTCAATGGGCCGAAGGGCCTGTTTCCAAGTCTAAATGTAAAACGATACCAGACCATGATAGTGCCAGCCAAACTACTTGGTGCAACTTTAGTAATCCATAGTATTACGACTCATCAACATTACACTCTTCAAACTTAAATGAAAGATGAAACACTCTTTGAACTGAACTGGGTTTGATCAGTTAACCTTATCTGTTTACATTAGGCGCTGGGAGCTGCAGGCGAAACAGGAGACTGCCAGGAGCAAGAGTACAGAGACAAGGCTGGGAACTGTGCAGCCTGCAAACAGTGTGGTCCAGGACAAGAACTCTCAAAGGTATGAGGGGCCGACTGACTTATTTGTCCACTTTGATTTGCATCTTCCTCAATCTTTAGAATGAATCAACGATCAGATTCATTCCGACCAGATCAAGTTCATTGCAGTTTGAATCTGCATTACATTCACTTCCCAGCAATGTTTTCAGTGAATGAAATGGTAAATTAGCACTGATAGAACATCAAAATAAAATGCAGGGAGCCACAAGTATAGTGGAGATTTAATGCTTTGTGCCGTGGGTACATTTGAAATTACTAATCTAAATCTTCATGGGCGGCACAGTGGCCCTGTGGTAGAATTGCTGCATATGACACTGCCAGAGACCTGGGTTCGAACCGGACTACGAGTGCCGTCTGTTCGGTGTTTGTACATTCTCTGTGTGATTGAGTGGGTTTTCCCCGGGTGCTCCAGTTTCCACCCACACTCCAAAGACATACAGGTTTGTAGTTTAATTGGCTTTGGTAAAAATTGTAAATTTTCCCGAGTGTGTAGGATAAATGTTAGTGTATGGGGATCGTTGGTTGGTGCAGAGTCGGTGGGCCGAAGGTGTTAGTTTCCGCGCTATATCTCTAAAAACTAAAGCTAAATCAGTCTCTGCCTCAGACTTGAAAAGAGAGTGAATTCAAGTCACTTGGATTTATTTATGGGCCCCGGCATATAAAAGGGAAATGGTTCAGAGATCACAAGGAAATACAAAAAGATCAGATCTGGGCCCTGCTGTGCTCATTGTTGTCAAAGTGAAATCACATACTGGAGAGCTTGAGTCAGTGTAATTGTTGCAAAGACTGTTTTTGCACTGAGCACCCACACTCAAGACAGAATAACCTAACATTTGTACTGAACTATGCCACGTTGTGAATACATTTAGAGGTTGTAGAAACAATTTTGTGACTATTGTCAAGAGTCTCGAGTGTTCTTACTTAAAACAGCATATTTGGTCTGTGAACACAGTACTCAATAGATAACATAATAAACAAAAATAAAATTAAAGATAAAATAAACAATATTAGAGCAAAAAAAAACAAAATTCGAAGTCCCTAGTGTAACCAAGACAGTTCATTGGTGCTTTATTGTCACATGTGCGAAGTGCAAACGCACAGTGAAATTATTTTCTTACAAACAGTTCATAGTTGGTGTTTGTCGTGTTCAATAGCTTGATGGCTGTTGGGAAGAAGCAGTTGATAAAAAAAATAATTTTCCTTTAAATTTGTGTTCTCTTCTGACCCGTCAAGCAGTTTGATAAAGTGTGTTCAGTTATGATTTCAAACTGCATGCAGCAGAGAGGATTTGTTGATGAGAATGTATGCAGAACTGAAGGTATGGATCTGGCATCCTATTGCAGGAATTTGGGGATTGGCCTGACTTAGATCTTCTGGGGTCTCTGCCAATTCCAATTGGAAGTTCAACGTGATGTGTAACAGAAATGACTCCAGTTTCACTGTAGAAATGAAGCTATTGGCCAGAGATTATTATAAGGAGCCTTTTCCGGTTAAAGGGATATTAAAACACACTGCTCTTTATAAGAGTAGATCATTGGATTTGTTAACTTTTTATGGTCAGAAAGTGCTAAGTTCTCAAAGTTACTTTAAAAGAAAGACACACAGTTCTGGAGTAGCTCAGCGGGTCAGGCAGCATCTCTGGAGAAAAAGGATAGGTGATGCAGGAAGATTGTTCCCGATGTTGGGGAAGTCCAGGACAAGGGGTCACAGTTTAAGGATAAAGGGGAAATCCTTTAGGACCGAGATGAGAAAAACATTTTTCACGCAGAGAGTGGTGAATCTCTGGAACTCCCTGCCGCAGAAGGTAGTTGAGGCCAGTTCATTGGCTATATTTAAGAGGGAGTTAGATGTGGCCCTTGTGGCTAAATGGATCAGGGGGTATGGAGAGAAGGCAGGTACAGGATACTGAGTTGGATGATCAGCCATGATCATATTGAATGGTGGTGCAGGCTCGAAGGGCCGAATGGCCTACTCCTGCACCTATTTTCTATGTTTTGGGTCAGGGCTCTTCTTCAGCCTTCCAAAGATGATGCCTGACCTGCTGAGATACTCTGGCATTTTATGTCTATCTTTGGTATGAACCAGCATCTACAGTTCATTTTTATATATTTGTTCTCAATTGAAACACAAGAAACTGCAGGCGCTAGAATATTGAGCCAAACACAAAAGTACTGGAGGAACTCAGCGGGTCAAGCAGCATCTTGGGAGGGGGGGGGGGGAATGATAGGCAACATTTCAGGTAAGGGTCTCGAACCAAAATATTGCCCCCTCCATTCCCACTCCTGGTGCTGCCTGAGTTCCTCCAGCACTATGTATTTTGCTATTTGTTCTAAATGCTGTGTCTGAAAAATAAGACTCCCTTCCCTCATTGATTAAAATTACATACATGGCAGCATTCACAATGCTGCTAGAATCTGCACTGGCCTAGTTGGGTGAAGGCATCATGGACTGTTCTGTAACATCCTCTCTCGCTGCTCCCCCTCTGTGACTTTTTTGCATATCTTTCATTCATTGTCTCAGATCTCTCTACATTATCGTCTATATCTCTTGTTTCCCTTTCCTGTGACTTTCAGTCTGAAGTAGGGTCATGACCCAAAACGTCACCATTCCTTGTCTCCAGAGATGCTGCCTGTCCCGCTGAGTTACTCCAGCTTTTTGTGTCTACCTATTGTTTACACATTATTTGTTCACAGCAGAAGACAGAGTGTTGAAGTATCTCAGCAGGTCAGGCAACGACTCAGGAGAACATGGATTGGTGAAATTGGATGGTCGCCTGAAGAAGGGTCCCGACCCGAGACGTCACCAATCTATGTTCTCCAGAGATGCTGCTTGACCCGCTGATTTACTCCAGCACATTGTCTTCTTTCGTGAGCCAGTATCTGCAGTTCCTTGTTTCTACATTAGTTCACGGCAGGGGTGCAGGAGGAAGTTCTTTGATTATTACACTTGTGATGAGGAGTGGATTCTACAGGAAGTGGGTTGTGTAAAAAAGGAGATTGTGAATTTATTGTGCTGTTCTCAGCTCTGCTGTGATCAATAGCCACCGCAGTGTGTTATTCACTGTTAGATATTACAGTCTGATCCTGACCTCGGGTGCTGTCTGTGTGGAGTTTGCACATTCTTCCTGAGACCACGTGGGTTTCATCCAGGTTCTCCGGTCTCCTCCCACATCCTAAAGGCGTGTGGATTTGTTAAAATTGTACAAGGCATTGGTGAGGCCAATTCTGAAGTATGGTGTACAATTTTGGTTGCCTAATTATAGGAAGCATGTCAACAAAATAGAGAGAGTACAGAGGAGATTTACTAGAATGTTGCCTGGGTTTCAGCAACTAAGTTACAGAGAAAGGTTGAACAAGTTAGGGCTTTATTCTTTGGAGCGCAGAAGGTTAAGGGGGGACTTGATAGAGGTCTTTAAAATGATGAGAGGGATAGACAGAGTTGACGTGGATAAGCTTTTCCCACTGAGAGTAGGGAAGATTCAAACAAGGGGACATGACTTGAGAATTAAGGGACAGAGGTTTAGGGGTAACATGAGGGGGAACTTCTTTACTCAGAGAGTGGTGGCTGTGTGGAATGAGCTTCCAGTGAAGGTGGTGGAGGCAGGTTAGTTTTTATCATTTAAAAATAAATTGGATAGTTATATGGACGGGAAAGGAATGGAGGGTTATGGTCTGAGCGCAGGTATATGGGACTAGGGGAGAATACGTGTTCGGCACGGACTAGAAGGGTCGAGATGGCCTGTTTCCGTGCTGTAATTGTTATATGGTTATATGATTTGTAGGCTGATTGGCAAATGTAAATCGTATGTAGGGAGTGGATGAGAAAGTGGGGTTATATCGAACTAGTGTGAATGGGTGATCGATGGTCTTATTTTCCCCCGAAAATTGTACCATCCTGAAGATAGACACATCATGGAGCAAGCATCACTGGAGAAAAGGAATAGGAGACGTTTTTTATTGAGACCCTTCTTCAGACTGATCTGCCCCCAGAAACCCTTCTGGCCAGAAGCAGCATTTCTTGTATTGTATCCATTGGCCACTTTTAATCACGCAGAACGATCCCCAAATTTATCACCGGGGGATGTCCCATTCCCACCTCTTTATGTTTGAAAGACAGCACAGTTCTCAATTTAACCTCAGTTTAGTTTAAAGATATAGCATGGAAATAGTCCCTTCAGCCCACCAAGTCCATTTTTACCAAGACAATTTCCATCAAGACAACTTTTACTGAAACCAGATCACCAGAAAACGAGTTCTATGTCTTACACTCGAGGGGCAATTTACAGAGGGCAATTAACCTACAAACCAGCACGTATTTGGAGTGTGGGAGGAAACCGGAGCACCCAGAGAAACCCCACAAGGTCACGAGAAGAACGTACAAACTCGGTACAGACAGCACGTGTATTCAGGATTGAACCCGGGTCTATGGCGCTGTAAGGCAGCAACTCTACTACTGCTTCACCGTGCTGCCCTCTGCTTAAATAAAAAATGTGCTGCTCAAAGCATGTCCAAAAATTTCCAACAATACTCAAATTGTTAATAAACAGGACCAAATGATCAAAAGTGACTTGCAATGGCTAAAATCCTGATTTAAACTACAGCCTGGTTAAAATTGATTAATGATTAGCATGAAAATGGAATTGTTCGTAGGGTGTGAAGAGAGAAGTGATTTAGAAGTCCTTTTGTTGGGAACTAGATTAAGTTGTTGTTTACTTTGTTAGACATTGATGACTATTTTGGCTTTGAGTTATCTTTAGTTCTGTCATCTTGTCCCTAGCCACATTAGAACTGCTTTACATGGTCATGCTAGAGAGTCAGGGACAATGGTGACTTTTTGTTAGCAGGAATGCCATGTCACCCATTGAAATTCGAGTGCTTGTTCTAATGCATATTGTGCCTTTGTGTTCGGCAAAGCCTTTGTTGTTCGTGGACCATTACAAATTTTGATCGTCGGCCCGAGAAATGAGGATCAAAATTACACACACGTTTAAGCATGGATAACCAAATTAATAATTTGTTGTTTATGGTCTTGTTGTCTTCCCTTTGGGTAGTTCTGCACTGCCCCGCACAACTGGTTTTCCCACCTTCATGCTATAAACCTTTATTTTGGAAAGATAAAGCTGTTAGGCTTAAGGCGTTCTGTGGGTTAGTTGTGAATCTCAGCCCCACACACAGCAGGAGTGCTAGGACTGGGCTGAGTGCCCCAGGCAAGGGAGTGGAAAATATCAGCCGCATTTACAATTCTCCATCACTCTAGATGATCCCTGCAGGAAATTGCACGTGTCTGTCAAGTGAAAACAAGCCTGATTCAATCGTGCAGTCTCTTCTGCAACTTTCTGGCACATTTGGGGCATTCGACGATCTGGCTCAAAACCTTGTGGTATAAAGCATTATAATATGGGCTGAACGTAACATAGTTTTACAAGAAAATACAGAGGACAAGATGCTTCACTAAAGATATTAACAGCAGGAAATGCTGGATGTACTCAGTAGGTTAGGTCGCATTTGTGGCAAGAGCAGAGAGACAGAATAAAAACGCAGGTCAAAGACCCTGGAGTACTGGATGGCACGGTGGTGCAGTGGTAGTATTGCTGCCTTGCAGCGCCAGAGAACCAGGTTTGATCCTGACTATGGGTACCGTCTGTATGAAATTGTATGGTCCTCCCGTGACTGCGTGGGTTTTCTCTGTGTGCCCAGGTTTCCTCCCATACTCCAAAAATATACAGGTTTGTAGGTTAACTGGCTTCAGTAACCATTGTAAATTGCCTCTAGTGTGTAGGATAGTATTACTCTACGGGGATCTCTGGTCTGCGCAGACTCGATGGGCCAAAGGGCCTGTTACCGTGCTGTATCCCTAAATTAAACTAAGCACTCCATGATTTTCAGTAAAGATATTGGCATTTAGAAGAAATCCTTTGCCTGTGATTACTCAGGAAATCAGAGCAAATACAGTTGTTCAATGATTCAATGGTTCTTTTACTGTCACGTGTACCAAGATACAGTGAAATACATTTTCAAGTCAAATCAAGAGTATATTATTCTCATATGTCCCGAAATGGAACAATGAAATTCTTACTTGCAGCAGCACCATAGATATGTAAACATAGTACTCTGTAAACACCATAATAAATACAAAAAAAGTTCAGTATATATATATAAAAAACAAACAAGAATGGGCAATGTTGGGCAAAATGTGCTGGAGTAACTCAGCAGGTCAGGGAGCATCTCTGGAGGGAATGGATAGGTTACATTTCAGGTCAGGATCCCTCTTCAGTCTGAAGACGATCCCGACACAAAACATCACAGATCCATTCCCACCAGAGATGCTGCCTGTCCTAACGGGCAGCATCTCTGGAGAGAAGGAATGGGTGACGTTTCGGGTCGAGACCCTTTTTCAGACGTCTCTACCTGAAAGGTCACCCATTCCTTCTCTTGAGAGATGCTGCCTGTCCCGCTGAGTTACTCCAGCTTTTTGTGTCTATCTTCGGTTTGAACCAGCATCTGCAGTTCCTTCTTACACATGCTGCCTGACCTACTGAGTTACTCCAGCACTTTGTGTCCTTTCTTGTAAACCAGCACCTGCAGATCCTTGTTTCTACCGCTTGGATTTTCTCTATATACCACACCAAAAAGCATTTAACTGGTTGTTTATGCTCACATGGGATATATGACACACTTGGTATCAAGGCTCACTGCACTGCAAAAGCAGTTTTTACATGAAACATTTTGAAAATATTTATATTTATACAAAAAATTAAAGTTCAGCACTTCTCATGGTACTGCTTAAAATCAAAGTATTACGTATTGTATTTGTGCACAGAGGTTAAAACAAACTGTAGTTTGCCTGTTTAGTTGAATTCCTTCGGACATGAACCTGCTTTTTGTTTGTGAAATGTGCAAACTGCCAGCCATGTTTGTCTACATATTAGTAACAATGACATTTAAGAAATGAATTAACAGTGATAAAACACTACACAAATACAAATTCTTTATTTTCATTTGCATAATTCTCCATTCTTTACCCATCAATAATATCTTCTTATCAGTGTTTATATTTTCTTCAATCTAAAACAAACAGCGATTCTGGTGTTTGAATGCTTGAGTAAACCCCTTGCGTACTTTTGGCTGCTTTAACCTACTTTCTGTGATAAGATGCTTGAAAACCATTTTCTCGACTTTTATTTTGAAGCACTATTCAGATTTTTCATCTTAATTGTTTGGTTGACAAGAAAGAGAATTTACAAAGACTAAAATTCACGTCCAGAAGTTTTAATACCGTTCAATAATATTCCTTTGTGTGTGTTGTTTTTACATATTATCTGCGTTTTATTTTAAGAGTTTGATACTTAAATATGATATTAACTGATAGAATTATAAACATTTATGAGAGGCATAGATGAGGTGGACAGTCAACATTTCCCCACAGGGTAGAAATATCAAAACCTAGAGGGCATGGCTTAATGGTGAGAGGGGCAAAGTTCAAAGGAGATGTGTGGGCATGTTTTTCACACATGGAGTGAAGACTCAGCCGTTCAGACAGAATCTCGGGAGGACATGAATAGGTGATGTTTCGGGTCGGGACCCTGCTTCAGACCCGAAACATCACCTATCGGTATTCTCCAGAGATGCTGCCTGACCTGTTGAATTATTCCAGCACTTTGTGCCTTTTTTTTAAATAAACCGGCATCTGCAGTTCCTTATGTCTACCTAGAATCTATTATATTGTTTTAATATATATCTTAAGAGAGGATTGAAAGAATTACGTTCAGATTGAAAATTGAGTCATTAAAAGGAATAAAAGTAATGATATTGCAATTGATTCAAGTGAAATATAGGAGCATTCTATTCTGCATGTTTCTTTTCAAATGAGTATTGCAAGATACATTCTCTTTTACAACTTTAAGAACAAAATAAAATAAACTTATGACATTGTTTAAATGAAATGCACAATGAAAAATTGGCTACTCCGTTGATGATTTCTCGGCCAATTTGTGAACTTATGTTTGTTTATCACTATGGTAACTAAAAAAACCCCATAAAAAACTAATGCTATTCAACATAACCTCAAGTCTAAAAAATGCATTACAAAAATATCTGATTTACAAAATGATGTAAAACCCAATTAAAGTGACATTATTTAATAATCTCACTCCTTTTAGTTGATTAATAACTTTTTTTTTCATTTAAAGTATTGCTGATAATGTTCAGACCATTGTGTTCAGTCTGGAAAACTAGACTACATTTTATAAATGCTGGAAATCTGAAATAAAAATGGAAAATGCTCAAAAATTTCACTTAAATATGTAGCTTTTGTGGAGAGAGAAAAACAGACTTATTTTTACAGATCCGTGACTATAAAGCAGCAATTTCGGGAACAGAGGATGGGAATCTCCAGTTATTTCACTAAATACTGGGGGACCCCATGTTCCATCACTGATGATGTGTTCAGGAGCATCTAAAGATGTATTTTTATCAATTGTGTTCAGTCTGCCATGTTTGCTGGATCTCCCAGTTGCTAACCATTTTAACTCCCCTTCCCATTCCCACTCCCACACTGACCTTTCTGGCCTGGGCCTTTTCATACAAACTGGAGGTACAGCATCTTGTATTCCACTTCTGTAGCTTACCATCTGACGGTATCAACATTGAATTCTCCAATTTTAGCTAATGCTCCTGCTTTTTTTCCCTTTCCCTTTCATGTCCCCCCCCCCCCCCTTCATCTCCTACCTTGGTGAGTTCCCATTTCTCCCACTATCCTGCCCCCTTCCCCATCCCACATGCCTTTCCACCTATATCCCTCCCTCTGGCTTTACAATTCACTCCTGTTTTAATCTCTAGCCTTTGTCCACCCTTCTGCAAATTAAACCCCTCGCCACTATCCCCCAGTCACTTGCCAGGCTTTGTCCCACTCCCACATCTTTTGCAGATTTCAATCCCATACTACAATCAATCTGAAGAAGGGTCCCGACCTGAAAGGTCACCTATGCTTGTTCATCAGTGATGCTGCCTGACTTGTTATGTTACTCTTGCACATGGGCAGCGCAGTGGCAGGGTTCAGAGACCTGGGTTCAATCTTGACTATGGGTGCTGTCTGTACAGAGTTCGTACGTTCTCCCTGTGATTGCGTGGGTTTTATCTGGGTGCTCCAGTTTCTTCCCACACTCCAAAGATGTACATATTTGTAGTTTAATTGGCATTAGTAAAATTGTACCTTGTCCCTAGTGTGTAAGATAGGGCTAGTGTACGGGGTGATCGCTGATCGGCACAGACTCGGTGTGCCGCAAGGCCCGTTTCCACGCTGTATCTCTAAATTCTAAAGTCAAAAGGCACTTTGTGTTCTATGGACGATTCCAGCATCTGCAGTTCCTCTTATCTCCAATTGATACATGGCTGGAGGGAACCATTTCCAACTATAAGTTTTGGCTCAGACGGCATTACTCTTCCTTCTGGGTTATGTTCAAATCCCAATCCAGAAGCATGAGCAGTATATCTAAGTTTAACATGCCATTATGTTTCAGAGAGGAGGCCGCACTTTAGCAGTCACTGCCTTTTCAATGAGATAATAAACCACTTCTGCCCACTGGTGAAAGTAATAGATTGCCTGGCACGATTGGGCAGAACAGTAGCACTGTGGTAGAGTTGCTTTCTCACCCGGGTTCGCTCCTGACCTAGAGTGCTGTCTGTAAGAAGGTTGTATGTTCACCCTGTAACCGTGTGGGTTTTCTCTAGTTGCTCCGGTCGGTTTCCTCCAACATTTACAAACGTTCCAGGTTTGTAGGTTAATGGCCTCTGTAAATTGTCCCTAGTGTGTAGGGAGTGGATACGAAAGTGGGATAATATAGATCTGGGGTGAACGGGTGATTGATGGTCAGCATGGGCTGAAAGGCCTATACTGCATTTCTAAACTCTTTAATGAATAGATTCTGCACTGATTTTATCATTCATACCACTCGCTGTCTTAATCTTGTGGTGAATCAGAAGGCTGTGGAGGCCAAGTCAATAGATGTTTTTAAGGCAGAGATAGATAGATTCATGATTAGTGCGGGTGTCATGGGGAGAAGGCAGGAGGATGGGGTTAGGAGGGAGAGATAGAACAGCCATGATTGAATGGCGTAGTAGACTTGATGGGCCGAATGGCCTAATTCTGTTCCTATCACTTATGACCTCATGACCTTACAACAGAAAACAGAAGACTTTGTACATTGCAGGTAAAAAGAGATAGGTGGCACAGCGGTAGAGTTGCTGCCTTACAGCACCAGAGACCTGGGTTCAATGCTGACTACAGGTACTGTCCATATAGAGTTTGTACATTCTCCATGTGGCCACATGGGTTTTCCCAGGTTCTCCGGTTTCCTCACACACTCCAAAGGCATACATGTTTGTTGGTTAATTGGTTTCTGTAAAAATTGTAAATTGTCCCCAGCGTGTAGTGTGTGCTAGTGTAATGGGGATCACTGGTCAACAAACAATCAGTGGTCGAAGGGCCTGTTTCCACGGTGTATCTCTAAACTCAACTAAATTTAGGGTGCAGAATAGGTTCATTTCCTTGGCAAGCCTAAATGAATCTAATCGGCACCACCAAATTTAATTTACTGGCACTGAACTTATTATATGACAAGTACAGACATGGTTGGACAAGTGAATTACTGCTTACTTAACACAACTCAATGTAATGGATCAAAACATGTCTACATCTAGTTTGGAATCTGCGGTTTGTTTTTTGAAGATTTGCATGACTCTTACCCAACCCACATCTTATCTAAATGTTGCGCTGCATTCTTTTAAACAGAGGGTTAGGAAGAAAGCTTTTCATGAGCCACTTTTTTTTTTTAATTCATGCTTGGCACACACTTCAAAGTCACAAGAAATTGCTAATATGACTGCAGTTTATGTATAAAGAACTTGGTTCTAACATTGCAGTTTGATGTACAATGATCTTGTTTGCAAGCCCTTCATTCTTTTTGGCAGAGGATAATTTAATTAAAGTTCATTTTGATTCTGACCCCTGCGTTTCCAGTAGATAGCTATTGAAGCAAGCTGAGATTAGTAAGAAAATACACTGCAGGAGTTAATGACTGGTCACATTTCTTTTGTCAAAGAGAGAGCAAGACAGAATTAATTTAAAAATAATGAATGCACTTCAAATAGAGAAACCAAGCTGCAAAGACAGAAAATAGATTCCATTGGCCTCTGCACAACCAGTTGATCTCATTGATGGAGTGGAGGCATTTCAACATCACTCCGAGATTCAGTCGCACGGCAGAAGCTTCCGAGATGCACGGAAGAGCAGAACAAAGACGGACAGCCGAGAATTAAGATGGACGTGGCAGGCCTGGCACACCACCACGAAGGACCTGGTTAGCCGCGGCCTGCAGGGGGGAAGCTCAGAAGCCACCAAGCTTGGCCTCAATGACTGGAGAGCTGAGGAGGAGGGAGCCGCTGCCGTCGATGGCCGTGAGGGGCCGGGGTATTGCCTTAAGGGTCGGCTGAAGGAGGCGCCCCGGGACACAGAGGCAATCGGGTGAGGAGAGGGACCTCTGCTCGCCAGTCGAGGGTGGCAGAGGAGGCCCTTCAACAGCCTGGAACTTACCAGGGTTTACATGGATCAGGAGCACTCAGGACATCCAGCATATGGTCTGGACTTTGGACATTTTCTTTGTGTAAATGGCGCCAAAATATGGAGACGTGCATGTGTAATCTATGCAAAAAGAATTTCACTGTGTGATATATTTGTAACAATAAAGAACCATAGAACCATTGAGATTAGAAACAGAAATCAGTTTGGATTTTCATTCTCCTGATGGAAAATGAATGTTATCATTGGTTTAGGACAGGATGGATCACACCTGCAGTGCACCAGTCACAAAAAGTCTTCTTCACTCATTGTTTAATCACGTAGATGAAAATTGACTGCGAACATCCTATCTATCTATCGTTGGTTTGTTGGTTTGTAACGGGTTCTATTTCGCGAAAATTCGTTTAAGCTGTTTGTGAATTTACTCCACCCTTTGCTGTAACGGAGAAATGTTTACATATTCCTGTAGAGCTTTTCCTCCTCCACATTTTGTTTTGAAAATTAGAAAATTTGGTTATTAATTTCCCCGCTTATTTAGTAAAAAACATCAAAAAAAATTAAAATCAAGCTGCTGCATGAGTCACAATGCCATCTCACAGATGTCCAATCACAATGGACCCCCCCCCCCATTGCGCGTCGGGAGGAACAGACCCAGCGGGTCTGCACTTGGTCTAGTTAAATATTAAAGTGCTGTCAGGAAAACACAAGCCAATTGGATTTGCACATCTCAACTCGAATTGCCTTGATGTTTCCATTGGAGGGCGAGAGGCACAGCCTCAGAATAAAAGGACATACATTCAAAATGGAGATGAGAGATTTCTTTAGCCAGAGGGTGGTGAATCTGTGGAATTCTTTGCCACCGATGGCAGTGTAGTTGAGAGGGGATAATAGAGCAGCCATGATTGAATGGCGGAAAAGACTCAATAGGCCGAATGGCCTAATTCTGATCTTATGGATGCATCAGTTTGTTCTGGACCAATACAATCTCCAGTCCCTGGTTAATGAGTTTGACAAACCATTATTTTTGTAAATACGTGTCTATGGGTATATGTGTCACAATGAGATATCAGAAGAGATTTCTTCTCTCTCGAAATAATCTGAAGAATCATCATAGGCAAATAAATCAGATCTGGCTGGTCATTCAACGCAGGCCCATGAATCTAGAGATTGATCTAAATTGCAGTAACGATCTAAATTGAAAACACTATTCTTTACCACATTTTTCAAATTGATGAAGGAAGAATCTTGCCAAAACACTCCACTGCGGCAAGCCTCAATGACTTCCGCCCAGTTGCACTTACCCCCATCATCACCAAGTGCTTCGAGAGGCTGGTCCTGGCACACCTCAAAAGCTGCCTACCCCCCACACTGGATCCCTATCAGTTTGCCTACCGCAAGAACAGGAGTACGGAGGATGCCATCTCAACGGCACTTCACTCCGCCCTCTCCCACCTCGACAACAGAGACACTTACGTAAGAATGCTGTTCATCGATTACAGCTCAGCATTCAACACCATTATACCATCAAAACTGATTACCAAACTCGGTAACCTGGGCATCGACCCCTCCCTCTGCAACTGGATACTGGACTTTCTAACCAACAGACCCCAGTCTGTTAGGTTAGACAAGCACACCTCTTCAACCCTCACCCTGAACACCGGCGTTCCACAGGGCTGTGTGCTGAGCCCCCTCCTCTACTCCCTCTTCACCTATGACTGCACACCTGTACATGGTACTAACACCATCATCAAGTATGCAGATGATACAACGGTGATTGGCCTCATCAGCAACAACGATGAGTCGGCCTACAGGGAGGAGGTCCAGCACTTAGCAGCATGGTGCGCTGACAACAACCTGGCCCTTAACTCCAAGAATACCAAGGAGCTCATTGTAGACTTCAGGAAGTCCAGGGGCGGCACGCACACCCCCATCCACATTAACGGGACGGAGGTGGAACGTCTTTCTAGCTTCAGGTTCCTGGGAGTCAACATCTCCGATGACCTCTCTTGGACCCACAATACCTCAACTCTGATCAAGAAGGCTCACCAGCGTCTCTTCTTCCTGAGGAGACTGAAGAAGGTCCATCTGTCTCCTCAGATCCTGGTGAACTTCTACCGCTGCACCATCGAGAGCATCCTTACCAACTGCATCACAGTATGATATGGCAACTGCTCTGTCTCCGACCGGAAGGCATTGCAGAGGGTGGTGAAAATCGCCCAACGCATCACCGGTTCCTCGCTCCCCTCCATTGAGTCTGTCCAAAGCAAGCGTTGTCTGCGGAGGGCGCTCAGCATCGCCAAGGACTGCTCTCACCCCAACCATGGACTGTTTACCCTCCTACCATCCAGGAGGCGCTACAGGTCTCTCCGTTGCCGAACCAGCAGGTCCAGGAACAGCTTCTTCCCGGCGGCTGTCACTCTACTCAACAACGTACCTCGGTGACTGCCAATCACCCTCCCCCCCCCCCGGACACTTATTATTATTTATTCAAATCATTTGCTATGTCGCTCTTCCAGGGAGATGCTAAATGCTTTTCGTTGTCTCTGTACTGTACACTGACAATGACAATTAAAATTGAATCTGAATCTGAATCTGATTTGATTAAGTTTAGTTTATTTTTAAGTTTAGTTCATTGTCATGTGTACCGAGGTACAGTGAAAAGCTTTTGTTGCGTGCTGACCAGTCAGTGGAAACACTATACAATTGATTACAATCAAGTCGTCCACAGTGTACAGATACACGATAAAAGGGAATAACGTTTAGTGCATGACGGTGTCCAGTACAGATAAAATTTAATGGACACCGTCTGATTAAAGATAGTCCAAGGGTCTCCAATGAGGTAGATAATGGCTCAGGACTGCTCTCTAGTTGATAGGATGGTTCAGTTGCCTGATAACAGCTGGGAAGAAACTGTCCATGATCTGGAGGTATGCGTTTTCACACTTCTGTACCTCTTGCCTGATGGGAGAGGGGAGAAGATGGAGTGATCGGGGTGAGACTCGTCCTGGATTTTGCTGGTGGCCTTGCCGAGGCAGCGTGATGGTCTGGGCTGCGTCTGCAACGCTCTGCAATTAACAGCCATTTAATATGAGCCCCTCTTCAGTGTGTGAGTTTTTGTCCCATTAGAGTAATGGTCTTTAAAGGCTCTTTGCCAGCAACTAAACAAAGAGCTCATTGTTACGACCAGTGACATAATCACATCTCCAATTAATTATTCTTGAAAATTACCCTGAAATGCTATAATAGACATTTGCATCTTCTGTAGCTGGCAGCCTTTCTGATATCTCCACTGTTATCTTTGATGAAGAAAAGAGAAAAATCTGTACTGATCCCAGTTGTAGATAACACACAAACCAGATGGTTTGATTTAACCAGAGAGACCAAATCCGAACTCCTTAGAACTGGATCTGTGGCTGACACTGACTAGGGGAAGATTCCAAAGCAAATTGCTTCAATAAGATGGTAATTTGCCAAACCATCCACGTTATTTATACCCAGTTAATAAGTGAAAAACTGCTTAAGATTCAAAATGAAAATAGTCCATGTAGATTTATTTTAAAAGTTGCCCCTGTGCATTCTAATTACTTTCTGATTCCAATTTGCTCCTTCCTCTCCTTTATCTCTGGCCGGTTTTTAGATTTGACTTTACAGATGCAGTGTGAAAACTGGCCCTTTGGCCCATTGGGTCCGTGCTGATCAGTGATACACTAGCACTATCCTACACACTAGGAACAATTTAAAATTCTGGCCTTTTGTTCACCATCTGCTTATCAAAACCGGCTGTGGGGGGAAAATTTGACCCCCCCTCGCGGGTTGTAGCCTCGGACGTTGGCTATGATAACGAATCTGCCGGCTCCAGCTTGGTCAGAGTTCCAGAGCCTTGGCCGCAGGGAGCAAATTTGGCCCGCCGATCGGCTGCAGAAATCCTGATGAGGTCGACATCAGCCGCCTCACCCGGCCTGGGCATCACATTTGCGGGGAGGAACTTCCAGAGGTGATTTCAAGTGCGCTCTCGTGATTTTCTCCAGATGAAAGGAGGTGCTGGAAAGCCCAGTTGCTGGAAAACCGATGGTGGATCTGTAGTTCTTTGACAACCTCTGTACCAAATTCAACTAAGGATTAGAATTTAAAGATTAGACAGTCAGGCTATGGGAAACTTAACTGGGTGGTAAAAAGGCCCAGCTTTTTAATAAAGTTTGGAGAGTCAAGGAACTACAGATGTTGGAATCTTGCATTTCCTTAGTCAGAGTGTGGTGAATCGATGGAATTCATTGCCACAAAGGGCTGCGGAAGTCAATGGATATTTTTAAGGTGGAGATTGATTGGTTCTTGATCAGTACTGGTGTTGGGGTATATGGGGAGAAGGCTGAAGAATGGGGTTGAGAGAGAAATATATAGCCATGAATGAACGGCAAAGGTAAACTTGATGGGCCAATTGGCCTAATTCTGCCCCTATAACGAATGAACATGAATAGAACACAAAGTGTTGGAGTAACTCAACGGGTCAGGCAGCACGGCTGGAGGACATGGATAGGTGACATTTCAGGTCAGGACCCTTCATCAGACTCAGATAATTATCAATACGAATAAATTGAGCAATGAATTGGAACTGTTATATCATACTGAGGGCTCTAGGCATTGCATCCCTGCTGTTCTTATTTAATTAGTCTAGGACCAGAGGACAGTCTCAGAATAAAAGGACCTACCTTTAGAATGGAGATGAGGAGGAATTTCTTTAGCCAGAGGGTGGTGAATCTGTGGAATTCATTTGTACAGACGGCTGTGGAGACCAAATTATTGGGTATTTTTATAGCGGCAATTGATAGGTTCTTGATTAATAAGAGTATCAACGGTTACGGGGAGAGGACAGGTGAATGGCGTTGAGGGGGAAAATAGGTCAGCCATGATCGAATGGCAGAGGAGACTCGATGAGCCGCATAGCCTAACTGCTCCTATCTCTTCTGGTTCAATTTGCAAACACACTACACAGCCCCATTTATATCAACGGGTCGATGGTTGAAAGGGTCAAGAACTTCAAATTCCTGGGCGTGCACATCTCTGAAGATCTTTCCTGGTCCGAGAACACTAACGCAATTATCAAAAAAGCTCATCAGCGCCTCTACTTCCTGAGAAGATTACGGAGAGTCAAGGAAGACTCTCTCTAACTTCTACAGGTGCACAGTCAAGAGCATACTGACCGGTTGCATCGTGGCTTGGTTCGGCAATTTGAGCGCCCTGGAGAGGAAAAGACTACAAAAAGTAGTAAACACTGCCCAGTCCATCATCGGCTCTGACCTTCCTTCCATCGAGGGGATTTATCGCAGTCGCTGCCTCAAAAAGGCTGGCAGTATCATCAAAGACCCACACCATCCTGGCCACACACTCATCTCCCTGCTACCTTCAGGTAGAAGGTACAGGAGCCTGAAGACTGCAACAACCAGGTTCAGGAATAGCTACTTCCCCACAGCCATCAGGCTATTAAACCTGGCTCGGACAAAACTCTGATTATTAATAACCACTTTCTGTTATTTGCACTTTACCAGTTTATTTATTCATGTGTGTATATATTTATATCATGGTATATGGACACATTTATCTGTTTTGTAGTAAATGCCTACTATTTTCTGTGTGCTTAAGCAAAGCAAGAATTTCATTGTCCTATCAGGGACACATGACAATAAACTCACTTGAACTTGAACACTGATTGTGGCAAAATAAAACAAGTACCATCATTTACAAGAGGTTTAGCCTCCAATGTGCGGTACAGTGGCGTAGCGGTAGAGGTGCTGCCTTACAGCCCTAGTGTCTTAGGTCCAATCCTGACTATGGGTGCTGTTTGTATGTTCTCTCTGTGACCGTGTAGGTTTTCTCTGGGTGCTCCAATTCCACCCCTCCCCCTTCCAAAGCCATACAGGTTTGTAGGTTAATTGGCTTCGGGAAGTTGTAAAATTGTCCCTAATATGTAGAATAGTGCTAGTGTATGGGGTGATCGCTGGTAGGCACTGAAGGTCCCTGTTGCCACGCTATATCTCTGAAGTCTAAATGAAGTCCACAAAGGGACAACAATTAATTCTTTGGGAGCAACTTAGCCTCAGTGCACCATTGAGATTTTAGAACAATACAATGAATGAATGCAGTGCCATGTCATCTACTCCCCCCTCATGAACAGTCCACGTGACTAAGTTAATTAAAAAAAATAACTCTACCATGGCTATTACTAATGTAGCTGTTGGGGACCTCAAGTCTTATTGTCATTCAAATTATCAGTGCATTGTGAAATAACTGAATGATTAAGTGTTGATTAAAGCAGTAAGCGAGATTATTAACAGTGAAAGGGGGCATTTGATTCCGCTGGAAGGTTGCTATTGTCTACCAACAGACCCCTGTCTGCAGTGTTCATTACATATGCCTCTTGTTTTTATCCCAGTAATTTTGCCTCATTCACGCTCCCTTTTCTCTTAACCCTTAACAGTGGGTTTTTTCCTCATTAATCCTCACAGGAATGCGGTTTTGGATACGGGGATGATGGACAGTGCGTGACCTGTAGGCCAAGCAGGTTCAAGGAAGACTGGGGGTTTCAGAAGTGCAAGCCGTGCTCGGACTGTGCTCTCGTGAATCGCTTCCAGAAGGCCAACTGCACAGCCACCGGCAACGCAGTGTGTGGAGACTGTTTGTCTGGGTAGGTGCAAGGAGCATCAGACACCATCTGTATTCCTTTCAAGTGTCTGAGATGACTCAGTTTTATCTCACAGAAATGCAGAAACAAGGAATTTCAGTTGAATTACAAAAGAAGGAACAGAGTAAATGAGCGGGTCAGGCAGCCTCTCTGGAGAACATGGATAGGTGGCGTTTCGGGTCGGGATCATTCTTCAGCCTCTAACAGAAACTGATACTTAGCCTGATACTTTCACTTTAGGGTTATACAGCGTGAAAACTGGCCCTTCAACCCAGCTTGCTCATGCCAACTAACATGCCCCATCTACGTTAGACCCACCCTGTTGCGTTTGGCCCATATGCCTCTAAACCTATCCTATCCATGTACCTGTCTAAATGTTTCTTATACATTGCGATAGTACCTCCCTCAACCACCTCCAGCAGCTCGTTCCTTATACCTACCGCCCTTTGCGCAAAAAAGTTACCCCTCAGATTCCTAATAAATCTTCCCCCCTCACCTTAAACCTATGTCCTCTAGTACTCTTGTTACCTTTAGAGGATTCGTTTTCTCCTCTTTGAAATGAGATCTCTTCCAAATTAATTCTACTTTGAATTTCTCCATGTGCCTCCCCCTTTAATAACCCCAACCTTAAGACCTCAGGTCATGTTACAATGAGCCAGGATCCTTTCTACAGTGCATCTGCTGTGCTGGAGTAACTCAGCGGGTGGGCTGTACCTCTGGTGAACATGGATCATGTTCATGGTGAATGGAGGCTGTGGGGTGATCTTAGGGAAGTGTGTAAAATGATGAGGGGAATAGATAGAGTGAATGTACAGAGTATTTTACCCAAGAATCAGAGGACATAGAAAAATAGGTGCAGGAGTAGGCCATTCGGTCCTTCAAGCCGAAGGGCCGATTTGATATGATCATGGCTGATCATCTAAAATCAGTACCTCGTTTCTGCTTTTTCCCCACATCCCTTGATTCCTTTAGCCCCAAGAGCTAAACCTAATTCTCTCTTGAAAACATTCAGTGAATTGGCCCCCACTGCCTTCTGTGGCAGAGTATTCCACAGATTCACAACTCTCTGGGTGAAAAAGTTTTTCCTCATTTCAGTCCTAAATGGTCTACCTCTTATTCTTAAACTGTGATCCCTGGTGCTGGACTCCCCCAACATCGGGAACATTTTTCCTGCATCTAGCCGGTCCAGTCCTTTAAGAATTGTATTTGATCCTCTCTCATCCTTCTAAATTTCAATAGGTAGGTTAATGAGTAGGTTAACCTAGAAATGAGCGTATGTCGGCACTGGGCCTGGGCTGGAGTTTAGATGAATGAGGGGGGACCTTATTGAAACACACAGAATAATGCACGGCTTGGATAGAGTGGATGTGGAGATGATGTTTCCACTGGTGGGAGTGTCTAGGACTAGAGGTCGTAGCCTCAGAATTAAAGGACATTCTTTTAGGAAAAAGATGAGGGGAAATCTCTTTAGTTAGAGGGTGGAGTTCTTTGCCACAGAAGGCTGTGAAGGCCGTCAGTGTACATTGTTAAGACAGAGATAAATACATTCTTGGTTAGTACAGGTGTCAGAAGTTATGGGGAGAAGGCAGGAGAATGGGGTTAGGATGGAGAGATAGATCAGCCATGATTGAATGGTGTAGACTTGATGGGCTGAATGGCCTAATTCTACTCCTATCACTTATGACCTTATGTTTAAAGTGAGAGGAGCACAGTTTAATACGAAGCTGAGGGGCAACATCTTCACTGAGAGTGGTGGGAATATGGAACAAGCTGCCAGTAGAGGCAGGTACCATACCAATATGTTAAATACATTAGGGCAGTTACATTGATAGGAAAGGTTTTGAATGATATGGACCAAATGCAGGCAAATGGGACTAGCTAAGATGGGGTAATGGACAAATTGAGCTGAAGAGCCTGTTTATATGCTGTGTGACTCAATGACTAAGTTCTGCCTCACATATACTGTGGTTAAATTTGAACATTAGATTGTTCAAATGCATTCCAAAACCATGTCTCCCCACTTTATTTTTATTTTATGTGACTTTTTGACCATTTTGCAAACACTGACTCCTCTGATTTTTAGGGTTACTTTTTACAAGCCATCAGCATGTTTCCCAGTTTTATTGCCTGCCATTACGTTCATTACTCACTCTGGGTTGAATAGCCTGATGTTTTTGTTGCAGGTTTTACCCATTCCTGGGTTTATTAAATAAAGCTTTTAAAGGTTGTTATGGAAGGTCAGTTTACAAAATGGAATGTCCACCATTTTAATTAAATGCTTGAATTTAATACCCTGTCAATTTACTTTGGTGATGAATTAACCCAGGAAATAAGAACTGTAAACAAAGGCGAACACTAAAAAGTATTCCAAACTTATTCAGATAGTCAAGTGATGACCCCATCACTTTTATGGGTAGGATTCATTGGAAGTGCAGGAGAAAAAAAGTAAACCATCTCACTTTAGTAGAAACAGTTTTAAAAAGCGGAGATTTCATTGTTTACAACTAAAATCCGAAGAGAAAGGTCAGGCCTCACATAAAGAACGTTATAAAGGGAGAGCATTGGCAAGTAAATAATAGTTAGCTGTTTGAGTTTGGGATTAAAAGCCTGTCAGTTAAAAGATGAACTGGCTGATGTGGGGGAGGGAAGAAGTTTAGTTTTGTTTTGTTTAGAGATACAGTGTGGAAACAGGCCCTTCGGCCCACCGCATCTGTGCCAGCCAACAATCTCCGTACACTAACACTATCCTACACACACTAGGGAGAAGTTACAATTTTACCAAGCCAATTCGCCTACAAACATGTGGGTCTTTGGCATGTAGGAAGAAATCGGAGGACCCGGAGAAAACCCATGCGGACACTTGTCTTGCCTTCTCCCCATTACTCTTGACACCCTTACTAATCAAGAATCTGTCAATCTCCGCCCTAAAAATACACATTGATGGCCTCCACAGTTTTCTGTGGCAATGAATTCCACAGATTTGTCACTCTGACCCAAGAAATTCCTCATCATCTCATTTCTAAAGGAATGTCCTTTTATTCTGAGGATGTGCCATCTGGTCCTTGACTCTCCCACTAGTGGAAACATCCTCTCCGCATCCATTCTATCCTTGCTTTTCACGATGCGGTAAGTTTCAATGAGGTGTCCTCCCATCCTTCTAAACTTCAGCAAGTTCAGGCCCAGTGCCATCAAACGCTCATTTGTCTACTAGGCAGATATGATGTGAAAACGTTCTAAAAACATACTTCAGACAAGTGATTATATGAATCAGTCTAAAGCCCTCTTACAATATTTTCTACTTGTATAACGAATGATTAACCTAAATACGTGCAAAAATCCTCCTGTTACGTTGATGCATTCAAGTAGCAATCAAAGGATTTCCAAATGCTGAAACTACTTTTGAAAAGTATTCAGCCGGTTTTGCAATTAGGTTTTGCCCAGCTGCTCGGATTTTTTTTCACCATTTAAAATCAGAACTTTTCGTAAAGAGGCTGTTTTTGAAAGACCGTGACTTACTGTCTGTTAGGTTTAAAGACACAATGATTAAGTCAGACCTTGTTTAAGAGAAACCTTGAAGATTGTAAGAGGTCAGGAAAATTGAGGGCAAAAAGTTTCAGCAACTGGAGATCTTTGGCGAAAAAGGCGAAACAGCGTCTGTTTCTGGCCCACAGCGTCAGAGACATAGAAACATAGAAACATAGAAATTAGGTGCAGGAGTAGGCCATTCGGCCCTTCGAGCTTGCACCGCCATTCAATATGATCATGGCTGATCATCCAACTCAGTATCCCGTACCTGCCTTCTCTCCATACCCTCTGATCCCCTTAGCCACAAGGGCCACATCTAACTCCCTGGGTACAGTGCTAACTGCAGGTGCTGTCTGTACAGAGTTTGCATTCTCCCTGTGACTATGTTTCTCTAGATGCTCTGGTTTCCTCCCACACTCCAATAACGTGCAGGTTTGTAAGCTAATTGGCTTCTGTGAATTGTAAATTGTCCTGTGCAGTGTGTAGGATAGTGCTAGTGTTGGTGCGGACTCGGTGGGTCGAAGGGCCTGTTTCTGCACTTTGTCCCTAAAGTCAAAAGTCTAAAAGAAAAGGTACTTTGAGGAGTTTTGATAGAATGATAGAGGATTATAACTGGTGTGGACAGAGTAAAGAACTGATTCTGCGTACCGTAATATGAGAAAGACAAATACTGACTTTATTGAATGTGTGTGTACTTGGGTGTACCAAGTATCCTCAAGGTATACACAAAATGTTGGCATTACTCCACAATTTTGTGTCTATCTTTGGTGTAAACCAGCATCTGCAGTTCCCTTCTACACATTGTATCCTCAAGTTACACCTACTTTGAAGTTCTCTGTGTTAACCAGCATCTGCAGTTATTTGTTTCTACACATACTGAGTGTGTTGCCTCATTCCCAAATGTATTTATTTAAAACTCATGATGTTCTCTCCTCTCTCCTTCCAGATTTTATAGAAAGACTAAATTGGGTGGTTTTCAGGAAATGGAGTGCATACCATGTGGGGAACCTCCTCCTCCTTATGAACCTCACTGTGAGTAAACTGGCTTATTTCATTTGTTTGTGGATTTAGTGATGAGCATTGAGGGCGGCGCGGTGGTGCAGCGGTGGTAGTTGCTGCGTGGCTTCGCCCCAGGAGTTTTGGTTTCCTCCCACATTCCAAAGACTTACAGGTTTGTAGCTTAATTGGCTTGGAAAAATTGTAAATTGCCCTTAGAGTGTAGGACAGTGTTAGTGAACGGGGTGACCACGGGTTGGTGCAGACTCAGTGGGCCAAAGGGCGTATTTCTGTGCTGTAGCGCTAATGTCTAAAGTAACGTCTAAAGACACAGTGGTGCACCTGAGGAAGAATTTTAGGCAGATTCTCACTGTTATCAAAGGACCTGGAAGATTTTGTTATAGTCTTGTCGGCCACAATTTTAAGCTGCTGCCTTAATGCACCAGAGCTCCAGGTCCGATGCCGACCGCAGGTGCTGTCTGTGTGGAGTTTGCACCTTTTCCCTGTGACCGCGTGGGTTTCTTCCGGGTGTTCCGGTTTCCTCCCACATCCCGAAGACGTACGGGTTTGTAGGTTAACTGGTCCCTGTAAATTGCCACTAATGTGCAGGGAGTGGATGGGTGAATCGATGGTCGTCGACTCGGTGGGGTAAAGGGCCTGTTTCCATGCTGCATCTCTAAAACTAATATTAAAACTAAAACTTTCTTTAAGGTGTGCAGAGTCACAATTCTGTTCCATTTTGTAATGTATTCATATTTATTCATGTATATGTTGGTGAGTTGGAATGTTGGTAATAAATCTCTCTCTCGTGATCCAGGCAACCTGCGTGTAAGTTGTTATTCATTCTGCCGTCCGGACTATAACAAAATTGGCGACGAGGGTGGGATAGTTTGTGAACTCATCCTTTAAATACAGCGCAGGTCTGTTTTGCAACATGCAGTATTGTTTAACATTTTAAACAGTAAATACGGAGTTGTGTCGCAGTTGTTTGCAAGCTGGACACGATAGGCTGCAGATCCTTCTATGCAGGGGACTGTATTTTAAAACAGCAGCTGGACAAATCGTCGTGAGTTTGTCAGGCTATCTCTATTTTGTGTCTACGTGACAAAATGCCGTCCTTGGGATTGTATAAGTTTTTTTTTGTCGAGTTCCTCAAGCTGAATAGCCTTTGTACAGCTAAGTTTTAGGTGAATTGTTACACCAGAACAGACAGGAAATCGTGGTTTTTGAACAAACTTAAAACAAAATAGAGAACGACATGATGGCAGCGTCCACAGGCTACATCGGAAACCGTGGCATTTTTGACAAGAGTAGAGAGCCGTTCAGCTCCTATATGGAGAGAGCGAACGTGTTTTTCACGGCAAACAACATAATGGAGATTAGTGGTGAAGGAGAGATAGTGACGAAAACAAATAAGGCCGTTTGCGGAGATCGGTCCTGAAGTGTACAGCACACTCGTGAATCTCCTTGCGCCCATAAAAGCAAAAGACATGCTATTCAATGACATTATGAAGAAGTTGGATGAGCATTTCAACCCAAAGCCTATGGAAATTGCAGAAAGTTATAAATTTGGCACTAAAAACCAGAAGCAGAATGAGACAATCAATGAGCACATTATTGCCTTGCAAAACTTAACTTTGCACTGTAACTTTGGAACCTTTCTCGGAAGAGCACTACGCGACAGATTTGTTTGTGGTCTAGTGGATGAACAATTCAGTCCAAACTCATGAACACTCCAGATCTTACATTCGAGAAAGCATGCAAGATTGCTACCACAATGGAGATGGCATCAAAGAATGTTCGCGAGTTTCGTCCACCACGAACTGCAGTGGCTGTTTACAGTCACAAGGCAGTGCCTATGGCCAAACCAAGAGGCGCTAAACCAAAACCAAAGTATGGCGGGGAGCCGAGTTCAGCCAGTTGTTATCGTTGCAACGGTAATCACTCATCCCAATTTTGTCCGTTCAAAATGGCCAAGTGCTATAACTGCCAGAAGAAAGGCCATATCGCCTCAGCATGTCGGGCCAAGCAACAATCTGCGGGAATCAAGCAACAACACCAGAAAGGAGTTCACAACTTGGAGATGAACTCAGATGAAAATGAACTTGGGTTGTACACCATTTATGCAACCAACATCGATAAGCTTACAACCAGCCAAGGCAAGGACTTTCAAACTAAACTATTGATAAATGAATAGTTAATCGATATGTGTATCGACACGGCAGCAGATTGTTCGGTCATGACCAGAGACATATACGAAACAAAGTTCCCACAGATTCCATTGTTTGAGAGTAAGGTCAAGCTGAGAACCTACTCGGGCGAAGTTTTGGAGACATGTGGACAAATGAACTGTAAAATTCAGCATAATGGTCAGTCAGTAACACTGCCCATCATAGTGGCCAGCTACAGAAATAAACCAACCCTCCTTGGATGGATTGGTTGAGTAGAATAGAGTCAGACTGGAAGAACATTTTCAGCGTCGATTTGTCCAGATCACGTCTTGAAAACGTCACAAGAAAACATGCAAACATTTTTGCTGACAGTTACATGGAAATAACAGGGTACTCTGCACACATTCGACTTAAGCAAGATGTGAGACCTGTGTACTGTCGACCAAGACCTGTACCATATGCACTAAAGCAACAAGTGGAGGAAGAACTCGACAGGTTAGAGCGGAATGGAGTGCTCGTGAAGACAGACCAGAGTAACTGGGCAATGCCAATTGTGGCCGTACCCAAGGCCGACAAAACTGTTCGACTATGTGGTGACTACAAAGTCACAATCAACCAAGCCGTTGATGACGAACAATATCCGTTACCAACCTCGCAAGATCTGTACGCAGAACTTAGCAGAGGACGAGTCTTCACTAAACTGGATTTGTCCCACACTTACGCCCAACTCAATGTCGGCAAGGAAAGTCAGCAGTACTTGACTATCAACACACATAAGCGCTCGTATTCATATACAAAGCTGCCCTATGGTGTGAAATCCTCCCTGAAAAATTTCCAGTCTGTCATGGACAAAATGTTACAAGGCATTCTGCTCTGTGTGTGCAACCAAGATGACCTACTGATATTCAGAGGGCATGGTTGAACATCTGGAAATCCTTGAGCAAGTTCTCACACGACTGAACTGCCGCAATGTAAAACCGCGACAAAGTAAATGTGCATTTGCGCAGCCAGAGGTGGTCTACCTTGGACTCAAAGTAGACGTCAACGGACTTTGCCCTGTGAAGGCGAAAGTTGAAGCAATAGTGAATGCTCCAAAACCCAACAATGTGTCAGAGCTACGATCATTCCTTGGGATGGTGCAGTTCTATGCACGATTCCTTCCAGATTTAGTAACTGTGCTAAAGCCACTACAGTTGATTCGTGAAGAGTTCAAGATTTCTGGCACCTTTCCAATTTTGTTCTTAAAAGGAGATAAAATAATGCAGATGCTGGAATCTTCAGCCAAAAAGACAGACTGCTGGAGGAACTCAGCAGGTCAGGCGGTATGTGTGCATACTGTCGTTGTGTCCTTGGGCAAGACACTTCACCCACCTTTGCCTGTGTGTGAATGTGTGTGAGTGATTGGTGGTGGTCGGAGGGGGCCGTAGGCGCAGATTGGCAGCCACGCTTCCGTCAGTCTGCCCCAGGGCAGCTGTGGCTACAGAAGTAGCTTACCACCACCGAGTGTGACTGAGGAGTGAATGAATAATGCGATGTAAGCGCCTTGAGTATTAGAAAGGCGCTATATAAATCCCATCCATTATTCATTATTATTACATCATCTGCTACAAAAAGATGTGAAATGCATGTAGGGAAAGGAACAGCAACGTGCATATGACATCTGCAAGGAAAACCTGACAAGTGATAAACTCCTTGTTCACTACGATACGACACGCGAGATGAAACTTGCTTGTGATGCTTCAAGTTATGGTGTAGGTGCAGGGATCTCCCACGTAATGAATGACGGACAGGAAAAGCCTATTGCTTTTGCATCCCACACCCTATCACCGAGTGAACGTAATTATCCACAGATAGAAAAGGAAGCACTCAGCATCGTGTTTGGAATCAAGAAATTCGACCGGTTTCTTCTCGGCAGACCATTCACCCTAGTGACTGATCACAGGCCACTACTAGTGATACTTGGTCCTAAGTCAGCTATACCTTCCATGGCAGCATCAAGGATGCAGCACTGGGCAAGTCTGCTGTCCCAGTATGACTACAAGGTGGAGTACAGAAGCTCCAAGTGCAACGCATTTGCAGATGTATTGTCCCGGTTGCCCCATGAGAACTCTGACGTAGGAAGTGAGAACTCAATCTACACACTGCAAGTTGTAGATGAAGACTTTCCAGTGACTGCAACAGAAATTGCAGCAGAAATAGAGGAATACACTGTGCTGAAGTGGGTCTATGAGCAGACATTGAACGGTTGGACTGAAATCGATAGTGGATTGAACTCAGTTCTGAACTCAGAGCTGAAGCCTTTCCATAATCGACGCCAAGAATTATCATGTGAGCAGGGATGCATTAAGTGGGGTTTCAGAGTGGTTGTACCAGAGTCTTTGAGAAACAAAATTATGAATGAACTTCATGCCGAACATCCTGGTATAGTAAGCATGAAGTCAATTGCCAGAAGTTTTGTGTATTGGCCTGGTATTGACAATGACATTGAGTGAGCAAATGTAGTGTCTGCCAAAATTGCCGGAGTAAACCACCAAAACCACCACTGCAACCCTGGTCATGGCCAAGTAAACCTTTTCAGAGAGTTCATGTAGATTTTTGTAAAAAGGGTAATGATCACTTTCTGGTACTAGTAGATAGTCATTCCAAATGGGTTGGGATTAAGCATATGGGGTCAAGCACTACTACTGAGCGTACCATAGATGAGTTGAGATCAATTTTTGCGTGCCATGGTTTACCAGAAGAACTTGTTTCTGATAACGGGCCTCAGTTTTATTCAGAACAGTTCAAAGAGTTCATGCAGCGGAATGGTATAAAACACACACTTGTTCCCCCATACCATCCAGCCTCCAACGGGACGGTGGAAAGGTCTGTTAGAGTTGTCAAGGATGCTCTCAAGAAACAGGTTTTGCAGGATGGTTCAAAGCTCAGCATGAAACATCGTTTGGCTAATTTCTTGCTGAAGTAAAGAGCCACACAACACACAACAGGTTACTCACCTGCAGAACTGTTGATGAAGCGAAGACTATGAATACGCCTAAGTCTAGTTCAATACAATTTGGGCTTGAGAGTTGAGCAAAAACAGTTAAGTCAAAAATGCCATTTTGACTCCCACAAAAAGGAGAGGTACTTCAAGCCAGATGAGCAGGTTCGTGTTCTCAGTCCTCCCAACAGGTCCAGTCGAGACAAATGGGATGTTGGGAAAATAGTGGGAGTGTGTGGACCAAAAAGACACTTAGTTGAAGTTGGAGATAGGATCAAAATTGGTCATGTTGATCAAATGATTTCAGCCAAAGATGAACCAAAAACTGAGCATGAAGTCCTAATCCCTGAGTTTTTATCTGAAAGTGAGTTGGAAGAGACCACTGTGATTGAAACACAAAGTTCAGTTAGTACAGACAAAGAAACAGATTCTTTTGGTCAAAGTCAGGGTACTAAAACAGAGCCAAACAAGCCTACAGTTGAGTCAACACCTAAACCTGTTACACCTGTTACTGTTAGATGATCAGGCAGGATCCGTAAACTAGTAGTCAGATTAGGTTTGTAAATTAAGTGACTATAAGTAAATTGAAAATGTGTAGATATGTGAAATAAATATATGTTTATCATTTAAGATTTCATAAATACAGGTTTAAATCAAGTGACACAACAACAAAATTGTAACTGAGTACTTAGATTTAATACCTAAAAACAGGAGAGCAGTGTAATGTATTCATACATATTCACGTATATGTTTATGAGTTGGTGTTCAATATAAGCAGGGAATGTTGGGTAATAAATCTCTCTCTCGTGATCCAGGCAACCTGCATGTAAGTTGTTATTCATTCTCCCCCTCCTCCCTCCCCTCTCCCCATCTCCTCCTCCCTCCCCCTTCCCCTCCTCCTTCCTCCCTCCCCCTCCTCCACCCTCCCCCTCTCTCCGCCCCTCACCCTCCCCGCTCTCCTCCCCCTCCCCCTCCCCACCCCCCTCTCTCCCTTCCCCCTCCCCCCCTCCAACCACCTCTCTCCCCTCCTCCAACCCCCTCTCCCCTCCTCTAACCCCCTCTCCCCCCCCTCTCTCCCCACTCCCCCTCCTCTCTCCCACGTGTTGGGAGGAACAGACCCAGCGCGTCTGCATTCGGTCTAGTCACTGTTAAAGCCTCTTTGACTGGCTCTTTATTTACACAGCTCTTAAATGACTTTCAAAAATGATGCATCTAAATAATTAAAGTGTAATCCAAAGTTGTATATTTTTCATTTAAGAAAACTTAATGATTACTGAATGATTTGTTTGGCTGACAACAGACCTGCCACTTTTGTTCTCTGAGGATATGTGGGATTTATTGAGAAAGAGAATTGTCGGGGTGGGCTAGGGATATCCTTTTGAATATTAATATATCTTTAGCCCAGTCGGTGTGGGGATCTTCAGAAGCCTGCTGTTTGCTTGTGGTCAGGCCTGACTGCTCCTGACAGAACAAGCACATATTCAGGTGTGAAAATAAATAGAAGTGGGCTGATGGATGACTCCATCTGCTGAAAACGTTACAATGAGGTACTTCAACACAAGCTTTTTCACTTTGCTGCCCGTGTAATGCCTACCAAAATATTTGATGCGCAAACCTCATCAGAATTCCAACTGAATTCTCATTCCATTTGAAATAAAGACAAATATGGATTCTGTGGTCATAAAATTATGAACAGTATTCAGCCCCCATATCTGAGAAGGATATGCAGGCCTTGGAGTGGGTTCAGAGGAGAATTATGTCAGGGATGATTAGGTTAACATATGATGAGCATTTGATGGCTGTGGGCCTGTACTCACTGGAGGTTAGAAGGATGGAGGGGGGGGGGGGGATGTACAGAATAGTGAACGGCCTGAATAGAGTGAATGTGGAGAGGATGTTTCCACTAGTGAGAGAGTCTAGGACGAGAGGTCACAGCCTCAGAATAAAAGGACGTACTTTAGGAAAGAAGATTAAGTCAGAGAGTGCTGAATCTGTGGAATTCAATGCCACAGATGGCTGTGGAGGCCCAGTCATTAGGTACAGTATTTTTAAGGTGGAGATTGACAGGTTCTTGATTGGTGTCAAGGGTTACACAGAGAAGAGGTTAGGGTTGAGAGGGAAAGATAGATCAGCCGTGATCGAATGGCGGAGTAGACACGATGGGCTGAATGGCTTACTTCTGCTCCTATGACATATGAATTTATGGAGACAGTAAGGTCAACAGCAATTGCTGTCAAACTGTAGGAAACTAGTAACAACCTTCAGGATTGGAGACACACTTCAGAGGCTGGAATCTTGAGTAAAACACAAAGTCCTGGAGTCTGGCAACATTTGTGGAAGGAGTGGATGAGCAACATTTCTGGTCGTGACCCTCCTTCAGACCTTTCAGCAACTTTTGTGCTTTTGTGCATGCACAGGCAAATGCACAAATCCAGAAGTTACAGTCCACGGGTTGTTGCTTCCCCAAGAGAACATAAGGGGAAGAAGCAGGGTAGGTAATTTACCTGCCATGCACAATCATAGCACAAAAATAGGCTCTTCAGCCCACCTTATCCATTCTAACCAAGTTGGCATATTGGACTAGTCCCATTTGTCTGTACAATAAACCTTTATTATTACAGACCTCTTCATAATGGGTTTTGGATATAGCAGACAGTCTCTTTTAAGAACACAGACTGCTAGTTTCACTGCGGAGGCTATTGACATTGACAAGGCATTGAAATTGATAAGCAATCACTTTGACTGGCACTATGAAATGTATCAAACAGCCGTTAGTTTTTAAGCTTGCAGTAACAAAAATACATTTTTAGTTGTTGAAGAGAACTGTATTTGAAAGCAACTCATCGTCTCACAGAATGACCTAGATGATTGGAGTGAATCTTTTACTCAGTTATAGCAGAACATTGGCAGCAACAAACACCATTTATGGAGGCAGTAAGGTCTGTTATAACAGGTTTACTTTAAAGGGCCCTCTCAACCCATCCTATCCATATATCTCCAAATATTGCTTAAAAGTCATAATTGTATCTGTTTCAATAAATTCTTCTGGCCAACTCTACCATTCAATAAGATGTTGGCTGATTTACTTTCTCAGTACAGGTGCACAACCTTTTATCCGAAAGCCTTGGGACCAGACACTTTTCGTAATTCGGAATTTGTCGGCCTTCGGAATGGAAAATCTTTAGCGTAGATTTTAATGGCTGGCTCAGTGGTAGAGTGCTCGGCTCATATCCGCAAGGTCGCGAGTTTGCGCCTTGATCCCGGCAGTTCCTCGGTCGCGAGTTTGAGTCTTCAATGTAGTTTTTTCTTGCAGAATAAATGTCTGTATGAAATGCAGTGTGTTGAATGAATTCCTGAATTTGTAAATGTGACCGCAGCATTGAATCACCTCTCGCACTCATGTCACCCTAGCGGGGCTACATGCCCTAAGGCGACATTTTCACACTCTTATATCCGTGTGCAGCAGAGGCGACGTGCGTTTGGCGCCAAACGTGAGCTTTGGTGAGCTTTGGTGTGCAGACGACATCCTGGAAAAAATGTCCGGTTTCTTCCAGGTAGGCGATATACCCTCCCGGGCAATATACCCACCACTTCTCTTTTATGAAGGGGATTTAGTTCCCCTTTCTTCCAGGACCGACCGGAGGTTCCGCTGTCACCTCTGCGGGCCGCCCTCGGTGAACGTCCTGTCTCCCTGTCCCTGGGATAGTAGGGGGCGATCAAACAGCACAATACCCCCTACCCCTCCAACCCCAGAGGAATCCGTTCCCCGATGGGCCGCTACGGCGACAAGTGGCAGTTCGCCCACAGCTCGAGCTGCGCGACCCCAAGAACAAGACGTACCTTGCACACCATCAGCTTCTGCCCATATGGGGAGCGTGTTCCTCTGGAGTTGGAACGGGGCTGGGCTGGAGTTGCTGATCTGGGATCTCCGTGCTTGCAGTGGGCCTGGGGGTCGATGTCCCGATGAGGGGGCGCAGCTCTGGCTGTGGGCGAACTGCCACTTGTCGCCGTAGCGGCCCATCGGGGAGCGGCTTCTGGTGGTCCTGACGTCTCCGGCCAGTTTGCAGTTTTCCTCTGGAGTTGGAACGGGGCTGGGCTGCTGCTGGCTGTGGGTCTCTGGGATCTCCGTGCTTGCAGTGGGCCTGGGGGTCGGTGTCCCGTTGGTCCTGACGTCTCCGGTGACTGGCACTGGTGGCATCGCCGACATGAAGACAGTGCAAAGCCCCCGCGCCGGTGCAATGGGCGGGGAGCTGGAGAGGGGAGGGAAGGGGTCACACACATGGCCAGGAAGCAGAGGGGTGTAGGTGGGGTGAAACTGAAGGGAGCGACAATCTGCTGCTGCCTGCCCGCTGAGTTAAAAAGTTCCCACGCAAGACTCACGATACACTGTGTATCGTGAGTCTACCGTGGGAACTTTTTAACTCAGCGGGCAGGCAGCAGCATATTGTCAATTATTAACCCTTCCGCGCAATATACCCTCACCTTCTCTTTTATGAATGGGGATTTAGTTCCCCTTTCTTCGAGGACCGACCGGAGGTTCCGCTGTCACCTCTGCGGGCCGCCCTCGGTGAACGTTTTCAAGGACCTTTCTTCAAGGACCGAAAAAATGTCCGCTATTCGGAGGTTTTCGTTATTTGGATCTTCGGATAAAAGGTTGTGCACCTGCCTACCTTCTGCCAACAACCTCCAACCCTGTGTTCCCCTAGCATTCTAAAATATATGAAATTCTTCCTAAAATATCCCAGTAATCATTGTCTCCACAATTCCTCTTAACTAGAGAATTCCAAAGATTCATTATCTTCTGGGTGAAGACATTTCTTCTTGTCTCCGTCCTGAATGGCCGACTTCCTATTTTAAAGGGGTGACTCCTGGTGTCTGGTTCTGGAAATTGCAGAGAAGAAGCATTCTTGCATTTACCAAGCCCTCTAAACCCTATGCATATCAATGGATAGGATAGGTTTAGAGGGATATGGGCCAAAAACGGGCAGGTGAGACTAGTGTAGATGGGGCATCTTGATCACCATGGGCAAGTTGGGCTGAAGGGCCTGTTTCCACGCTGTATGGCTCTGACTCTAAGCCCTGTAAGAATTTTGTGTATTTCAAGGTATCGCCTCTCATTCTTAAAAATCAAAGAGACTAGGTGCAGTCTGTCTAATCTCTCCTCATAGGAAATCTGTCTACCTGATCAAAGTGTATAATATTATGAGAGGCATAGATAGGACAGACCTTTTTCTCAGGATGGAAAGTCAAAGAGTATAGGGCACAGCTTTAAGATTGAGGGGGGAAAAGTTTAAAGGAGATGTGCGGGGCAATGTTTTTTCCTCAGAAGGTGGTGGGTGCCTAGGAGAGGCTGCCAGGGGTAGAGGTGGAAGCAGATATAAAAGTGGCATTTAAGAGGATTCTGAATAGGTACATGGATATGGAGGGATATGGATCACTGGCAGGTAGAGGAGATTAGTTTAACGGCATCAAATTCAGCACAGATGTTGTCGGCCAAAGGGCCTGTTCCTGTACTGCACTATTCTATATTCTAACCCTGCCTTACCAAGAACCAATCCAGTTAACTTTTTTTTGCACTGTCTCTATCAGTGTAGATCATTCCTTGGGTAAGGAGACCATACGTGAATATAGCATTAAAGGTGCGATTCATCATTGATGCCATGTAATGCTGTAATAGGTTATTTACTCTTGCAATCCACTTGCAATAAATATCTATGGCCTTCCTAATTGCTTGCTGTAACTACACATTAACTTTCATTCATCCCATGTACAACAACTCCCAGATCCCTGTCTCTCAGTCTGAAGAAGGGTCTCGACCCGAAAAGTCACCTATTCCTTTTCTCCAGAGGTGCTGCCTGACCAATGAGTTACTCCAGCTTTGTGTGTCTATCATCCCTGTAAGCATTCCTGACTTTCATGTTTATATTATAGAAGCAGAATCTTCTCCTCCATTCAATCATGGCTGATCTATTTTTCCCTCTCACCTCCATTCTCCTGCCATCTACCCATAACCCCTGACACCCTTACAAACCTCCCACTCTTTAAAACTTCTTCCCTTTTGCTATTTTTCCCCCATCAAAGCATATGATGTCACTCTTTTCCACATTATATTTCATAAGCCACGGTCATTCGTTTACCTTTAAGCCTGTTCATATACCTTGGAAGTCTCTCTCCATCTCCCTCACAACTCGTATGGTGCTGTATAAACAGCCAATTTGCTTATATTACACTTGATCCTTTCTCCAGGTCATTGATGTATATTATGAACAGCTGTAGCCCCAGATTCCCATGGCAATCCTCTAGTTCCAAGATTCAAATCCAAAAATTTCTCACCACAGAGAGGCCAAAATTACTTGAATTAATTTTTTACTGCAATGTACAAAGTGCTGAAAATGCTGCACTCAGAAAGAACCTTTTTTATCAGGGTGGAAAATTAAAGTGCTTTAAGGTGAGGGGGGCAAACTTTAAAGGAAATGTGCGGGACAATTCTTTTTACACAGATGGGCGGTGGGGCCTAGAACATGCTGCCATTGCCTGCATATCCATGTGCCTATCCGATAGCCTCTTAAATGCCACTATCGTATCTGCCTCAGCCACCAACCCTGGCAACGTGTTCCAGGCACCCATCACATAGAAACATAGAAAATAGGTGCAGGAGTAGGCCATTCGGCCCTTCGAGCCTGCACCGCCATTCAATATGATCATGGCTGATCATCCAATTCAGTATCCTGTACATGCCTTCTCTCCATACCCCCTGATCCCTTTAGCCACAAGGGCCACATCTAACTCCCTCTTAAATATAGCCAATGAACTGGCCTCAACTACCTTCTGTGGCAGAGAATTCGAGAGATTCACCACTCAAAAATGTTTTTCTCATCTCAGTCCTAAAGGATTTCCCCTTTATCCTTAAACTGTGACCCCTTGTCCTGGACTTCCCCAACATCGGGAACAATCTTCCTGCATCTAGCCTGTCCAACCCCTTAAGAATTTTGTAAGTTTCTATAAGATCCCCCTTCAATCTTCTAAATTCTAGCGAGTACAAGCCGAGTCTATGCAGTCTTTCTTCATATGAAAGTCCTGACATCACTCTCTGTGTAAGAAAGCTTGACCTGCACATCGCCTTCAAACGTTGCCACTGTCACCTTAAAGTTATGCCCTCCTCTCTTAAGAGATCATGAATAGATGACATCTGAAGGAACTACTGAAAACCTGCTGTGGTTGGGCAGGTTAGTCAACATTTGGAAAAGCGAGAAATCAATCTGAAGAATGGTCCCGACCAGAAATGTCACCTAGGTAGACAAAAATGCTGGAGAAACTCAGCGGGTGAGGCAGTATCTATGGAGCAAAGGAAATAGGCAAAGTTTCGGGTTGAAACCCTTCTTCAGACTGAAGAAGGGCTTTGACCCGAAACGGTGCCTATTTCCTTCGCTTCATAGATTCTGCCTCACCCACTGAGTTTCTCCAGCATTTTTGTCTACCTTCGATTTTCCAGCATCTGCAGTTCCTTCTTAACATGAAATGTCACCTATCCATGTTCTTTGGAAATGCTGCCTGACCCATTGAGTTAAACCAGGACTTTGTGTCCTTCAAAGATTAAAATATCAGTTCCCACCAATCAATTCCTGCTATTATCATGCATTGAGTATGTTGATAATGTCAGATCCTCACCTGGATCCGAATGTAATAAACACACCTCCAGGACACTGAACATAAACATTCATCCGCCATTCCTTTACATCCTTGGAACATGTGTCCCCTGACCTTTCTGACTCATGAAGAAAGACTGGATAGACTCGGTTTGTACTCGCTAGAATTTAGAAGATTGAGGGGGGATCTTATATAAACTTACAAAATTCTTAAGGAGTTGGACAGACTAGATGCAGGAAGATTGTTCCCGATGTTGGGGAAGTCCAGAACAAGGGGTCACAGTTTAAGGATAAGGGGGAAATCTTTTAGGACCGAGATGAGGAAAACATATTTCACACAGAGAGTGGTGAATCTCTGGAATTCTCTGCCACAGAAGGTTGTTGAGGCCAGTTCATTGGCTATATTTAAGAGGGAGTTAGATGTGGTCCTTGTGGCTAAAGGGATCAGGGGGTATGGAGAGAAAGCAGGTACAGGATACTGAGTTGGATGATCAGCCATGATCATATTGAATGGCGGTGCAGGCTCGAAGGGCCGAATGGCCTACTCCTGCACCTATTTTCTATGTTTCTATAGTAACATGTGATACATTTAAATATGACGTTAGTTACCATGACAGATAACACTGAGACTGCCATTGGAAGTGGCCCTAGTGGATTGATACAATTAGTATAAAACTTACTGGTTGATTGTGTCTTCAGCCTATCTTTTAGAGGATCACTCCTAATTTTTGAGACCCAGTGTCACGTGCGGCTAGTCCCAATTGTCTGCATTTAGCCCATAGCTCTCTAAACTCTTCCTATATTTCGTTTGGGCAGTTTACAGCTCAGTGGTATGAATGTTGATTTCTCTCATTTCAAGTAACTCCTGCAATATTATAGAAACATATAAAATTATAAAAGCACTGGACAAGCTAGATGCAGGAAAAATGGTCCCAATGTTGGGCGAGTCCAGAACCAGGGGCCACAGTCTTAGAATAAAGGGGAGGTCATTTAAGACTGAGGTGAGAAAAAAACGTTTTCACTCACAGTTGTGAATTTATGGAATTCCCTGCCACAGAGGGCAGTGGAGGCAAGTCACTGGATGGATTTAAGAGAGAGTTAGATAGGGCTCTAGGGGCTAGTGGAGTCAAGGGATATGGAGAGAAGGCAGGCACGGGTTATTGATAGGGGACGATCAGCCATGATGATAATGAATGCCGGTGTTGGCTCGAAGGGCCGAATGGCCTCCTCCTGCGCCTATTTTCTATGTCTATGTTTCTGAGTATGGGTGCCGTCTGTACGGAGCACTGTTCTCCGGGTGCTCCCCCTGTTTCCTCCCGCACTCCAAAAGACGTACAGGTTTGTCAGTTAATTGTCTTAGGTGAGTTGTAAAAATTGTCCATAGTGTGTAGGATAGTGCCAGCGTACAGGGTGATCACTGGACTTGGTAGGCTGACGGGCCTCTTTCCGAGCTGTATATCTAAAGTCTAAAGTCAAGGTAAGTTCTTGCGTACCATGTAGGTCGATGACTCACCCTGTCTTTGGCTAACACCAGAATAAGTTCACTCATAGATAAAGTCAGGCTGTGAACATAATGTAGCATAGAAATGGTAGTACAAAGGAAAACCAGTCAAGATTTTAGATTTCTATTGGATTGTTTCACGAATAATTAAAAAAAATATTTCCTCCTGTTCTATGCAATTCTTTTAAGCTGACTTCTTTGTTTGAGTCCCCAGGGCTTTCATCTGCAAGTCAAAACCAGCCACCTTGTCACAGTGGTATGCAGTTAGACCTCAGAATGTGGGATTATGCTCATGTAGGATTTACTTTTCTTAAACTGTTGTGTGTCTAATAACAGTAATTTTATTTTGCCTTGCAGTCATTCAATTAAGTAAAGCTTTGAAGACTGAAATAACATTTATTGAACTCTCCTATGCACCTCCTAAAGGATCAACAAGTTTAAGAGTACCAACATTTATCATAGTCTTTTCATAAATCTGCCTGTTTGAATGTTCGGTGCAAGAAACAGAGTCCGTAAAGCGCTGTAGTGTGGAACCATAAAGCTTAGTTTAGTTTAGAGATACAGGTAGAACCAGGCCCTTGGACCCACCAAGTCCGCGCCGACTGGCGATACCTGTAAATTAGCACTTATCCGACATACTAGGTACAATTTACAATCTTTACTAAAACCAATTAACCTACAAACCTGTACATCTTTGGAGTGTGGGAGGAAACCATAGCACCTGTGAGAAAACGACACGATCACAGGGAGAACGTACAAACTCTGTACAGACTGCACCCATAGTCAGGATCGAACCCGGGTCTCTGGTCCTGTAAGGCATCAACTCTACCACTACGCCATCATGCTGCCCTAAGTCTAGGCTTTCTTGCTCTATACTGAGCTAACTGATTTAAATTATAGACTGGTCAGACCTACTATCTCAGCGTTTAAGGAACTTTTGCCAGGTGACTCTGCGTGCTGGTCCCAGAAGTGGATCAGCAATCACGCGTTACAATGGGTCCACTCTATTAAACCTCAACTCCAGCAGCAGCATTCCTTACTTTAACTATGCTCTTCTGAATCCCTTCTCCCCTTATCATTTATCTGTACACTGTGGATGGTTCGATTGTAATAATGTATATTCTTTCCACTGGCTGGTTAGCCCGCAACCAAAACTTTTCACTACAGGAGGAAGATTTAATAGGCAACGTTTTCACTCAGAAGGTGGTGGGTATATGGAATGAGCTGCCAGAGGAGGTAGTGGATGTAGGTACAATAACAGCATTTAAAAGACATTTGGACAGTACATGGATAGGAAAGGTTTAGAGAGATATGGACCAAAGGTGGGCAAATGGGACTAGCTTAGATAGGGCACATTGGTCGGCATCGACGAGTTGTGCTGAAGGGCCTGTTTCGGTGCTGTGAGATTCTATGACTCGAACATTTTGGCTTATTGTTTATTCAGTTTTTTGTTTTGAACAACTTTGAAAGAACTTGCAAAAATATATCAAATTCATGTCTTTCTTCAGTTAGCACCCATTCTATTTCAAGTCTGTCATTAAGTACATAGATAGACAGACATAAGTTTGGGTTAACTTGTGAAAGCACACACTTCAAAAACGTGGTCATTAAAGCTTTGTTTCCAGTCAGCAAACACTTTCAAGATTAATTTTAATTTTGCACAATTCCACATAATTGCCTGGGTGATGGCTGCCCTGCCGGCCGTCTGTTCGTCTTTTCACTTTTTGTTATTTTTTAGTTTGTTAAAAGTTTTTGTTTTAATGTTCTTCGGTTTGTTTTATGTGGGGGGATGGGGGGAGGGGATCGGGGGAAACTTTTTTTCAGGTTCTTACCTTCCCGGAGATGTGATAAATTTTCGGATCACATTCTCCGGGCTCTGCGGCCTACCATCAATGGAGCAGGAAGCCTCCTCGGACTGTCGTGAACCCCACCGTGGAGCATGGACTTAACATCGGAGCTGATCCCTTGCCTGGGATCGCTACCACTGCGACCACCGCAGACTTATCATCAAGGGCTCGCAGTCTTCTGGAGAGGATAGTCGGGAAGGTTCGTCCAGCCCTGACGCAAGGTTTGATCGCCCGGCGCGGGGGTGCTGACATCTCCCTGATGCAGGAGCAGATCACCTCGACGCGGAGGACCTGAATGCCGCCGGCTACGGCAGTCAAGAACGTCCCGTCAACGGGGGCTCGAGGCCCACGACTGAGGAAGAACTAAGGGAAGGACGAACTTTTTTTTCGCCTTCCATCACAGTGAGGAATGTGTAGGAGTCACTGTGGTGGATGTTCATGTTAAAATGTGGTTTTGAGTGATCTGTTACTTTTAATTGTATGACTGACCTGGCCAATGAAATTCCTCGTATGTTGCAAAACATACTTGGCGAATAAAGTCTGATTCTGAAAATATGAATGTGAAAATAAGATATATTGTTAGGAACACTGCGTACATTCATGTAATGTTATTTCTAACTCTGTAAATGAAAAGCTTTTGGAGGTATTGGCACCTTACTTTATATTCCAAATAGCAGTCAACTTTATGTTGATTTTTGTTATCATGTTAAAATTGTTCTTTTAACAATATACCTTGGAATGTTTAATTTTAAACATTCCAAGGTATATTGTTGCAATTATATATTAACTATCAAAAATGAAAGGGCTAGAGTGGATGTGTTGAGGATGTTTCCACAAGTTGGAGAGTCTAGAAACAGAGGGCACAGCCTCAATGAAAGGAATCGAGATGAAGAGGAATTTCTTTAGCCAGAGGGTGGTAAATCTGTGGAATTCATCGCCACAGATAGTGGTGGAAGCCAAGTCATTGGGTATTTTTAATGCAGAGATTGATAAGTTCTTCATTAGAAAGTGCGTCTAAGGGGAGAAGGCAGGTAAATGGGGTTGAGAGGGAAAGATAGCTTCGCCACGACCAAATGATGGAGCAGACATGATGGGCCGAATGGCCTATTTCTGCTCTTATTTGTTATGGTCTTATATTTTCAATGCTTATGTTTGAAGTGCCATCAAAATTTCATGGGAATCTTATACTGAGGTTGGATTTAAATATCTTGTGCAAATCAAACAAATACTCGAAACCTGAAATGAAAATAGAAAATGCTCGAAATGCTCTGCCCTTTCAGACAGCATCTGTGGAGAGAGAACCAGTTGCAGTTCAGCTTTCAAATACAAAGAAGCGTATATATTTAAAAAAATCAAAAAGGCTAATGTGTGCTAGGCTTTATAATGATAGGGGGGGGGGGGGGAACATAAAAGGAAGTTTTGCCAGCACCGTACAAAGCCCTATTCAAACCACATCTGGAGATCTGTGCAAATTCTGGTTACCACATCTTACTGTTATGCTGACCTTGAAAGCCACGGAGCACAGGTTCACTGGTAAGATTTATTGCAGCGGACCCCTGGGATGAGATTGCTTTGTAATCTGTAAAATCAAGCTTTTTCCATAATATGAAACTCCTCAGTCATTATTTTGAACAAAGAAATCAAATATATTTGAACCTTCCTGCACTGGAAAAGGTTATTATATTTCTGAGTGAGTGGAAGAAATGGGGCACAGAAAGGCACAGGAACAGGCCATTCGGCCCACAATGGTTGTGCTGACCATGATGCCAAAATCAAATGCAGATTTAATGACCACTCTTCACACCTGCCTTCAGTTTGTGTAGAATGGAACTTCGATGTTGGTTTACACCGTAGATAGAATAGATACAAAATGCTGGAGGGCCCAAGCGGATCAGGCAGTATCTCTGGAGAAAAGGAATAGGTGACGTTTTGGGTCTATACCCTTCTTCAGACTGTTTCTCCAGACGCTGCCTTCCGTTCGTACATGAAAGAGGGTTTAGAAGGTAAAACATAGAACAGTACAGCGCAAGAACAGACCCTTCAGTCCACAATGCCTGTACTGTACATGATGCCAAGATGCCAAAACTAATCTCATCTGCCTGCACATGATCCATTTTCTTCCACTCTCTGCACATCCATGTATTTAAAAGCTCCTTAAGCCATGAGCCAGTTTCCCGCCACTAATAGAAAAATGAAATAAAAAAGAATCATTATGAAGGGAGTAGCAGCATCAAAATTAGAAAATCATGATCTAATCAAGCAGTCATGTGTAAAAGAACGTGCCCCGCGCATTTCCTTTAAACTTTGTCCATCTCACCTTAAAACTATGTCCCCTAATCTTTGATATCTTTGCTATTTCCACCCTGGGAAAATGCTCTGACTGTCGACCCTATCTGTGCCTCTCATAATTTTATACACTTTATCAGGTTTCTCCTCATCCACTGACACTGAAGTGTAACTCCCCGCCAAACGTGAAGATCTTCCGAAACAATAGAATTAAAGAATTACCTCGGGACTAACATTAGTATTGTAATTTTGTTTTCCGAGCATGTGGAATGCCAGTTGGAGAATTTTGAATTTTCACGCAAGGTTTTTACGAAATGGTTAAGATTCCTATCTGCTGCGGCATAGGTAAAGATTTCTCCTGTACAATATTTCTGGTGAAACTGTGATTCTCACTCCATGAAGATTATTTCACAGCATTTTAAGAAACTCCGAGAAAACATGTAGTGACCTGAAGGTACACAAAAAAGCTGGAGAAACTCAGCGGGTGCAGCAGCATCTATGGAGCGAAGGAAATAGGCAACGTTTCGGGCCGAAACCCTTCCTCAGACGGCATTATAACAATAGTGACCTGACATTGACATGGTATTGAACCTACCAGGGACACTTAAAAAAATTAACACTGCCTTGTCAGCTTCAACCTAAGTCAATATTTGGTAGCATTAACAGCTTGCACCTAAACTTTACAATGTTGCACTGATATTAACCAGTAACTCCCCATCGGTGATCCAAGTAGCAGCATTCTTGCTTCTGAATCAGAATATTAGCTACAGGGGAAGGTGGGCAGACTTGGCATTGTTTTCCTGGAATGCCGGGGGTAGACCTGATAGAAGTAAAAACAATTCTGAGAGGCATAGACACAGAACCTTTCTCCCAGGGTGGAAAAATCAAATACTGGAGGGTAATGCCACTGTCCCACTTAGGAAACCTGAACGGAAATCTCTGGAGACTTTGTGCCCCACCCAAGGTTTCCGTGCGGTTCCCGGAGGTTTTTGTCGGTCTCCCTACCTGCTTCCACTACCTGCAACCTCCGGCAACTACCTGCAACCTCCGGGAACCACATGGAAACCTTGGGTGGGGCGCAAAGTCTCCAGAGGTTTCCGTTCAGGTTTCCTAAGTGGGACAGGGGCATAAGGCTTAAATGTGAAGGGTGGGGTGGTACGTTTAAAGGAGATATGCAGGGCAACCTTTTAACACAGGGTGGTGAGTGCCTGGAACATACTGCCAGGGGTGGTGGTGAGCAAAGATCTTAGAGCAGAGCAAGATGGGTTACTCTCACGCAAACGTGTAGTACGCTCATGGGCAGATTCATGGGTGATTATAGGACCCATTTTAGCAACCAGCCCCCGCCATCTTGCTTCCGGCCAAAGATTGGATCTTTGTTTCCGCAGCGGGAGAGGGAGTGTGCGGCCCGGGGAGAGGGAGTGTGGGGCCCGGGCGGGAGAGAGAGGAGGTGGGGCCCGGGCAGCGGGAGAGAGAGGGAGGGCGCGGGAGAGGGAAGTGGGGGCGCAGGGGAGGAGGGGGAGTGTGTGGGGCCGGGGAGAGGGGTGTGGGGCCCGGGGAGAGGGGGAGGATGGGCCCGGGAGGGAGCGGGGTGAGGAGTGTGGGGGGGCCCGGGAAGAGGGAGGAGGGGCCGGGGAGGTGGGGGGCGGGAGAGGGGGTGTGGGGCCCGGGGAGAGGGAGTGTGGGGCCGGGGAGACGGAGTGTGGGGACGGGGCAGCGAGGAGAGGGAGTGTGGGGCCCGGGGAGAGGAGTGTGGGGCCCGGGAGAGTGAGTGTGGGGCCCGGGGCAGCGTGGGTGAGGGGCATAGGAGTGGGAGGAGACATTGTAGTGCCGGGGGAGGCGAGAGGGGTAGTGCGTTGGGGGGGGGGGGGGGGGAGTTTGGGGGGTGGGATAAGGCCTAGTGTGTGAAGTTGCGGGGAGGTTTACAATGTTTCTTATTTAATGTCCCTTGTCTAGTCTGAAATAAAGTTCATCATTGGATCAGAAGAAATATAATTGTGTGTGTTATATGATTATATACATTTATATCACATTCATGTATGAGTGTTTATAAACATTTTATTCTTTAACAAGAATTAACAGAATTATGAACTAACAGAATTATGAATCTAACCCTATATCACACACAAAAACGTCCCCCGCAATGTCAATTACCCTGCGAGTCGGGTCGGGTCGGGTAGGTTCCGGTTACTACAAAATCAACTCAAACACTGCTTGTGAGCCATTTAAAAAGAAATGATTTAAAAAACATTAAAAAAGACAATTACCAGAGTCAAATTTTATTCTTGACAAGAAGTATGAACTGACAGAATTATGAATCTAACCCTATATCACACACACAAACCGTTGCCCCGCAACATTGATTACACTGCGAGTCGGGTCGGGTCAGGTAGGCTCCGGTTACTAAAATGGGCAGGGAAAAATGCCCAGGATCCCCTCCGTAGCGTACTACACGTCAGCCCATTGTATTTAGCAGGAGTGGCCTATCTTGCTCTGCTCTAAGATCTTTGGTGGTGAGGCAGATACAACAATAGTAGCATTTAAGAGGCTTTTGGATAGACACATGGATATGCAGGGAATGGAGGAATATGGATTATTTGCAGGTAGATAAAATATGGTGTTGGCCTGAATGTTAGCACAATCACTGTGGGCGGAAGGGCCTGTTCTTGTGCTCTACTGTTCTGTGTTTTAGGTTTAGATTTATTATAGTCACATATGTACAGTGAAAATTTTGTTTTGCAAGCTATCAAAACAGATCAGATACACCATACATAAATGCAATCAGGTCAAACTCAAGGACAATAGATAGAGCAAAGGGGAAGATACAGAGGGCAGAATATAGATTCAGGAGGCTATGACACTGCTGCCTTACCACGCCTGAGACCCGGATTTGATCCTGCTTACAAGACCACGCCGACCAGCGATCACCCGTGCACTATCCTACACATTAGGGACAGTGTTCCCCCAAGATGGCGCCGCGCGCGGCAGCCTCGCCAGCAGCTTGTGTGTTTCTTTGGACTTTTTGTTGTTTTCAGCGTGTCTGAATGTATGTCTCCCAGTGTGTCTTGTGTGGGGGGTGCTGGGGGGGAATAGGGGAAACCGTTCCCTGTCACTTACCTCGACGGAGATGCGACTTTTCTCCATGTCGCATTTTCGCCCCTCTCGCGGCCTAACAACTGGATTGGAGCGACCTTTCCGACCGGAGACCGGCCCAGAGCCCAGAGCTTCAGCAGCGGGTGCAGCATGGACTATAACATCGCGGAGCTGCGATCCTTTGCCAGGGGTCGCCAGTGTTGGAGCTTCGACTGCGGGGGGCCTGCTGACCAGATCGGTCCGTGGAGCTTCTAGCCGTGGGCGCTACACGGACTTTAACATCGTGGAGCTGCCTGCGATCCTTTGCCAAGGAACGACAGAAGAAGTGCTCTGACCACTGGGCCCGTAGTCTTGGCATCATGAAGCTGCAGTTTCCGGTAGGAACCGGCCGAATTGGGAATTTCAATCCATCCAGATGTCGGAGTTTCGATCACCCTGGCGAGAGGGCCTGTACATCGGGCCATCCGTAGCGGCGACTGCGGAGGGTTCACGGCCCCGACCACGGGTGAACGGAGGAGGAAGATTGACTGAACTTCTGTGCCTTCCGCCACAGCGGGAGGTGCTGGTTCCGCTGTGGTGGATGTTTATGTTTTATGTTGAATTCTGTTATGTATTGTGTTCAGAGGACTGCTCATCCACCCAGCTTACTTATCAGTGAAACTACATCATGACCAATGGCTAACACTGCACCAGGACATCATGAAGCAGATGGCACCACTCAACCCCGTGTTGGAGTGAAATAGATAGATAGACAGACAGACAGACAGACAGACAGACAGACAGACAGACAGACAGACAGACAGACAGACAGACAGACAGACAGAATTAACCTACAAACCTGTACGTCTTTGGAGTGTGAGAGGAAACCAGGGCACTTGGAGAAAACACACACGGGCGCAGAGAGAACGTACAAACTCCATATAGACAGCATCGGTAGTCGGGATCTAAATCGGGTCTCTAGCGCTGTAAGACAGCAACACTACCGCTGCACCACTGTGCCACCCTTCCTCTGTTGATCGGTTATGAATCTGAAAAGACTCTCCCTCCATCTGTCTGCCTGTTCTTGTGTATTCCACACTTTCAGCATCTGTAGCTTTTTGGGTTTTTAGTTATCCATTGTGTCCTGGTCAATATTTGTCCCACAGCCAACAGTGTGTTGAGCAAATATCATGTAATTGGAACATTTCAGCTTGAGCTGCTGAGTAATTTCTAACATTTCCAGTTTTTATTCCAGATTCCTAGCACCTGCATCTTTTTACTTTATCACATTTTCTTTTGTGACTGCGTATGCATATTGGTTTTCAACAGCAACTGGCCTTCAAAAGTAGTTTATTGGTCTTAAGTCACTTTGATGTCTTACATTGGAATGTGAAAGGTGCAGAATGATTGCTTTCTTTTCTTTTATTTGTACCCACCCACATAGAACATAGAACATTACAACACATGAACAGGCTCCAGGGCCAACAATGTCCAAGCCAAATTAATCATCTCTGCCTGCACGTGATCCATATCGCTTCATTCCCTACATAGCCATCTAAAACACTCTACATTGTAGAACATGCTTAAGTAAAATCTTCTTAAAAACGTTACTATTGTACCTGCCACTGGTAGCATGTTCCAGGCACCCACCACTCTCAAGAGTCAAGAGAGAGTCAATAGTGTTTTATTGTCATATGTCTCATATAGAACAATGAAATTCATACTTGCTGCAGCACCACAGAATATGTAAACAGAGTACACTGTGTAAAAAAACATTTGCCGCACTTATCCTTTAACTTTGCCCACTCACCTTAAATCAATGCCGTCTAGCCTTCGACATCTCCACCCCAGTCTTTGATTTCCACCCCGGGAGAACGGTTCTGACTTCACCTTATCTATGCATCTCATAACTATACATATTTCTATCAGGTCTCTCTGCAACATCTGACATTCCAGAGAAAACAATCCAAGTTTGTCCAATCTCTATTTATAACTAATGGCCTCTAACCCAGGCAGCATTCTGGCAAACCCCTCTCTCACTCTCCCGGCCATTGGCTGTGACTCCAGACCACTCTGAGGTCACGAGTTTTGCTTGACCCCACCCAAGCACCTCTCTGCATCAGACATGACCTCTCCCAGCCCCTGGGATTTCATAATTACAGAATAATGAAAGTCATAGATAGAGTGGATGTGGAAAGAATGTTTCCACTGGTGGGAGAGTCTAGGACCAGAGGTCCTAGCCTCAGACTTAAAGGACACTCTTTTAGAAAGAAGGTGAAGAGGAACTTCTTTAATTAGAGGGTAGTTAAACTGTGGAACTCATTGCCACAGGGGGCTGTGGAGGACGTCAGTGGATATTTTTAAGGCAGAGATGGACGGATGTCAAGGGTTATGGGGAGAAGGCAGGAAAATGGGATTGGCAGAGATCAGCCATGATTGAATGGTGGAGTAGACTCGACGGGCCGAATGGCCTAATTCTACTCCTATCACTTGTGTGACTGCCAACCACACCCATCGCTAAGGTCAGGACCATTGCCTTACATCTCCCACACCCACCATTCTGCCACTCAAACTAACATTGCCTCAACCAACTGTCTATCACACTCCCTCATTGCTTTCCCCTTTCCCAGTCCATGCATATGGCCCTCCCAAATCCTGCCTACAATTCCTTGTGTAAATCCTCTCCTTTCTGACCTTACCCCACTATTTACCAGCCTGATCTTATAGAAATGAAAAAATACTGAAAATGGAAACATGTGAGGTAAAAATCATGAGAGGAATAGATCAGATAGACACATAGAGTCTCTTGCCAAGAGTAGGGGAATCAAGAACCAAAGGACATAGGTTTGAGGGGGGGGGGGGGAGATTTGATAGGAACCTGAGGGGTAACTTTTTAACACAAAGGGTGGTGGGTGTACGGAACGAGTTGCAGAGGAGGTAGTTGAGGTAGGTGCTATTGCAATGTTTAAGAAACATTTAGACAAGTACATGGATAGGATGGGTTTAGAGGGATATGGGCCTAACGCAGGCAGGTGGGATTAGGGTAGATGGGACATGTTGGTCGGTGTGGGCAAGTTGAAGGGCCTGTTTCCTTGCTGTAAGACTCTATGACTCTAAGTGGAAAATACTGGAAATACACAACTGGTCAGGCAGCATCTATGAATGGAGAAAAAGAGGCTCTCAGACTTGAAGTGTGAACATTGTTCTGCTTTCCACAGACGCCGCCCAATCTTTAGCCCTGAATAATAGAACTGCTTCATTGTGCATGTTTCACAGTACATATTAATACAGTTGTGAATGATAGCCGAAGTGTGGGATTCAAGATGACGATGTCTTAGACTTGGTACTGACCATGCTTACCATTGCTGTTTTCAGGTAACACCAGAGTGAACCTTGTGAAGATCACATCGACCTCCTCCAGTCCGCGGGACACCGCACTGGCTGCCGTTATCTGCAGTGCACTGGCCATGGTTCTGCTGGCTCTTCTCATCCTCTGCATCATCTACTGCAAGAAACAATTCATGGAGAAAAATCCCAGTTGTAAGTTTACGACCTGAAATTACTCAGAGTTTAGTTTGCGTCAGAAATACAGTGCGGAAACGGGCCCTGCGGCCCTGAAACCGTGCCAACCAACAATCACCCGTACAGTAATTCTATGTCCTACACATCAGGGATAATTTAGAGAAGCTACGTGGTCACTGGGAGAACGCACAAACACCGCACAAACAGCACCCAAGGTCAGGATCGAACCCAAGGCTCTGGAGCCGTAAGGCATCAACCTCCTATCACTGCGCCACTCTGCCACCCTAAGTGTAAATGCATTGTTAAATGATAGTTGATAAGTTATAGGAGCGTAATTAGGCCATTCGGCGCATTAAATCTACTCTGCCATTCAATCATGGCTGATTTAGCATTCCCTCTCAGCCACAACTCACAATGAAGTGTGCGGTGAATGGATTAAGTTGAAAATAACTTTTGCTTCCCAGTCTTTCATTTAGCCAACAATTAACAATTCTTTTCCATGAGGCTCAGAAATAGAACTTCCTTTCATTGCACAAACAACGCCTGCAATTGGATTGGAAACCACTTGTAAACACTCCCACATCGTAACTTCAAGCATAAGGATTCAGACCACACATACACAGCAGCCTTACTTTACCAACACAAAATATATTGTGTGACTTAAGGATTGAACTGGAAGGCAGATGACCTGTCTTAACACGGTGATTGAGTGCAGGCCTGGTGGAGAGGACTAAAATATTTTAAAAACGTTTATCATGAAGAAGGAATGTTTTCAATTATATTAAGCCTGTCTCGATCAATCCCAAATTATCAGCCATGTGCAATAGGCAGCAAAATTCTGAAAATGATTATGCAGCTAGTTACTCATATTTTCTTCATTAATAAACTCTTCAATATGTGGTGCTTATGATCTTGTTTGAAGAACCTGTAAAGCCTGCATAGAAGATTTACGAGGATGTTGCCGGGGCTTGAGGGCCTGAACTATAGGCAGGATGAACTTTATTCCTTGGAGCACCGGAGGCTCAGGGGGGGATCTTATAGAGGTGTATAAAATCATGTGGGGAATAGATAGGGTGAATTAACAGCCTTTTACTCAGAGTAGGGGAATCAAGAACCAGACAACATGGGTTTAAAGTGAGGGGGGCCAAGATTGAATAGGAACTCAAGGGGCAACCTTTTCACACAGAGGGTGGTGCATATATGGAACGAGCTGCCAGAGGAGGTAGTTGAGGCCGGTACTATAACAACATTTAAAAGACACTTGACCAGGATAGAAAAGAATTAGAGTGACATGGGCCAAACAGGGACAAATGGGACTGTTTTAGATGGGGCATCTCGGTCGGTATGGATGAATTGGGCTGATAGGTTTGTTTCATGTTGTATGACTCTATGACCTTAGCTTGGTGCAACACAACAATCTACAATATTAATACTACGTCCTTTATACAAAGATTTAGCTCTCCCACAAAAATAATGTGTGCACTGGAAACGAGACAAAATATGAAGTTTTACCCACATCTAGTGCCTGTTAATATTTAGCTCTTGTGGAACAGGATTAGTGCCCATTGGTATGCTGTTTTTTTTTGTAAAAGGAAAGATTAAAACAGTTCCAGACGTGCAGGAACAGATGTAGTTTTGCAGAGTCATTGTTTTTCTGAAAGTGCTGCTTGGAGTCATAGAATCACACAGCGTGGAAAAGTGCCCTTCAGCCCAACTTGCCCACATTGATCTACATGCCCCATCTACATTAATCCCACCTGTCTGTGTTTAGTTTAAAGATACAATGTGGAAATAGGCCCTTCAGCCCAACAAGTCCGGGTAACCAGCGAGCCCCGTACACCAGCGCTATCCTACACACTAGGGACCGTTTACAATTTTTACCCAAGCCAATTAACCTACAAACCTGTACGTCTTTGGGGTGTGGGAGGAAAGCGGAGCCCCTGGAAAAAACCCATGTGGTCTTGGGGAAAACATACAAACTGGGTAAAGACGGCACCCATAGTCAGTCAGGATCGAACCCGGGTCACCAAAATACACCTGGCCCATATTCTGAGTTAGTCTTGAGTTTTTTTAAATGCTAAGCGTTGGAAAGATGCAGCCCAGAAATCAATGTCACCAAAATACACCTGGACCCTAAAAGAGGGGCAGGGTTACTGAGACCGTGTGTTGAGAATTAGTGAGGTCTTCATAAAAGGCCATTATTTTAACTTTGCTCTTCCTTCCCAAGGGTCAATGAGACTGCACGATGCTCAATTAAATGGGGCAGAACTGTCAACTTCACTTGACAGACAACGGATTAATCTGAGTCCACACCAAACCTGTGCGTACTGTCAGCAAAGTCCAGCACAGACTTGTGGTAAGTGTGAAAAATAGATGTCTAATGTACTGCGTGTTATTAGTGGGAACACTGACACATGCATTACAATGGTCTCCAGTAATTATACTTTCTTACTGTTTAAGACAGCAGAGAGTCACACTTTTATGTACAACTAGACCATGTGGGACCCGTCGGGTCCCGTCCCCTCAATGTGCGGTGGAGGGGGGGGGGGGGGGGGCGGCCTTCTGCGTCACACACACTAACCACCCCCACACACACACACACTAATCCCCTCCCCCCCCCCCCCCCCACACACACACACACTGTTATATTATATTAATATTATTAATTCGCTCCTTTTACCCCATCTCTCACCCTATCCACTCACGCACAGCTCCCAACTGCGCAGGCACGGCTCGAGAGGTAGGGAGGGGGGTAGAGAGATGGGGCACAGAGAAAGAGGGCAGAGAGGCATAGAGAGCAGACGGGCAAAGAAAGAGGCAGAGAGAGCAAAGACAGAGAGAGGGCAGACAGAGAGCGAGAGAGAGAGAGGGAGGCAGAGAGAGAGAGAGAGAGAGAGGGGACGGAAGTGGACCCGAGCGAGACCGTGGGTGGACGTCGACCCGAGGACCGCGAGCGAGGCGGCAGGCGGGCGTTGTGCCGAGGACCGCAAGTGAGGTGGCCTGCATTCGTCGACTCGAGGGTCGAGAAATAAAGCATGAAATGTTCTGATAAGATGATTTGGACTCATGGGGAAAAATGTCAACCGGAATATGTAAATATATTATCGTTACCGCCTAGTTTTTTCACGAAGATGTAAAAACACACACATATACACACTTACAAGAACAGAGTTTTAGAGGTACACTAGACCAAGTCTAGTTGGGTCCCGCCCCCTCAACGCGCGGGTGTGGGGGGGGCAGCCTGTGGCGTCACACACACACACTAACCCCCCCACACACACCACACACTTACCACCCCCTTGATATTATATTAATATTATTAATTTGCTCCTTTCACACCATCCACTCACCCATAGCCCCCAACTCGCAGGCACAGCTAGAGAGGGAGGGAGGCAGAGAGGGCAGGGGCAGAGACAGAGGGCAGCGGCAGAGGGTAGAGGACAGAGGCAGAGGGCAGATGCAGCGGGTAGAGGTAGAAGGTAGAGGGCAGGGGCAGAGGCAGAGAGAGGGCAGCGACAGGCAGCAACCTCCCCACCATGCGCCGACACAAGGACCCTGAGCGAGGGGTGAGGCGGCGAGTGGGTGAGGGGGCGGGCGGGCGAGCGATGACCAAAGGACCGTGAGTTGGGCCGCCGCAGTCTTCAGCTATGATCTTTGGTCTTCAGTCCAGGGCCCGACTTCAACTCTGGCTGCATCTTTTGCATAACGGGGGGGAGGAGGGAGGGTTGGGGGGGTGACGTCACTCGCAGCGCGAGGAAGAAGGCACGCAGACCTATTGTGACTTCATCAGCGAAAGACAGTCGTTTTTAAATTCAAAGTTTTGTCAGAATTTTGAACATTTTCATTAATAACTCGAGAAATAAAGCATGACATTTTCAGATAAGGCGATTTTAGACTCCAGGGGAAATATGTCTACCGGAATATGTAAACATGTTACCGTTACCACGTCGTTTTTTCGCGAAGATGTGATTATACACAAACATACACACAAATAAATACACATCCAAGATGAGAGTTTTATAAGTATAGAGATTGATGTAAGATGAATGCAAGGGTAGAAAATAATTTTCAAGGTGTTTTCATGCGCTATTCATCTGACTCTGTTGCCCATATTAATTTTAATTTAATGAAAGAAATATAGTATTTGCTGATATCTCCATTACTAATCAAACCAGGCAATAGTTGTTAATAATATTACTACTTTAATAAATCTTTGCTTTTCCAAAGTCGAATTACATGTTGTCCTTCATGGATTTGAGTTTAGGAGTAAGGAGGTCCTAAGGAGGTTGTACAGGGTCCTGGTGAGACCGCACCTGGAGTATTGTATGCAATTTTGGTCTCCTAATTTTTGAAAGGACATTATTGCTAGTGAGGGAGTGCAGCGTAGGTTCGTCAGGTTATTTCCCGGGATGGCGGGACTGACATATGATGAAAGAATGGGTCGACTGGGCTTGTATTCACTGGAATTTAGAAGCATGAGAGGGATCTTATAGAAACATATAAAATTCTTAAAGGATTGGACAGGTTAGATGCAGGAAAAATGTTTCCGATGTTGGGGGAGTCCAGAACCTGGGGGTCACAGTATAAGAATAAAGTGTAGGCCATTTAGGACTGAGATGAGGAAAACCTTTTTACCCAGAGAGTTTTCAAATCTGGGGAATTCTCTGCCACAGAAGGAAATGGAGGCCAATTCACTGAATGTTTTCAAGAGAGATTTAGATTTAGCTCTTTGGACTAGAGGAATCAAGGGATATGGGGAAAAAGGCAGGAACGGGGTACTGATTTTAGGTGATCAGCCATGATCATATTGAATGGCGGTGCAGGCTCGAAGGTCCGAATGGCCTACTCCTGCACCTATTTTCTACGTTTCTATGTTTTCTTTGTAGTCCCACCTGCCTGTGTTTGGCCCATATGCCACCAAACCTATCCTACCTGCGTACCTGTATAACTGCATAGCTTAAAGGTGAGAGGGACAAAGTTTAAAGAAGATGTGTGGGACAACTTTGTACATATGAGTGCCTGGAATGCACGGCCATGGATTTGTTGTTGAGGCAGATACAATAGTGGCATTTAACAGACTTGTGGATAGGCACATACTGTAGATATGCAGGTAATGGAGGGACATGAATTATGCACAGGTAGATACGAGATAGTCTAGGTATCATGTTCGGCACGGACATTATAGAACAAAGGGCCTGTTCCTGTGCTGTCCTGTTCTATGTTCAATAGTTTGAGGCTTTTTTTTTTGCAATAGTTTACCATAGAATCAACTTTGGGGAAGGCCATATTTGACATAGCAGCAACTAATTAGCCAGGTTCAGTTCACAGTTTAATGTTGTTCGTCAAATAGCAATTGTTAAATGAGTGTAGAGAAGAGGGACATTTACAAAACACTACCATCATTCTAGATTCAGATGAGCCGGCTTGCATGTAATGAGCCAAAGAGTGCAGATTGGGCACATCTGTTAATAGATAAAATTACCTGCATATCAGTGGGAGGTGCGGAACAAAACAAGGATTTAATATGGTTTATAATCTTGAGGCAGGAGCTCTGCGTACAAGATATAAACAGCTGACTCAAGACATAAGGTGATAAAATTACAAGTAGAGGAACACAGCATGCAATGCCACATATCCTGGAAAAATACAAAGAACAAGAAGTAGTAGGACAGTGAGAGGGGCAAGGAATAATAGGAAGCCAAGTGTCACCTTTGTCACTCTGGGGGTGGTAGGTATGTGGAATGAGCTACCAGAAGAAGAGAGGCATGTACTATCACAATGTTTAACAAAACATTTGGACATGTATATGGATAGGAGAGTTTTAGAGGGATATGGGCCAAACATGGGCAAATTGGACTATCTTCGATGGGGCATCTTTGACGGCATGGACGAGCTGGCCTGATCGGCCTGTCCCAATGCTATATGACTATGAACTGCAAAATAGGAATTGGAAAAAAGAAAATTGGCACAAAATGTCCCAGAATTATATAGGGTGGCACAGTGGTGCAGCGATAGATCCAGGGACCTGGGTTCGATCCTGACTAAGGGTTCTGTCTGTACAAATTATGTACGTTCTCCCTGTAACCACCTGGGTTTGCTCCAGGTGCTCCGGTTTCCTTCCACACTCCAAAGACATACATGTTTGTAGATTAGTTGGCTTCTGTAAATTGCAAATAGTCCCTAGTGTTTGGGATAGAACTGATGTACGGGATGATTGCTGGTCAGTGGGCTGATGTCTCTAAAGTCGACTTGTCCACATTATGAAGGTGATTAGGAACATAGACAGTGTGGACATTGTCATCCTCTCTTGTCTATATTGCCTCACAGCAACCACTGTATTTTTTCTTGAAGGTCCTGTTCACTTGGTTCCATCGTGCTGTTTTGATGATACCTGCAGCCTGGAGTACAGCAGTGAAAGCTCCTATCCTCCATCAGCATCGGAGCATCTTAAAAGGTAAATGCATCTTAAAAGGTTAAAAGGTACATTCGGATGAACTATCCCATTTTTTCATCCACTCCCTACAAACCAAGGGCAATTTACAGAGGCCAGTTAACCTACAACATTGCGCTTCTTTGGAGTGTGGGAGTAAATCGGAGCATCCGGAGAAAATCCACGCGGTCACAGGGAGAATGTACAAACTCTCTGCAGATGAAACCCGGGTGTCTGGCAATGTAAGGCAGCAACTCTACCGCTGTGCCACCCCTAATGAAATTTGTTTAATTTTTCTCTCGTGTACTAATTCATTAACTCATCAACAGGTTGTCTTGTACAACTCAATCTTATGGCAAACCTGGCTTCACCTCTATTAGAAATGCTCCCTCACTCCTATCCATCCTCTTACACCTTCCCTGCAACTTAAAACTATACCGTTTTCTCTCTTTCCCAATTCTAATAAAGGGCCTTCAATCTGAAATGTTAACTCTGTTCCTCTTTCCACAGATGTTGTCTAACCTGCTGTTAGACAACATCTTCCACGCATTTTCTGCTTTTATTTTTGATTTACATCATCTGCATTTTAATAGATCTTCAATTACAGTTGCAAAATGTGTTGTATCGTACGCATGTATCATTCATAAGACCATAATACATAGGACCAGAATTATTCGGCCCATCGAGTCTACTCCACCATTCACTCATGGCTGATCATGTGTTTTTCCCTCTCAACCCTGTTCTCCTGCTTCTCCCCATTACCTTTGACACCCTTAACAATCAAGCAGCTATCAATCTCCGCTTTAGAAATACCCGATGGCGGCCTCCACTGTCGTCTATGGCAACAGATTCACCACCTTCTGGCTTAAGATATTCCTTCTCCTCTCCATTCCAAAGGTATATCCTTTTATTCTGAGCCTGTACATTGATCACATGTCAAGCACAGAGGCAGATAAGGGGTGGAACAGTGGTGCAGTGGTAGAGATATTGCTTTACTGCGTCAGAGACATGGGTTCAATCGTGACTATGGGTGCTGTCTGTATGGAGCTTGTATGGTTTGTACGTTCTACCCGTGATCTGCGCGGGCTTTCGCCGGGTGCTCTGGTTTCCTCCCACACTCCAAAAACATACGGATTTGTAGGCTAATTTGCCTCGGTAAAATTGTAAATTGTCCCTAGTGTGTATGATAGTGCTAGTAGAGTGATCACTGGTCGTCGCAGAGTCGGTGGGCTGAAGGGCCTGTTACTGCATTGTATCTCTAAACTGAACTGAACTGAACTAGACTGATGTCTTGCACTGGTGATAACAGCTTGAGCAACTTAAGTATGCCAGTTGGCCTTTGTCAACCAACATGCTGACTGTAACATGCTCTCTTTTTCCCACAGGCCCAAGGACTGTGGTCGTAATATACTGCCTTCTCTCCTGGATGTCTTTACGCCCTCTTTTGATAGCAATGCCTCAGAAGCGTGGCCTCTCATGCGAGGCTCCAACTGCAGTGTCACTGGTTCATCCTGTGAATCACTCCACCATCCATCAGACGTTGGAATCTCTCCTGAACACATCGCTGCTTTGACCCAAAACTCAGAAGCCCCGACAACCCCACCTTCAGATACGTACCAGAAGGAAGAGGGTCAGCCTGAGTTACTTTGTCTGCAGTCTCTTTCTGTTGAGATAGAGGGAACTAATGTAGAGGGCGAGAAACAAGAAGGTGCAGCACATCTCGGACATCTCCCATCAATAAACCATGGAGGGCAAGAGGAGAACCAAATGGAGTGCAATGCTGAGCAAGTTCCAAATGCAGATCACGGGGTAAGGCATAATAATTCCATTAACAATAACGTTTCATTAGAAACTTGATCTATATCATCTGTATAATGCTGACTAGACTATTCCTCAGCAAATTTGGATATCAGTTTTTAGTTTAGTTTGGAGACACAGCGTGGAAACGGGCTTAGAAACGATGCCGACCATCGATCACCCATTCACTAGTTCTATGTTATCCCACGTTTACATCCTACACACTTGGGGCAATTTACAGAGGCAAATTAACATACAAACCAGCACATCATTGGAATGTGGGAGGAAACCCACGCGGGGAGAACGTACAAACTCCGCACAGACAGCACCCGTAGTCAGGATTGCACCCAGGTCTCTGGCGCTGTAAGGCAGCAACTCTACTGCTGCGCCACTGTGCCGCCAGTATTACTTTGTAATAAAGAAGATTCAAGAGTGTTTTAAGGCCATATGTACCAAAATGAAACAATGAAATTCTTACTTACAGGAGCATAACATGTCTGTAAACACAGATAGATAACAATACACAAACAAAAAAAGTTTAATATAAAAAATACCATAGTGCAAAATAAGACAAAAGCTCGAAATCCCTAGTTCACTCAAGATGGTTCGTAATCCAAAGTTTAGTTGGTGTTTACAGTGCTCAACAAGGTGTTCCTGAAACTGGACTGGACTGATGATGCTGGCTGCCTTTTTCATACAGCAGTTCCTATAAATCCCTTCGATGGTGGGGAGATCAGTATTGAAGAGGGAGTAATGTGTAATAGTCAGATATAATCCTATCTTGACAAGCTAAATGGGTTGGGTCTGTAATTTAGAATAAGGAATAATCGTGTGGAAGCAAATAAGATCCGAAGAGACCATGACTGAGTGGCACAGTAGCACAGCAGGAGAGTTGCTGCCTTATAGTGTCAGAGACCCGGGTTCAATCGTAACTACTGGTGCTATCTGTACGGAGTTTGTACATTCTCCCTGAGACCATGTGGTTTTTCTCCAGGTGCTCTGGTTTCTTCCCACATTCCAAAGATGTGCAGGTTCGTCGATTAATTGGCTTCTATGAAATGTCCCTAGTGTGTAGGATGGAACTAGTGTACGGTGATCACTGTTTGGCGTGGACTCGGTGGGCTGAAGGTCATGTTTCCGCACTGTATCTCTATACTAAACCGAGACAGGGTGGCACACAGTGGTGCAATAGGTAGAGCCACTGCCTCACCAGTGCTTGGGGCCCGGATTCGATCCTGATCTCAGGTGCTGCCTGTGTAGAGTTTTCACCTTCTCCCTACGACCATGAGTGTTTCCTCTGGTTTCCACCCACATCAAAAGACGTGCGAGTTTGTAGGTTAATTAGCTTCTGTAAATTGTCCCTAGCGTGTAGGATAGAATATGTATTATGTATGGGCGATTGCTGGTCGGCATGGATTTCATGGGCAGAACGGCCTGTTTTCAAGCAGGTTTGCAGGTTAATTGGCCTCTGTAATTTGCCTCTAGTGCGTGGGAAGTGGATGAGAAAGTGGGATAACATAGAACTAGTATGAAAGGGCGATTGATGGTCGGTATTGACTCGGAGGGCTGGAGGGCCTTATTTCCGTGCTGTATCTTTAACTAAACCAAACTAAACATGACAGATGTGTTCAAAAAGGAACTGCAGATGCTGGAAGATCGAAGGTACACAAAATTGCTGGAGAAACTCAGCGGGTGCAGCAGCATCTATAGAGCGAAGGAAATAGGCGACGTTTCGGGCCGAAACCCTTCTTCAGACTGATGGGGGGTGGGGAGGGAGAAGGAAGGAAAAGGGGAGGAGGAGGAGCCCGGGGGCGGGCGGATGGGAGGGTGGGAGGAGACAGCTAGAGGGTTGAGGAAGGGGAGGAGACAGCACAGATGTCAGGATGTTTAGACTGATGATAGAATCTTGAGAGAGGAAACATTGCTTCAACCCAAGGGAGCAATCATTTCAAACCCAAGTAGGGAAAAGGTTCTTCTCACAGATGTCAGTGAATCCCTGGAATTCGCTTCCCCACAGTTATGAAAAATCACACCTTGGAAGTATTTTAAGTGGAAGTAGATGAATGTTTGAAACTTCGAGGGATTCCTGTGCTGAAGAAGAGTCCTGACCCAAAAAGTCACCCATCCTTTTTCTCCAGAGATGCTGCCTGACCCGCTGTGTTAGTCTAGCACCTTGTGTCTATCTTCTGTATATATCAGCATCTGCAGTTCCTTTCTATACACTTTTTCAAGTTCAAGTTCAAGTGAGTTTATTGTATCAGGATAGGACAATGAAATTCTTGCTTTGCTACAGCACAACAGAACATAGTAGGCATTGACTACAAAACAGATCAGTGTGTCCATATACCATTATATAAATATATACACACATGAGTAAATAAACTGATAAAGTGCAAATAACAGATAATGGGTTATTAATGTTCAGAGTTTTGTCCGAGCCAGGTTTAATAGCCTGATGGCTGTGGGGAAGTAGCTATTCCTGAACCTGGTTGTTGCAGTCTTCAGGCTCCTGTACCTTCTACCTGAAGGTAGCAGGGAGATGAGTGTGTGGCCAGGATGGTGTGGGTCCTTGATGACACTGCCAGCCTTTTTAAGCAGCGACTGCGATAAATCCCCTCGATGGAAGGAAGGTCAGAGCCGATGATGGACTGGGCAGTGTTTACTACTTTTTGTAGTCTTTTCCTCTCCAGGGCGCTCAAGTTGCTGAACCAAGCCACGATGCAACCGGTCAGCATGCTCTCTACTGTGCATGTACTGTGCATGTGCTTCTTGTGCTGTACTGTGGTATGTTGGGCTTGACAGGCCAAATGGTCTATTCCTGCTGTGGCCCTGGTTTCTCTGAAGGCCATGGTAATGCAACATAAAGAGAGAGGTTGGGCAGGCTAGGTCTTTAATCCTTGGAACACAGGAGGCCTAGGGATGATCTTATAGAGGTGTATAAAATCATGAGGGGAATTGATAGGGTGAATGCACAACATTCTACTTCTTCTTCTTGCATATGGCGTGCACAGCTTAAAGGTGTAGGACAACTTGTTCTATTTGATCTTATTTGATTGTGCATGCCGGGTTGATTGCATTCGTCGAAACAGGGCGGATCACGTGAAGGTTGCAATCTTCCACCCCAGCATTTTACTCAGGGTAGGGGAATTAAGAAGCAGAGGACATAGGTTTAAGCTGAGAGGGGAAAGATCTAATAGGAACCCAAGGGGACGTTTTTCACACAGAGGGTGGTGGGTATATGGAACAAGCTGCCCGAGGAGGTAATTGAGGCAGGTACTATAACACCATTTAAAAGACATTTGGACAGGTACATGGCTAGGAACAGTTTAAATAGATATGGGCTAAACGCAGGTCTGTGGGACTAGTGTAGATGAGGGATGTTGGTCGGCATGGGCGGGATGGTCCAAAGAGCCTGTTCCCATGCTGTGTGACTATGACTTAGACTAGAATTAAAACAGTCTGATCACATAGAAACATAGAAATTAGGTGCAGGAGTAGGCCATTCGGCCCTTCGAGCCTGCACCGCCATTCAACATGATCATGGCTGATCATCCAACTCAGTGTCCTGTACCTGCCTTCTCTCCATACCCCCTGATCCCTTTAGCCACAAGGGCCACATCTAACTCCCTCTTAAATATAGCCAATGAACTGGCCTCAACTACCTCAACTAATCACTTCTTATCCATTCCCATATCTACACGCACATGGGCTCACAGAAGGAGGGGTTCATTAAAGCATAGACATTTGAGCTGATTGGTTTAATCCAAACATAAATAGAATATAGATTTTTTAAATTAAGTTTAATTTATGAAGAGTCCAGCAAGTATGTCCATATTATTATGGGTGACACTTACAATAAGTAGGATTGATGCAGGATTCAAAACTATTTAAACATATAGAGTTTTGTTTATATTTGAGTTATGTTAGATCATATTACCACCCACATAAATAATTCTTAGAATGACATTTGACAGGTTGAAGCTTGGTTATTGTTTTTAACTCAAGAGGCAATCTAATCGTCCCGATTTGAAAGCAGTGCAACTCTAAGGGAGTTTGAAATTCAGTCTCGGATTTGTTACAGTGAAATGTGGGATCTGCACCTCATAAAATTATGAGATATAGCATGGAAACAATCTTTTCCATCTATTCCCCTCATGATTTTGTACACCTCTATAAGATCACCCCTCATCCTCCTGTGCTCCAAGGAATAGATTCTTAGCATGCTCAACCTCTACCTATAGCTCAGGCCCTCGAGTACTGGCTACATCCTCATAAAAATATGTATTTTAATTATTTATTGTTCGTATTCTATGGAATTTTAAATATATACAGGTGTTAATTGTCAGTACATGGAGGTTTCTTTATTAAAAATCCAATAGGTAGAATTTGCATCATGTTAACATTGGTGAATAAACAAATCTGTCTTTCTAGTTTTAATAAATGTTACTCATCATTAATAGTGACTGTTCCTTTATATTTCCAGAACTGTTTGTAGAATATGTCTTGATGGTACCAGATGAGTATCCAATCCTTCTCCGTTGACTGAGGAAAATTTAACGGTGGTTCCAAATTTCAGGATATTCCATTTTCTAGCTGAACAAATGGCAAAAATGCGTAATAGTTCAGCAGCTTCAACACCGACCAATTCAATATATGCATCATTCTAAGCGGTTTCTGATTTACTATTTGCTTTCTAATGTGAAACATTTGGCAAGTTGTACAAAGCTCTTGGCAAGAACGTTTATGACTGCAAAGGTGACAATGGAGAACTGTCAAAACATCCGTGCGCAGATTGCTGAAGGGCTTCTGAAGACAATTGATGAGCAATCCACAGTTCAGTCAGCAATCAGTGAGATAAAGATTGCAGCACAACTGGCCTTGACGCATGAAATTGCAGCATTAACAACTGTATGCATTCATGCAGCATGCAAAGCATTCAAGACACTGTTGTTCCATCAAATTGGTTTTGATTTATTAGGTATCCAGTTATGTCTTTTTATTATTAAAGTTTTAGAAAATGTGGTTGTACACTTTACTGTTCTTTGTAGAAAATTGTCACAGTAAATTGATGTACAGAATTTTCCTTAAGTATTAATATTTTCATATGAAGAAGATAGCCATTTACATTGTATTTCACCTCGGCCATGCTATGGTGTGTTCTCAAGTTAATACTTCGACAAATTAACTGTTAAGAAGAATGTGTTTACCCTTCTCCTGACTGAAGGAATCAAGATTGTTTCAGCGGATGGTGGGATAGGACTCGGGTGTTTTTACTTGTCATTGCATGCTGAGAGCGGCCAAAAGATTTGCTTTGTCTAATCTTCCACTTTTTCTCTTTCAGTTGGATCGCTTTACATATAAGGTGATGGTTTTGTTCATAAATGCTCGATGATCATTGGCATTCATAAACAATTTGTTTTAAAAAATGGTTAAAAATATTAGTTAACAAAGTGTTTCTATGTAGAGTAGATTTCAAGGTATATTTTTTAGACAAGACTACAAACAATAAAATCACATATTTCAAGGTTGTTTTCCTGTTCCATCTATAAGTCAGTGATGTATACTAAATATAGACACAAAATGTTGGAGTAACTCAGCGGGTCAGGCTGAATCAGGAGAAAAGGAGCAGGTGACTGATGGGAGAGGGGAGAAGAGGGAGTGGCCGGGGTGAGACTCGTCCTTGATAATGCTGGTGACCGTGCTGAGGCAGCTTAAATAACCGGAATGGGAATGGGTCGATTATGTGTGGAAGCCAGGAGTCATAGAGTCATACAGTGTGGGAACAGGCCCTTTGTTCCAACTTTCCCATGCCCAATGTGCCCCATCGACACTAATTCCATCTGCCTGCGGTTGGTCCATATCCCTCTAAACTTGTCCTATCCATGTGCCTGCCTAAATGCTTCTTAAACATTGCAATAGTACCTGCCTCAACTACCTCCTCCGGCTGCTCGTTCCATACACCCAACTCCTTTTGTGTAAAAGTTTTACCCCTCAGGTTCCTCTTAAAAAGTTGAGGGAGTGGAGTTTGAAACTAAACTTTCTGCATGAGAGGCCAGAGACTGAACAACCATGATTTCATTGCAACTATATCTCTCCGTCACCCAGCCAAGCTGATGCATAGTGATATTAGAGGTAACTTGTACTGACTAAAACACTGGGCAGAATTATAGGTATTGTTGGAACACAAGGCACTGTGTAGAGAATATTGGAAGACAACAAAATAATTTGAAACCCAAGTGTTTTAAATGTGCATGCAATTTCTAAAAATGATAATTTTATGGGCTCACTTGGATTCCTGGAATGGCAGGACTTTCATATGAAGAAAGACTGGATAGACTCAGCCTGTACACGCTAGAATTTAGAAGATTGAGGGGGATCTTATAGAAACTTACAAAATTCTTAAGGGGTTGGACAGGCTAGATGCAGGAAGATTATTCCCGATGTTGGGGAAGTCCAGAACTAGGGGTCACAGTTTAAGGATAAGAGGGAAGTCTTTTAGGACCGAGATGAAGGCAGGGATGGGATACTGAGTTGGATGATCAGCCATGATCATATCGAATGGCGGTGCAGGCTCGAAGGGCCGAATGGCCTACTCCTGCACCTATTTTCTATGTTTCTATAAGGCTTCAAATTAGGTGTGGGGAATCTGTTTCATAATTAGCCAACACCGCTTCAACCTGATGGGTTAGTCATATAATTAAGCAGCACAGAATCAGGCCCTTTGGTCCAACTCATCCATGCTGACCAAGATGTCTTCCTAAACTAGTCCAATTTGCCTGCATTTGGCCCATATCCATCTAAACCTTTCCTGTTCTTGCACCTGTCCAAGTGTCTTTTTTTTAAACTTTATGATTGTACCTACCTCTACCACTTCCTCGGGCAGTTTGTTCCATATACCCACCACCATCTCCGTGTGAAAATTTGCCTATCAGGTCGCCTTTAAATCTTTCCCCTCTCACCATAACCCTATGCCCTCTAGTTTTAGACCTTACCCAGAAAAAAAGCCTGTGATAATTCATCTCATCTATGCCCCTAGTGATTTTATAAACATCTAAAAGATCGCCCCCATCAGCCTCTATTGCTTCAAGGTAAACTGTTCCAACCCACCCAGCAAAATCTTTGTGAATCTTGAATGTATGTTCCCTAGTTTAATCCCAACCTTTCTATAAAACTTCACAAAGTAGTCCAGGTGCAGTCTCACCAACATCTCCTACAGCGGAGGAGTACCTTATTTCCACAAAGGTGGTGGGTGTATGGAATTAGCTTTCAGAGAAGGCAGTTGAGGCAGGCACTATTGCAATGTTTAAGAAATATTTAGACACATACAGTCAGCAGAAAGACTACATGATTACAATTGAGCTGTCCAAGGTGTACAGATACATGATGAAGGGAATAACATTTAGTGCAAGAAAAAGTCCAATTAAAGATCGACTGAAGGTCTCCAAAGAGATAGATAGTAGCTCAGGACAGCTCTCTAGTTGCTGATAGGATGGTTCAGTTTTACGATAGTGCTAGTGTACAGGGTGATCGCTGGTCGGCAAGGACCTGGTGAGTCCAAGGGCCTGTTTCTACACTGTATCTCTAAAAGAAGGGTGTTGAGCAAATGTGTTTCTTCCCTTGGTTCCCAAGTGTTGAATGGGGTCCATGAGATGCAAGGAGCTGAGCGTTCCCAGCTGCTAAATATGGCCCGTTCGGTACACATTGCTTCTTAAAAGAACCGCAACTTTCTTTTCAACACTTGTTGGCACGGGATCAGTGAAATGGTTTTGATTTCACAGCTTGGAATCGTCATCCGCAGTCAAATATACACTCCATTTGAATCATATACTCGTGGTGTGGGGAGGATAAAGAATAACACAGCAGTTCTCCAGAGTCTGTAACACGACAAGGACAGGAGGCAGCAATGTTCACAATGCTGGAGGATTCAGTGTACAGGTCCACCACTGGTTTTCTGGCATCCTTGGTTGCAGAGCCTTGCCGGATTATCCGGTTTACTGGACCAACAGAGGTCACGGCCTCCGAGGGGAGTCCAACGGCATTGGAACAGTCTGCCTAGGCTGCCGGGGAGCTGAGTTACAGGGATGTAACGTCAGCTATGGATCTGTCGGCTCCAGCTGGGCTGGAGTTCCAGCGCCCCGAACTGCCAATCGGCATGGAGGTCATGATCAGTTGCCTCATCCGGCCTAGGCCCATTGTCAAGGAGACTTCAGGTGGGATTTCAAGTGCGCTGTTGTATTTATGTCCGGATTAAAGGAGGTGCTAGGCTACTAGTTGCCGGATAATCGATGGCGGACCTGTAACGCATTCATGATCATATGGTACATTAATGCAGAGTAAACACTCCAGTCAGATAATTTATTTATTTATTTATTTATTTCGAACAGAATAAAAGAATAAAAAGCAAGTGTGCAACAGCATACAAAAAACAAAACAAAAATATTTATAAAGTGCCATAAACAATATCTATAAATAAATGAAATCATATGTGTCCGAAAAGGAGCAGGAAGAAGCCAAAGCTAATTAATAATCGTTGAGTACGGTGAAAAGCTTTGTTTTGCATGTTATCCAACCAGATCAGATAATACTATACATAAATACAGTCAAGCCAAATTCAAGTACAATTGCAGGGCATCTTGTTTACACAGAGCCTGGAACGTGCTGCCAGGGTTGATGGTTGAGGCAGATGCAATAGTGGCCTTTAGGAGCCTTTTGGATAGGTAGATGGATATGCAAGGAATGGAGGGATATGGATTATGCGCAGGTGCATAAGGGATGGTCTTGGCATCATGTTCGGCACTAGCCCTGTAGGCCGGAGGGCCTGTTTTTCTGCTGTACTCTTCAATGGTCTATGTTCTGCAATAGATAGAGCAAATGGAAAGATACAGAGTGCAGAATATAGCTCTAAACATTGTAGCGCATCAGTTCCAGAGCCAATGTCCACAATGGGATAGACATGACTCAAACAGTACCCTAGCTTATGGAAGGACCATTCAGAAGCCTGATAGCAGAGGGGAAGAAACTATTCCTGAGTCTGGTGGTGCGCGCTTTCAAGCTTCTGTACATCGCCGGCACGGCTTCATGGCCGTGGGACATTCCAGCGCCCGCTGGGGGCTCCAACATTGTGACTTTTAGACCGGGAGGGGGGTCGTAAATCGCCCGGCATGGCCTAAAATGGCCGTGGGACTTAGCATCGCCCGCCTGGGGCTTGGACATCGGGAGAGAAATGGAGAACAGGGGAGAGAAAAGACTTTGCCTTCCATCACAGTGGGTTCACTGTGATGGATGTTTGTGTGAATTAAATTGTGTGTATGTCTGTAGGAAATTGTCTTTGTATGGCTGTGGAAACGGAATTTCGTTTGAGCCTCACTGAGGCTCAATTGACAATAAATGGTATTGTATTGTATTGTATTCCGCTTTCCCTTCCCCCGTTCCCTTCCACCGATATCCCTCCCTTATAGCCTTATGCCCCTGTCCCACTTAGGAAACCTGAACGGAAACCTCTGGAGACTTTGCGCCCCACCCAAGGTTTCCGTGCGGTTCCCGGAGGTTGCAGGTGGTTGCCGGAGGTTGCAGGTAGTGGAAGCAGGTAGGGAGACTGACAAAAACCTCCGGGAACCGCACGGAAACCTTGGGTGGGGCGCAAAGTCTCCAGAGGTTTCCGTTCAGGTTTCCTAAGTGGGACAGGGGCATTACATTTCACTCCTCTTCTATTCTTATCTGGCACCCTTTTGTTTCCTTTTCATCTCTAGCATTTGTCCACCCATCCACTCATTGAAAAGCCCTCCTCACCTGCATCCGTCTGTCACTTGGCAGGCTCCCACCAACCTCCACCTCTTTTCCAGCTTTTTACCTCCTACTGCAATCAGGATCCTGACCAGAAACGTCACCTATCCATGTTCCCCACCAACGCTGTCTTCATTTCTTCTGGTGTGGGTATGGCTCAGCCCTAGTTTACTTTGGTTTAGAGATACGGCATGGAAACAGGCCATTCGGCCCATCGTGTCCGAACTGAGTAGTGATCACCCGTACACTAGCACTATCCTACACACTAGGAACAATTCACAATTTTTTCTGAAGCCAAATTAACCTACAAACCTGTACGTCTTTGGAGTGTGGGAGGAATCCGGAGCACCCAGAGAAAACCTTCACCTCCATGGGAGGAACATACAAATGTACAGATAGCACCCGTGGTCAGAATTGAACCGAGGTCCCTGGCACTGTATGGCAGCAACTCCACCGCTGTGCCACTGTGTCGCCCAGAGGTATGCAGACCAAATGTTCTATGACAAGCCACAGTTATTGGCACCTCTGCTCCCTTGGTGGTCCATACTTCAACTGAAGATGGTGGCGCAGCGGTAGAGACCCAGACCTCGATCCTGACCTCGAGTGCTGATTGTACAGAGTTTGTACGTTCCCCCTGTGACCGCATGGGTTTTCCCCGCGTGCTCCAGTTTCCTTCCACACTCAAACGACATGCCGGTTTTGTAGGTTAATTGGCTTCGGCAAAATTGTAAATTGTCCCTAGGATAGTGCTAGTGTACGGGGTGATCACTGGTCAGCATGGACTCAGTGGCCAAAAAGCCTGTTTTCACACTGTCCCTCTAAAGTCTAAAGACAGTGTTTTTTAAACAAGTCTGCTGGACATGTAAACGCAAGGAACTGCAGATGCTTAAATCACAAAGTGCTGGTGTAATCAACAGGTCAAGCAGCATCTCTGGAGGACATGGGAAAGGTGACGTCTCAGCTGCCTGAGTCACTCCAGCAATTTGTGTTCTACATAAGTCTGAACAAGTGTTAGGCAACTGCAAAGGCCTAACCTGCACTGCTTACAAGAATGATCACCTATTTATCAGGGCTGCCAACTCTCACGCTTTGAGCGTGAGAATCAGGCATTTAGGCAAATTCTCACGCTCTCACGCTCTGTCGTGAGAAATTCAACGAAAATTTCAAAACTCATATAAACTGCATGGGCTGCGGGTGTTGGAGAGCCGGGGCTGTGTTTGCGGGGCTGGCGAGTCGCTCGTTGCAGCTCAGGCCATGAAGCAGCCCCAGTGCAAGAGTCCCGGGCCGTCGGAGGCGTCGGAAACGTTGCGCTGCTGCCGTGAGCGTCTCTGTTCCGAAGGGACAGAGAATCTCAAAGGGAGGGGGAGAGAGAGAGGGAAAGGGACAGGGAGACTGGGGAGTGAGAGGGGGTGGGACAGAGGGGGGGGAATGGGGAGAGAGAGGAGGGAGAGGGGGAAGAGAGGGGGTGAGAGGGAGGGGGGAAGAGAGGGGGAAAAGGGGGGAGAAAGGAAAAGAGGAGAGAGAGAGAGGGAGGGGAGAGGGGAGGAGAGAAGGGGAGAGGGAGGGGGAAGAGAGGGTGGTAAAAGAAATGGGGGGGAAAGAAACGGGGGAAAGAGGGAGAGACGGGGCAAAGAGAAAGAGGAGAGAGACAGGAGAAAGAGGGTAGAAGGAGCAAGGGGAGAGTGAGGTGGGAGGGAGAAATGGGGGAGAGATGTGGGGGAGAGGGGGGAGAGGAAGAGAGAGAGGGGAGAGAGAGAGGGGGGAGAGAGTGTGGAAAGAGAGGAAGATAGAGGAGGGAGAAAGAGTGGGGGAGAGAGAGGGAGAGGGGGAAGAGAGGAGAGAGAGTTAGGGGAAAGAGAGAGGAGAGGGGAGGGTGGAGAGAGAGGGGGAGAGTGAGGTGGGAGAGGGGAGAGGAAGCGAGGGGGAAGAGAGATAGAGGGGGTAGAGAGAGGGAGAGAATGGAGAGGGGGAGAGAGAAGAGAGGGGGTGAGAAGAGAGAGAGGGAGAGACAGAGAGGGAGAGAGAGAGGGAGGGGAGAGGGGGTGAGAGGAGAGAGAGCGGAAGAGAGGGGAGAGAGAGAGGGGGGAGAGTGTGGTGGGAGGGAGAGAGAGAGGGGAGAGAAAGAGAGGGAGAGAGAGGAGAGAGGGGGAACAGAGAGAGGGGGAGAGAGAGAGGGGGGGAGATAGGGGGATAGAGAGGCAGGGCTGGCAACTCCCATGCATTGAGCATGAGAATCACGCATTTTGCCACATTCTCACGCTGATCACAAATTTCTCACGCTCTGCCGTGAGAAATTCTGTGATCAACGAAAATTTCATAACTAATATCAACTGTATGGGCCACGGAAGTTGGAAGCAGACGCAGTGGCGGGGACAGGTGCGGACGGGGAGCGGGGCTGGCGAGTGTTTGCCGGGCTGGCGAGTCGATCACTTCAGCTCCGGCCATGGAGCAGCCTCAGTGCAAGAGTCCCGGGCCATCGGAGGCATTCGAAGCATTGCACCGCTGCCGTGAGAGTCTCTGTGCCAAATTCGCCCAGGTGACCAGCATGGATCAGGTTGCGGCTCGGTGCATCCTGGATGACAACCAATGGCTGCTGGAAGTAAGTACTAAGCACTGGGTAGAAACGGTGGAAGATAGTGGACCTCAAATGGGGGTGGTTGGAGAAAGCATCCTGCTTGCCTGCTAGATTTGCACTTACTGTAACTGCAGGAAAAATGTTCCCGATGTTGGGGGAGTTCAGAACCAGGGGTCACAGTTTAAGAATAAAGGGTAGGCCAGTTAGGACTGAGATGAAAAACTTTCTTCACGTAGAGAGTTGTGAATCTGTGGAATTCTCTGCCACAGAAGGCAGTGCAGGCCAATTCACTGGATGTTTTTAAGCGAGAGTTACATTTAGTTCTGGGGCTAATGAAATCAAGGGATATGGGGAAAAAACCCGGAAATAGGTACTGATTTTAGATGAATAGCCATAATCATATTGAATGGCAGTGCTGGCTCGAAGGGCCGAATGGCCTATTCCTGCACCTATTTTCTATGTTTCTATGCTTGAGTATATGGCAATAAAACTCGATCACTTGATTTTGAAGCATTCATGCATGGTGGAGGTATAATGTAGTCATAGAGTGATACAGTGTGAAAACAGGCCCTTCGGCCCAACTTGCCCACACCCGCCAACATGTCCCAGCTACACTACCTGCTTTTGGTCCATACCTCCAAACCTGCCCTATCCATGTATCAGTCTAACTGTTTCTTAAATGTTGGGATGGTCCCTGCCTCAACTACCTCCTCTGGCAGCTTGTTCCATACACCCACCACCCTTTGTGTGGATAAAATTACCCCTTAAAAAGTTACCTCTAAAAAATAATTCATACAAAAAACATTGAAATCATACTCCTGCAGTGCACTAAAACATGATTTTAATACATCAAATTTCAAAAAGTCCCTACCCTGGGAGGGGGGACACCCCACTTCCACACCCTCTCCCCACTCAGTTGCTCCACTCCCTCACCGGGTACCCCCAAGGCCAGTGATCAGTGATGGCTCTGCCTCAGTCTGAAGAAGGGTCTGGACCCGAACCGCTCCATAGATGCTGCCCACCCGTTGAGTTTCTCCAGCATTTATGTCTACCTATTTATAGCTAAATTGCTGGTTGATTTCTTCTGGCTACAGATCCGTATGTGTTTGATGCTTCAGTACTTGCTTCAACTTGCCAAGTCGACAGGGAGTGGCGTGGTAAACTCTGAAGGATTTTGTTGCTTTCTTCAATGTTTCAGTAGGAAGTGAGGAAACAAGGTGCTGGAGTAATTTAGCGGAGGTCAATGGAGTAAAATAGGTGACTCCTCGTGTCGGGACCTCATATGTAGATGGAAACTGTGGGTAGAATCTCCAAATATCAGCAACTGAGTGGAAGGTTTGGAGACCCTAAGAAGATTCAATGCAGCATCTTGAAAATTTATGATTAGTGCCAAACCATTTTGTTTTTATTTATGTTTTATAACGGACACCCACAATGTCCGCGCCGACTGGCGATCTCTGAACACTAGCACTATCCTACACACTAGGGACAATTTACAATTTTACTGAAGCCAATGAATCTACAAACCTGGATCATACCGAAGATAGACACAAAATATTTCACTCCAACATTTTGTGTCAACCTACAAACCTGCACGTCTTTGGAATACGAGAGGAAATCGGAGCACCCAGAGAAAATTCATGCGATCACGGGGAGAACATACATACTCTGTACATACAGGATCAAACTCCGGCCTCTGGCGCTGTGAGGCAGCAACTCTATCGCTGCGACACTGTGCCGCCCAAATTTTGAGTTGGTCTTAACGATGATGTTCAATGCACACACAGTGAAAAATAAGCCGACAGACAGACTTTTGGTTGGCAAGCAACTTTTAAGCAGTTTGTTTAAAATATACTATTTTGGTATATTTAAATGACCATAATGAGTTAATTCATATTTTTAGATCTTACCTTTATTATAACTTAAAATGATTGCATTAACAATACACAATTAGAATCACCCATTGTGTAACTGTACATATGCTTTTCCAATGTGATACTTAACTTTCTTTGAAATGAAATGATCTGATGCAAGTTTGTTTGCTTTGGTAGTAATCCATCCAGCAACCTTGTTAATGCATACAGTGACAAGTTGAAATCTGTCCTGAAATCATTAAGGTTGCAGTCTCAAAGATGGCTACCAGTATGTAATTGCGGTGCTGTTTAGTGGCGCTATTTGCCATTTAAATATAAAGTTCAGCAACTTGAAACACAGAAATCCACCAACAAAAGGCTATTATGGACTTCACCCTTCCTGAGGTCATCTGTTGCTGGCCCTGATTTATTCTGGCCTTTTCTCGTCTCCAGTTTATTTTCTCCCACCCCCTTGCTCCCTCCCCACCTCTATCTATTCAGTCTGAGGGCTCCAACTCGAAACTTCACCTATTCCTTTTCTCTAGAGATGCGGCCTCACCTGCTGAGTTACTCCAGCATTTTTGTACCTTTTTTCTGAGTGGGGTCTTGTAATTGCTAGCTGTGTGTTGACTTCAAATAATGTCCTTCCTCTGTCAGAAGTTTTGTTCTTTAAAGTTCTTTAACAGTTGCAAAGTGGTGTTTGTGAGTAACGTCTGTTTTCGTGTTTACAGATTCCTTAACAACAAAGAATGAGAGACAGAGTGAAAACAATTTCATTTCTCAGATCCTAATTTAAATCCATCACAGACGGAAACAATTTCTGGAGCTGAGTTTCAGTTTTAAAAGATACAGCATGTAAACAGGCCCTTCGGCCCACCATTGATCACCCATTCACACTAGTTACCCCACACACACTAGGGGCAATCTACAGAAGCCAATTGACCTACAAACCTGCATGTATTTGGGATGCGGGTGGAAACTGGAGGAAACCCACGCGGTCACAGGAGTGGCCCAGTGGCACAGTGGTGGAGCTGCTGCCTTATAGCACCAGAGACCCAGATTCGATCCTAACTACGGGTGCTGTCTGTACAGAGTTTGTACATTCATTCTTGACCGCGTGGGTTTTCTCCGGATGCTCCGGTTTCCTCCCACACTCCAAAGACGTACAGATTTGTAAGTTAATTGCCTTTGGCAAAATTGTAAATTGTCCCTAGTGTGTAGGATAGTGCAAGTATACCACGTGATCGCTGGTCGGTGCGGACTCGGTGAGCCAAAGGGCCTGTTTCCGCGCTATATCTCTGAAGTCTGAAGTTTGAAGTCATGGAGAACGTACAAACTACACTGCGTAATTCTATGACTCTACCCGTCTCTCAATGTTCTATGCTGGAGGATCTGGAAAGACTGGTGACTTTTCAGGTCGGGACCCTTCTTCAAACTGATCGTCTGAAGAAGGGTTCTGACCTGAAAGAATGCCTATCTATTCCCTCCACAGATGCTGCCTGACCCAATGATCATATTGAGGTTTGCTTGAGCCAGTTTGATTGTTGCTTTACAACACAGATGAGTGATTACTTTCAGTATTCCCAATGTGCATTCCGCCAACTCAATGCCAGAAACATTGCAATAGAAACATGAGTATTTCTGTCAACATTCTTCCTGAATTTCGACGGGGGAGACATTTAACAATGAAATTATTCATTTCCAGTAAGCACTTTTACAAACAGAGCTTTAAGTGTCGGCCACAAAGTGCTGGAGTAATTCAGTGGGTCACGCGGCATCTCCAGAGAACCGTGTTCTCCAGAAATCCAAGTCCTGCAGAGATGCTGCCTGACCTAAGATAGACACAAAGTGCTGGAGTAACTCAGTAGGTCAAGCAGCATCACTAGACAAAAGGAATAGGTGACGGTTTGTTTTGGAACCCTTCATCAGACTCCGGAGAAAAGGAATAGGTGATGTTTCGGGACTGATGAAGAGTTCTGACTCAAAATGTCACTTATTTCTTTTCTCCAGAGATGCTGTCTGATCTGCTGAGATAATGCTGCACTTTGTGTCCTTCTGTGTAAACTAGCATCTGCAGTTCCTTGTTTCGACCAGTGTACAAGATACAAGATACAAGATACATTTAATTGTCACATGTGCCAGATGGCACAGTGAAATGAAATTCCCATACAGCCATACAATAAAAATAAACAACACAACATACTGTAGAATTTGACATAAAACATCCCCACAGCAGAATCAAAGTTTCCCACTGTGTGGGAAAGCACCAAAGTCAGTCTCTTCCTCCAGTTGTGTCAATTCCATTATTCTTCAGTGGTGAATCAGAGATTTTTGTTGAGCCATTCACTTCATGAATATTTGCTTGACTTACTGAGTGATCATACTGAAATTTTCCTGAATATTTTGTCCTTTATGTCTAACTTTAACTGGCCGTAGAATGCATTTTATCAGGATGCTTCACAGCATGGTTTGGGAACAGCCCTTTGCAGGACTGCAACGAATTGTGAACGCAGCGCAGACCAACACACAAATCAACCTCCCATCCATTGACTCCATATATACTCCACGCTGCCTCGGCAAGGACGGGTCTCACCCTCTTCTCCCCTCTCACATCAGGCAGAGGTACAGAAGTGTTAAAACGTACACCTCCAGGTTCAGGTCCATCAAGCAGCTGAACCATTTTATGCTGACCTACCATCTATCTCCTTGGAGACCCTCGGCCTATCTTTAATCATACTTTACTGGACCTTATCTTCCATTATATATTATTCCCTTTATTCTGCATCTGTACACTGTGGACGGCTTGATAGCAGTTATGTAAAGTTTTTCCGCTGACTGGATAGCCCACATCAAAAAGCCTTTCACGGTACATGTGACAATGAATTAAACTAAACTAAACTAAAGATAGACACAAAAACCTGGAGTAACTCAGCTGGTCAGGCAACATCTCTGGAGTAAAGGGATAAGTGAAGTTTCGGGTCAAGACCCTTTTTCAGACAACACTAAACTAAACCTGGTTTAAATAAGATGCAGCTCCATATCAGATGGGATGGTGTATCATACGTTCAATCACTGCCGTTAAAGTAGCAAATCAGCCACAGCAGGTCAGGCTGTTAAATTAATCTGCATCAGTTCAACAAACATGGCAAAACTAGCTGAGAAAGCAGACATGAAAAAAATGCATGACATTTTTATGAATGTACACCAGGAAAGAGAACAAAGAAGAGTGTACAGGAATCCAACAGCAAGTGGGTCGTGATGTTGTTTTCAGCCAGCATGCCTAATCCTAATCAAAAGCAACAAGAATGAAAATACATTCCATACACCCATAGTTCAAAATCGCAGTAGGAATCCTGCCAGTGGCTGGGTAATATTACAATAGCCACTCAAGCAGCAAGAGCCTTTAAAACAAAATATAAGCCCTCAGCTATCGAAAGTAGACTGACCTCAAAGATCAGACAGATGAAAGTGCTCTTTGCGTGGTCTGTGATATGTAGAACTGTTAATTTGCTGTGGGCTCCTTGAGAGCGCCTGGATGCAAATTCCTATGATATGCCTCCAAGAAGCAAACCCTTCCAGGGAATTAAGCCTCTGCATTGACTACAATGACTGAAGTGTAGATTACTACCTGCACCACATTCCATTTCATGGGCTAGCTACTTCAGTGTGAGACAAAACAAAGAGCCTTTATATTTTATGACTAGGTACATGCGACTTTTCATGGCAAGAGAATCAGAACTGTGTGTTGTGTATAGTCCCTGAACAATACACCATAATGCGCTCTTTGTTTTAGAGATACGCAATCAGACCACTAATAGTTGGTGGGTGAGTATTAGCAGCATCTTTCTGGCATCTACAGCACATGTATTTCATCTCATCTCAAGCCACTTTTTTGTTTAGCTTTTTAGTATAGTTTGTTTTAGTTTACTGTAGTTTATTTGAGTTTAATTTAGTTTAGTTTAGCTTAGTTTAGTTTAGAGAAACAGGCCCTTCGGCCCACCGTGTCCGTGCCGACCAGCGACCCCCTTACATTAACACTGTCTGGATGGAGTTTGCACATTCTCCCTGTGACCTTGTGGGTGCTCCAGGTGATCCTTAATTACTTTAGACTTTAGAGATACAGCACGGAAACAGGCCCTTCATCCCACCAAGTCCATGCTGACCAACGATCACCCCATACACTAGCACTATCCTACACACTAGGGACAGTTTACAAATTTACCAAAGCCAATTAACCTACAAACCTGCAGGTCTTTTGATTGTGGAAGGAAACCGGAGCATCCACAAGGTCACAGGGAGAGCGTGCAAACTCCATCCAGACAGTGCCCGCAGTCAGGATTGAACCTGGGTCTCTGGCGCTGTATATTGCCCATGACCCACTTAGGGAACCTGAACGGAAACCTCTGGAGACTTTGCGCCCCACCCAAGGTTTCCGTGCGGTTCCCGGAGGTTGCAGGTGGTTGCCGGAGGTTGCAGGTAGTGGAAGCAGGTAGGGAGACTGACAAAAACCTCCGGGAAACTCCGGGAACCGCACGGAAACCTTGGGTGGGGCGCAAAGTCTCCAGAGGTTTCCGTTCAGGTTTCCTAAGTGGGGCAAGGTGCAACTCAACCACTACCCCACTTATCTCCACATTTTCAAAAAAGGTACTACGAACATATACAATAAAAACAAGAACACTGTGTTTACATAGCTATTGAATTGCTGCAAGTAAGAATCTCATTGTAGATAAGACACAAATTGCTGGAGAAACTCAACGGGCCAGGCGAAACATCTCTGGAGAGAAGGAATGGGTGACGTTTTGGGTCGAGATCTTTCTTCAGACTGAGAGTCAGGGGAGAGGGAAACTGGAGATATGGAAGGATATAAAGAGCATGTAAGGTGTGAAAGGGAGAGATCCAAGCAGATGATGATCAAAGCAATGTAGAATGGTTCATTGTTGGCTGAGGGGAAGGTGGCAATGCGGCATGCAAACAGTAACATTAATCAGGAGGAAAGTGAAACTATTCATAGGGATGGAACAAGAGGGAAAGCAAGGGTTACTTCATGGCGCTGGATTGTAAATCACCCAAGTGAAATATGAGGTGCTGTTCCTCAAATTTGCATTTGACCTCGCTCTGACAGTGGAGAGGGCCCAGGCCAGAAAGGTCAGTATGAGAATGCTAGGGTTTTAGTGTTTAGCAACCGGGAGATCGTGTAGGTCCAGATGGACTGAGCGAAGGTGTTCAGCAAAAAGATTGCCCATTCTGAGCTTGGTGTCACTGATATTCAGGAGTACACATCTGGAACAGAGGATAGAGTAGAGGAGGTTGGAGGAGGTGCAAGTGAACCTCTGCCTCACCTGAAAGGACTGTCGGGGTCCCTGGACAGAGTCGAGGGAGGAGGTATCGGGACAGGTGTTGCATCTCCTGCCGTTGCAGGGGAAGGGACCTGGGGAGGGGGTGGTTTGGGTGGGAAGGGACAAATTAACTAGGGAGTTGCAGAGGGAACGGTCTCTGCGGAAAGCAGAAAGGGGTGGAGATGGGACGATGTGACTTGTTGTGGGATCCCATTGGATGTGGTGAAAATGTCAGAGGATTAAGTTTTGTATGCAACGGATGATGGGGTGAAAGGTGAGGACTAGGGGGACTCGGCCCCTTTTGTGACTAGGGGAAGGGGGAGTAAGAGCAGAGCTTTGGGGTGCCAAGGAGACACGAGTGAGGGCCTCATCTATGATGGAAGAGGGGAACCCCCATTCCCTAAAGAATGAGGACATCTCTGATATCCTGATTTGGACCACCTCATCCTGGGCGCAGATGTGGCGGAGACGAAGGAGTTGGGAGTAGGGGATATAGTCTTTACAGGAAGCAGGGTGGGAAGAAGTGTAGTCTAGATAGTTGTGGGAGTCAGTAGGTGTATAATAGACATCAGTCTAAATCCTGTAATGGAGATGGTGAGGTCAAGAAAGGGAAGGGAGGTGTCGAAGATGATCCAAGTGAATTTGAGTGCAGGATGGAAAATAGTAGTAAAGTTAATGAAGTATATGAGTTCTGCTTGGGTGCAGGAGGTAGTACCGATGCAGTCATCAATGTAGCAGAGGTAGAGTTCGGAGATAGGGCCAGTGTAGGCCTGGAACAGGGATTGTTCAATGAACCCAACAAAGAGGCAGGCATAGCTGGGGCCCATACGAGTGTCCATAGCTACGCTTTTGATTTGGAGGAAGTGGGAGGAGTAGAAGGAGAAGTTGTTGAGAGTAAGGACCAGCTCTGCTAGGCAGAGGAGAGTGTTAGTAGAGGGAAAATGGCTGGTTCTGCGGTCGAGGAAGACACGGAGAGCTTTAAGGCCTTCTTGATAGAGTGACTGGACATCCATTGTAACGGAGGGAGTGGGGACATGGAAAACAAGTAATTGAAGGAACAAAGGATGTGTGAGGTGTCTTGGACATAGGTCGGGAGGTAGGGATTGGACCAGGAGGGATAGGATGGATTTGAGGTACATGCAAATGAATTCAGTGGGACAGGAGCAGGGACAAACAATGGGTCTGCCACGACAGTTGTGTTTATGGATTTTGGGGAGAAGGTAAAACCGGGCTGTGTGGGGCTAGGGAATGATATGGTTGGAGGCTGTGGAAGGCATACAGCCAGAAGTGATGAAAGAAGTTCATTGTTTCGTTTCGGGGCATATGACAATAAAACACTCTTGAAAATGAAATAAATTTGGTGGTACATAAACTCCATGTATATAAACTCCATGTATAATAACTTCATGTAACACCATGTATATAAAGTCCATGTATATAAATTCCATGCAATTACGTTTCGTTGGAGGGGAATACATTTAACTAGTCATTATCTTCACGTCTGTCATTGAGTATAGTGAAAGAATTCTCTTTGGAACCACACCCTCTGCTTTCTCTTTGATGGTCTTAATAAAAGCCAAAGGCTACTTGAAATCTGCCACAGATCAAATCCACATCACACAAGAAGCTCATTCTCGCTAATAAATGTTTCCATGACCTTGCCTCTAACCTTACCTTTCCTGTATCACCCAATCTATTTGACCAATCTCTTTGACCTCACACGTATATTTGATTCCTTTGACAACCTTTCTCTCTTATCAAACAAACTCTTTCCACAAATCTCTGGGAGTTATTCCTTCAGTAATTATATCCCTCACCTTTTAAACCCTCCTCAGCATACCTGAAGAAGGGTTTCGGGCCGAAACGTTGCCTATTTCCTTCACTCCATAGATGCTGCTGCACCCGCTGAGTTTCTCCAGCATTTCTGTGTACCTTCAGCATACCTGCTCTCACTTTATTCGCTTATTTTGCTAGACCCTCCTCTTATGCTTCCTAACTTCTCTCAGACTTGGTATCAATTCATTATCCTGTTCTCCTATACTCCTGTACTCTTGTACAGAAATGTGAAAATGCACACCTCTGGATTCAGGGACAGTTGCTTCCTAGCTGTTATCAGCTGTCACCAACTAGAGAGCACCCCTGAGCTACCATCTACCGCATTGGAGGCCCTTGGAATATCTTTGATTGGACTTAATCTTGCACTAAACGTTATTCATGTTATTCCCTTTATCATGTATCCGTACATTGTGGATGGCTCAATTCTATTCATGTATAGTCTTTCCCCAAACTGGTTAGCACGCAACAAAAGCTTTTCACTGCACCTCGGTACACGTGACAATTAACTAAACTCAAACTCAATCTGCTTATTTACTCTGCTTGGATTTGCAGATGAGGGAAAAACCTCCTCTCAGATCATGTGCCAATTAAAACGTTTCAATATCAAAGACCCGTTTGATTTTGATGGTGATTAATGGCTTTGGATCTCTTCAAAACCTGTTTCACTTCAGATTAATGTTTTCAATTTCACGTTTTTAATTAACTATATCTTTTCAACCCAGCAGAAATGTATTTTTGTAATCATTCACTTAGTTTAGTTTAGTTTAGTATAGTTTAGAGATACAGTGTGGAAAAGTTGGCCCGCTGAGTCCGTGCCGAGCAGCGATCACTCCTACACTAGTTCTATTCTACACACTAGGGACAATTTACAGAGGCCAATTAACCTACAAACCGGCATGTCTTTGGGATGTGGGAGGTAAACCGGAGCACCCGGAGGAAACCCACTCGGTCACAGAGAGAAGGTACAAACTCTGTGTAGGAAGGATCTGCAGATGGTGGTTTACACTGAAGATAGACACAAAATGTTGGAGTAACTCAGCGGGACAGGCAGCATCTCTGGATAAAAGGAATGGGTGACGTTTCGGGTCAAGACCGTTTTTCAAAGCAACTCTGTACAAACAACACCCGTAGTCAGGATCGAACTCAAGTCTCTAGCGTTGTAAGGCAGCAACTACCGCTGCGCCACCGTGCCGATTCCAAGTGCCTTAAAACTATGAAAAATCACACGGCTTTCACAGTCTGGAAAACTCGAGATGGAAGCGTTGGTGCCAAGGCAGTTTTAATAAATTGATTTAAAGATGCAACATAGAAACAGGCCCTCCGGCCCACGCCGACCATCGATCAGCTGTTCACACTAGTTCTATGTTATCCCACTTTCGCATCTGTTCCGTACACACTAGGGGACAATTTACAGCCGCCAATTAACCTACAAACCTGTGCGATTTTTGGAGTATGGGAGGGAACTGGAGCACCTAGAGAAAACCATCGCGGTCACGGGTTGAACGTACAAACTCCATCCATACAGGACTGAACCATCCAGTCAGGATTGAACCCGGGTCTCTGGCGCTGTAAGGCAGCAACTCTACCGCTGCACCACTGTGCTGCCACTTGTTAGGGAGAGTGAGCGAGGAGAAGGTTCTGCAGGCTGGTGATAACTGGATGGGTCGAATGGCCTCCCTCTATGTGGTGAGAAATGTGAACTTGTATTATGGAAATAAATCTCTTGGTTCAGTGGCAGAATATCGTTCTGCTCTGACTATAAACTCAATTGTGGTTACCCCGATTCACTTTCTTGGATTCATGCTCCCAAGAAAGGCCATTCCTCATGCCTGTAATATTCTGTTCTGCACAATAAGGCCCAACCTTACTGATCTGATACATCCCAGAGTCCAATCTCCTGAGGAGATCCCTATCCCAGGGGTGGCACAGTTGATAGTGCTGCTACATAACAGCGCCAGACACCAGGGTTTGATCCCTGTCCTTGGGTGCTGTCTGTGTGGAGTTTGCACTGTTTAGTGTAAACCAGCATCTGCCATTCCTTGTTTCTACACTAAGCTTGCAAGGGTGGCAGGTATATGGAGCATCCCCACTCCCTCATCACCTACTTCTTTCACCTGGATCAGTAGCAAATAATACTAGTTCTATATATAAACAAAATACAACTATGTGGGAATGACCAACTCATTTTTGTTTCCGTTTTAACACTGGTAAGCAGGATTCGGACTTGTTCCCTCACCCATGCATCTCATGTCTCCAGCGGGTGGAGAGTTCTATTTTTGCATGTGCAGAGGTGATGATCCCTTTGCCACAGAAATAGTGCAAAATCTACAGAGTCCGAAGAAGGGTCTCGACCCAAAGTGTCATCTATCCATGTTGTCCAGTTATGTTGCATGAGCTGCTGAGTTACTTCAGCACTTTGTGTTCTTTGGAACATGCTATCCCCTTCCTTAAATAATGACATTCAGAAATCATTTGAGTTTGTCATTTGCTTATTTTCATAAAATATATCACCTTCCAATTTTTAAGGACTCACATTGTTGTTTTTCCTCATAATGAATGGAATGAATTTGTATTAATTTTGATATCCCTTCCATATATCTTTTCACGATCCCTTTTCGTAACCATCTTGAAAAAAAATCCTACCGATAATAAATGGGGCGACAGAGGTGTTCTCCCTGTGACCAGGTGGGCTTCCTCCAGGTGTTCCAGTTTCCTCCCACATCACAAAGGCGTGCAGGTTTGTAGGTTAATTGGCCCTCTGTAAATTGCCCCTAGTGTATAGGGAGTGGATGAGAAAGTGGAACAACATAGAACTAGTGTGAACAGGTGGACTCTGTGGGCTGAAGGGCCTGTTTTCATGCTGCATCTTTCAATCAATCAATGGAGTCAAATGTATACATTACTCGCTTTATTATGGCAGTCTATTACAAAATTAAGAGTTTTCAATAGGGTTGTGCCTGCAATTATCTAAAGTGCCTGCAAAATTGCATTAGCAATTAACCATTGATTTAAAGAAACCTGAGATGTTTAATATGAGCTCCAGACCCTGGCACGGTTAGATTTAAGTGTTGAATAAAACACAGCATTTTTCAGTCCTTTTCATTATGAAAGTACTCATGATAGCAGTGTGGCACTGATACATGTGGGAGGCGGAAAGAAAGGCACCTAATATATAGTTTGTAACTTTACTAAAGTGGAACTCATTTCATGTTGTTCGTGCTTCAAGCTCAAAGGTAACAATAACAAGACTGGTTGGTTTGGTTTCGGGGGGCATGCAAGTGGCTGACTGGGCTAATTTATACAGCAGGATATGATTAACGGCTGATGTGCTGAAATTGAAAAACCAAAGATTGCAGGAATTCCGCTTTGCCTCAACAACTTTCTGGGTGGCACAGTGGCGCAGCAGTAGAGTTGCCACCTTACATCGCCAGAGACCTGGGTTCGATCCTGACTACGGGTACTGTCTACACGGAGTTTGTATGTTCTCCCCGTGACTTGCGCGGATTTTCTCCGGGATCTCCGGTTTTCTCCCACACTCTAAAGACGTACAAGTTTGTTGGGTAATTGGCTTGATATAATTGTAAATTGTCCCTAGTGTGTAGGATAGTATTAGTGTAAGGAGATCGCTGGTCGGCACGTTCTCAGTGGGCCAAAGGGCCTGTTTCTGCACTGTATCTCTAAACAAAAATTAAACTCCACTCTGAAGGAGTCCCAACCTCAAACGTCACTTATCCATGTTCTCCAGAGATGCTGCCTGACCCACTGAGTTACTCCAGCACTTTGGATTTTTTTTTGCTAATTTCCTCCATTTGCAGTCTCTTGCGTCAACTCTACTCTACTGCTAGTCTGTAGCTCCAGTTTAGAGGGAGATCTAGATCAACGTTGAAATGAAGAAACAAGGAACTGTCGATCGTGATTTACGAAGTAAAGCACAAAGTAACCAGGCGGAACCAGCATTATTTTTTTACAAAGGCCAATTAACCTACAAACCCGCACATGTTTGGGATGTGGGAGGAAACCAGAGGAAACCCATGGTCTCAGGTAGAACATGCAAACTCCACACAGACAGCACCTGAGGTCAGGATCAAACTCAGGTCTCTGTCGCTGTGAGGCAGCAACTCTACCTTCTGGGCCAAATGAGGTAACTCAGCTAATATGAAAGCTGCGTGATCAGTTCACTCTTCATGTAAGATGACAGCCAGTTATATTCACTGCAATCTGAAGAAAATATTTTTATTCAACATTCCACATTCTAAAAGCAAATATTTTAGACTATTAATTTTAACCAATGTTCCTTTCCAATCATATTCATACCATCCCAGCTAACACTTGCATTCTTAGTGAAGAGAAATAATCTCCTTCTGCCTGGCTGAGGTCAGCTAATTCCCCAGGGACTGTTCATAAGTTATATGAACAGAATTAAGCCATTTGGCTCATTAAGGTCTACTCCGCCATTCAATCATGGCCGATCTATCTTCAACTCTCAACCCTGTTGGTGGAAGTTGATGCCCTTTTAGTATTTCTATGGGCAAGTTTCACATCAGACAGTATATTTAATAACCAAAACACAGACAGGAACATCTCTCGACAAAATAAAGAACGTTATTAATTAATTAAATATAACTATCATTCTGGGATCTTTACTGTTTATCTTTCACGAAAACTTTTTTGAACAGCTCATTCTTTTTCGGCTGGATTGTATGTTTGTGAGGATCATGAAAGATTGAAATATGGATGTGATGCCTTTAATGTGGATGTCTACTAAGAATTGGAGGCTAATGGCAGAGCGTCATTCTAACATCGACCATTAGAAATATGACCCATGCATGCTCAATCCCAAAATGGGATTTAGAATGGAGAGGGATAAATTCAGCATTCACAAACCAGTAAACAGGGATGGGAAATGTTAGAGATCTGGGATAATATGGTAAATTTCAGCCAGAAAGGTATGGGCTACAAAAGAAATGTCAGCTTAGATTTATTAAAGTCAAATAGTGTTTAATTAACAACTGAGTTCCTCAGCAAAACAATAGAAATGCTGAAGGCTAGGTTGTTGTTCTTATCTGCTTTCAAAAGACCTTTGAGGAAATATCCACTGAGTGGAAACGCGAACAAAACTAAAGCTCGTAAAACATGAGGAACCGCAGCAGCAAGGAAACAAAATCAGCACCAGCAGCAGTAGATGGAAGTGAAATTGCTTATTTCCTTCTGACTTAGGAAACAATGATATTTCCCAGGGTGTGGGAGTTGGGCCATTGTCCCTGGTTGTACCATACGAGGTAGTCTAAGGTGTACGAATGTTTAAAGTTTGAAGATAAGAAAGTAGAAACAAGAAATTGCAGATGGACAAAAAGCGCTGGAGTAACTCAGCAGGTCAGGCAGCGTCTCGGGCCAATAAGGATGGGTGAGATTTTGGGTTGCTTTCCCAGCAGTTTAATAATCAAAAACATTTCCTATCCCGGCCTTTCCTCCTCCTGCCCGCTCCCATGGGGCAGAACTTACAAAAGCTTGAAAGCGCACTCCACCAGACTCAGGAACATCATCTTCCCCTCTGTTATCAGGCTTCTGAACGGTCCTTCCATAAGCTGAGGAACTGCCCGATTCACCTCTATCCCATTGAGGACATTGGACTTTGCCTCTGGACTATGGTGGCACAGCAGTAGAGTTGTTGCCTCACAGCGCCAGAGACCCAGATTCGATCCTGACTGCAGGGGCAGTCTGTATGGAGTTTGTACATTCTCCTGTGACCGCGTGGGTTTTCCCCCTGTGCTCCAGTTTCCTTTCAAATTCCAAAGACATGCAGGTTTGTAGGTTAACTGGATTCTATAAATTGCCTGTGGGGTAATGTGTTCGATGCAAACTGGGAAAACATAGAACTAGTGTACAGATGATATAAACAGTTGGCGTGGACTTGGTGGGCCGAATGGCCTGTTTCCACGCTGTATCTTTGAACTAAACTGTTATACTATAATGCTAAGAACTACATTCGTCACTATGTATCTTTCTCTTTGCTCTACCTATTGTGCTTGGGTTTGGCTTGATTGGATTCACGTATATTATCTCAGGTATACCCAGCTCTCCCACAGCCTACTGTCTCCGCCTCTTCCTTTCTTCTTCCCGCACTCCCCTACCCACTCCCACATCAGTCTGAAGAAGGGTCTCGACTCGAAACGTCCCCTATTCCTTCGCTCCACAGATGCTGCCTCACCCGCTGAGTTTCTCCAGCATTTTTGTCTACCTTCGGTTTTTCCAGCATCTGCAGTTCTTTTTTAAACACGTATATTATTTGATTTGTTTGGATAGCATGCAAAACAAAGCTTTTCAAAGTACATTGGTACATGGAAAATGGCACTATAACTTGCCACATCTTACCGGGGATGGTATGGCAATACTCTACTGACTGTGTGTAAGAAAATAATTTCACTGTGCATTTGCATGTCACACGGGTGGCAATAAAGCACCACTAAACCATTGAACATGATAATAATAAAACCTAAACCATTTGCTGGACATCAATAGAGCAGAAGTGCTAGACAGTAAGGGCATCAGGATAATATACTCGGCCATGTACAGCCACTGTTTGGTGTTGTAAAACATTTTTTCATAAAATTTTGGGGGCATAATTGTTCCTGGTAGCAAGCATGATTAACATTAATATGCTGACTTGTTAATCAAACACATTATTGGCTATTGATAGCCCTGGTAATAACACACAATTGTGTCCAGGAAATAAGTTTATCCTGCTCCGGAAAATTAAACACAGCTAATTAAAAGCATCAACTTTTTACTCTTGATAAACTTTTACACACGGTTCAAAAACTCATATATTTTAATAAAAACTAAAATTAAATTAGGTTCCAATCAATACAAAATATGTCAATGACATTGAAATTATTTTTATAAATCGCATTATATACACATACGCATTTATGAATTCTGCAATTATTGCAGGGATATACATGTAAGTCAAATATCCTGCAGGTATCTTTTCCAATTACTCAGAATCAAAATAGAAGGTTTCAAAGTTTAAATCCAGGTCTGACACCAAGGCATCAACAAAGTCGTCCATTGAAGGTTTCTTCTGAAGCATATCTGCAAATAAAAGATTGTAATTACAAATTTACTCAAGCATTGCTCACTAAGCCTATTAAAATAATCTCATATAAATCATTTCCTTTGAAGTTCAGATCTAGCTACTCTGTTCTACTTCCCAAGTGCAATTTCATCCCTGGTTAATCACTTTTTTCTTGTTTGCATTAAGCTTTTATGTTCATAAGTTATCAGAGCAGAATTAGGCCATTCGGCCCATTAAGTCTACTCCGCCATTCAATCATGGCCGATCTCTCTTTCCCTCTCAAACCCATTCTCCTGCCTTCTCCCCATAACTCCTGACATCCGTACTAATCAAGAACCTGCCACTCTCCGTCTTAAAAATATCCATCGACTTGGCCTCCACAGCAGTCTGTGGCAATGAATTCCACAGATTCACCACCCTCCTCATCTCTTTTCTAAAGATACATCCTTTTATTCTGAGGCTATGGTCTCTGGTCCTAGACTCTCCCACTAGAGGAAACATCCTCTCCACATTCATTCTATCCAGGTCTTGCACTATTCGCTAAGTTTCAATGTGGTCCTCTCTCATCCTTCTGAACTCCAGTGCATTCAGGCCCAGTGCCGTCAAATGCTCATTCGATTTACTCGATTCTTTTGACATTATTGGCATCTGAGTAAATGGAATAACACGTGACCACCAGGGTGATTTCTTTAAATCCAAAATTAGAATAATGGAGCCTGTTTTAATTTTTTTTTTATTTAACCTTTATTTAACCAGGATAAGTCTCATTGAGATTAAAAATCTCTTTAACAAGAGAGTCCTGGCCAAGACAGGCAGCAGCACAGTTCCACAGTTACAGACAACAATTTAAAAAAACAACAGAGAACATATAAATAGAGTCACAGTCAGATTCAAATTCAGCAGGGGTGTTAAAATTAACATTAATGCATGGGAAGATAACATTTTACTGATGATCAAAGATGGTTCTGCTTTAAAACCTATTCCTCTCCATACTGGTTCTTTCCACTGTAAAATGGAATATAAATGTTTTAAGAATGCTGTGTTCTTTAAATGAAGAACATTTCCTCACATTTACCTTCAGCACAACAAATCTTTAAACCTTGTGTGTAGGAAGGAACTGCAGATGCTGGTTTAAACAAAAGATAGACACAAAATGCTGGAGTAACACTGCAGGCAGGGCCAGATTAAGATGAAGAGAGGCCCTAAGCTGTTCCACTTGTGAGGCCCCTCCCAATTCCCCCACCCCCATGATTAGAGGAAAATGGTCCACCAGATTGACACCGATTTGCAGCCGATAAGGTGCTGGAAAGCTGCGCTTCTTACACGCACGCATACACACTTCAGTGCGTTTATATACCATAGACCATATATATATACACAATAAATAAACAGATAAAATGCATTAGGCTGTTATTGTTCAGCCCTCCACCACCTCCAGTTTAAATTCCATTTAGAATATTTATGGAGGACCAGGAAACCAGAAGCAAGAGTTACTCCAGGGAGTTACTCCAGATCCAGGGTCAGGGAGTGATTCTGCGTTGGTTTTCAGCGGTCACGGTGAGGTGGCGACCGGACAGCAATGGTGGCCAGATCTCCCACAATTCAAAGCGAGGGAGAAAGTGCCCAGTGCCGACCAGTTACCGTGGCAGTGCGCATGCGCAGGGCGGCCGATGATGTGCTGGCCGCGGTTTTGCGCATGTGCAAGGGGGAGGATGTGCTGGCCGTAGCAGTGCACATGTGCAAGGCGGCCTGTCGTGCCGGCGGATGAGGAGCGAGCGGAGAGCGGAGTACCGGCAGCCCGGACACAAATGGCAGGCAGAGACGGAGAGTGACAGAGAGAGATAGAGAGAGGGGAGCCCGCCCAGAGTTGAATGGCAGATGTCCTGCCTTGGCCGGAGGCCCCCTAGATTTCGAGGCCCTAGGCTTCAGCCTATGAAACCTGGTGGTGAATCGGGCTCTGTGAGGCCCCCCTAGATCTCGAGGCCCTAAGCTGAAACTTGTCAAGCTTGTATGTAAATCCGGTCCTGACTACATGACAGGTAGCCCCAGCATTCCCTCTCTCTCTATCCCTCCCCTACTTCTCGTTTTCACTCAACAAACAGCTAACAATGGCCTGTTTCCTTTATTATCGTCACTTTTTTTGCATATCTTTCATTCATTGTTCTTCATCTGTACCGTTCTTCGTCTATATCTCGTTTCCCTTTTCCGTACCCAGTCTGAAGGGTCTCTAACCGAAACATTACCCATCCCTTCTCTCCAGAGATGCTGCCCTCCAGCATTTTGTGTCTATCCTTTAAACCTTGTTCTCTGTAACCCTTTTTCACAAGTTTAGTTTAGTTTAGAGAAACAGTGCGGAAACAGGCCCCTTCGGACCACTGAGTCGGCGCTGACCAGCAATCCCCGCACACTAACGCTATCCTACACACGGGGGACAATTTACAATTTTACTGATGCCAATTAACCTACAAACCTGTAAGTTTTTGGAGTGTGGGAGGAAACAAATTCCTGGAGAAAACCCACGCAGGTCACGGGAAAAACGTACAAACTCAGTACAGAAAGCACCCGACCAAACCCGGGTCTCTGGCGCTGTAAGGCCAGAGACTCCACCGCTGCGCCACTGTGCTGCCCAAGTTTGGGGAAGTAAATGCAAACATGTCCTGTCCAAGCTCGTATCTAGTTTTTTACACCAGTTCATTCATATATAGATAAATCTATCTATCACTATTCACTCTAAATGCTTTCAGAGAATTTCCATTCTATGATATGAAACCTTCAGCTTTCCAAAGTATTAATACTGTTGCTGATTAACATGCTCTGATTTTTCTAAGTACTGTCACAATTTCAATGTTTTCAAGAAAGATTTAGCTCTTAGAACTAAGGGAATCTAGGGATAAGGGGGAAAAAGCCAGAACGGGATACTGATTTTGGAATAATTAGCCATGATGATATTGAATGGCAGTGCTGGCACAAAGGGTGAATGGCATACTCCTGCACCTATTTTCTATGTTTCTACAAATATTAATTCTATTTTGCACCATTATCATAAGAAACGATACAAAGATTTCAAATGTAAATGCAGGATGGTTTTAAAAAAGATGCAATGCTTTACATTTCCAAAGTTTCAACCAAAATATCTGGTGTTGCAATGTTTAAAAGAAACTGCAATGGGAGGGAGGGAGGAATGGCATCCATTATTGCCGATTGTCCACTATAAGCGAGTATGGGGATAAATATGTACAGTATTGGAAAAACAGAAAATAAACATGCACTAAACAAAACACAATCTACCACATTGGATACTCTCAGACTATCGTTAATCAGACTTTACAGGACTTTATCTTGCACTAAACATTATACACTTCTGTACACTGTGGACTGCTTGATTGTAATCATGTATAGCCTTCCCTTGACTTGATAGCACACAGCAAAATAACTTTTCTCTGTACCCGAGTACACGTGACAATAAACATAACTAAACTAAATAAACAGGAAAGGACACAAATACATTATACTTTGAATACATTAAAAAAAATGAACACACTGGAAGCCATGGTCAATCACTGCAATAATAATTTGAGGCAAAAAATTGAGTAAAGACTGAACATGGTGAGCGCAAAACATTCGCTCCTTTGTTCCCAATAGAAACAAACGTCTCGGTTACACTAGATTTGGTCCGCTATCGCTGAACTCTGTTATAAAGAGGTCCGTAATAACAACGGTAGACTGTATTTTTTAAATGAATTATAAGAAACATCTGATGCTGCAGCGTTTGTATTCCTCTTGGTCCTGCTAAGGAATTTACTTCACACTTCTGCAGCATTAGTAGTTTTCAAAAGCTTTGGCAGTACCATGCTGGGGAACAGGTTAAAATGTCACTGGGATCCCATGAATGTCATGACCCTGATTTACATTTACTAATGAGGCTACTTTCCCCAATACCGTTCCACCTTCCCCAGACCACAAGGAGTTTGCACACTGCCATGTAGATCGGTGGGAACACAGTCGCACTTGCTCCCATTTAACGTTGATGCACATTGTTGCCAGAGTTAGCAATCATGGGTCTCATTTAAAGAAACACTTGCATTCTTTAGTCTTTAGAGATACAGAGTGGAAACAGGCTCTTCGGCCCACCGAGTCCACACCAATCAGCGATCACCCCATACACTAATACTATCGTACACACCAGGGACAATCTTTTTTTTTTTTTTACTGAAGCCAATTAACCTATAAACCTGCACGTCTTTGGAGGAAACGGGAGCACCTGGAGAAAACCCACATGGTCACAGGGAGAATGGAGAGATTCTGTACAGGCAGCACCAGTAGCCAGTATCAAATCTGGGTCTCTGGCACAGTAAGGCTGCAACTTTACAACTGCGCCACTTCACCACTCAAATCACAAAAAGCTTCTATATATGGAAGACACCATCTTAAGTATGCTGTGTGGACAATGTGCAGACCCACACAGAGACTAAATCATGAGTTTAATGTGCAGTTTTGAAGTCAAGAGCTGTCAGAATGATTCTTGAGGCTAAGTTATTGGGAACAACGCAAGTAATTAAAACATTCCCTTAAAAGAAGAAAAATGTGGAAAAGTAAAACTTTATATTGCTCTGGAAAAGTACAACTAAAAGGGACAAAACACCAAAGCTGCGAACAGCAAGGATAGGACCAACATTGCTGTTCATAAACCCTAGATTATAAATCAGGAAAAATAATCCTAAACCCAAACAGACAACCCGACAATTGGTTCGGTAGCTCGAATGCCCAGGAAAAAAGATTGCAAAAAGAGGTGAACACTGCCCAGTCCATCACAGGTACTGACCATCCCACCATCGAAGGGACTGCAAAAGGCATATTATATATTTTTTTAAACTCTCCTTGGACTCTCAGTCAGACCCGAAACGTCACCTATTCCTTTTCTCCAGTGATGACTGTGTTTACATATCTGTTGTGCTGCTGCAAGTAAAAATTTAATTGTTCCATTTCGGGACAAACATCAATAAAACATTCTTCACCATTTGTCAAACAGACCTCCAAAGACACTGAATTGAGAGCAGGGATCAATTAGTTCTTTCACACGGTTTTGGCCCGAAACGTCGCCTATTTCCTTCGCTCCATAGATGCTGCTGCACCCGCTGAGTTTCCCCAGCAATTTTGTGTACCTTCGATATTCCAGCATCTGCAGTTCCCTTTTGAACACAGTTCTTTCACACAGTCTGACAGATGCCTGATCAAAAGCACATACTATCCTCTGTGGCACTCCTTTGCCATACTTTATGGAAGGTTTCCCATTCCTATCTGAGATACAAATTGAAGATGATGCTGATCAAAACCCTTGAAGAAGATGAACGTATCTCCAGTCTCTTGGTGAGGATGTAAGCCTTTGATTTCATGAATTAAACATGTAGTTACAGGCAGGCCAGATTTCATTACCATTGTTAATTTTACTCACGTTACTTGAGGTTGATTAAATGTCAACGCAGGAATCACAGGTGCTAGTTTACAACAAAAATGTCACAAAGTGCTGGAGTAACTTGGGGTTGAGGCAGCACCTCTGGAGGACATGAAAAGGCAACCTTTTTGGGTCTGAAGAAGGGTTCCAAAATGTCGCTTGTTCATGTTCTCCAAAGATGCTGCCTGACCCGCTCAATTACTCCAGCATTTAGTGCCCATCTTCGGTTTAAACAAGCATCTGCAGTTCCTTCCTACCAACGAGAGAGACATGGAGGTAGGCTTTGTAGGGTTGTCACAGCTGGCGTCCTGGTGCCATCGCAACAACCTAGAGCTCAAGGCTCTTAAAACAGTGGAACTGAGTGTAGACTTTAGGAGAGCCGCCCCTCCCCCCACCCCACACCATCAACACCACAGTCACATCTGTGGAGTCTTTTAAGTTCCTGGGAACCATCATCTCCAAGGACCTTAAGTGGGGGGCTACCATCGACTCCACAGTCAAAAAGGCACAACAGAGGATGTACTTCCTGCGGCAGCTGAGGAAGCACAATCTGCCACAGGCAATGATGGTCCAATTCTACATGGCCATCATAGAGTCTGTTCTCACCTTCTCCATCATGGTCTGGTTTGGCTCAGCCACCAAGCACGACACCTGGAGGCTGCAGCGAATCGTCCGATCAGCAGAAAAGATTATTGGCTGCAACCTTCCCTCCATTGATGAACTGTACACTGCAAGGGCCAGGAAGCGAGCGGGCAAGATCATCTCTGACGCCTCTCACCCTGGCCACAAACTCTTTGAATCACTTCCCTCTGGAAGGCGACTCCGGACTGTCAAAGCTGCCACAGCCAGACATAAAAACAGTTTTTATCCACGAGTAGTTGTTCTACTCAACAGCCAAAAATCAGTGGCCTCCCTTTGATCTGGTATTTTGTTGGGACACATGCTTGATCAATGGTGTCGTTGGGCAGCGCGACCGACGTCGCAGCGGCCTCTGCAGTCTGTCCGTGTATTTTTTATTTTTTTGTCCTGTTGAGGGTTTAGTTTGTAGCGGGTTTTTAAATGTGTATATGTGGGGGGTGGGGGGGGGGTGGATGGGGGAAACTTTTAAATCTCTTCCCTGCATGGAGACCCGACCTTTTCCCTCTCGGGTCTCCGTTGCCGTTGGGGCCTAGCGCCGTGGAGCGGCCTCCAACCGGAACGACCTGGAGGCTCAAGTCACGGAGCCTGTGCAGCTGTGGAGCTGCGGACCTACCTCCGTGGAGCTGGCCAGCTTCGGAGCATGGAGAGCTGTGGTGGCGTGCTGCTGCGACCCGACTCCGGTGGATGGTGACACCGGGAGCTCGCGGGACCCCGGTGGGAGACTGCTCTGCGGGGCACCGGCAACGGCGACTTCTCCCGCCCGAATTGCGGGGTTGAGAGTGACCTGGAGCGGGGCCTTACAACGCCCGCGCGGCTTTAATTTGCCGCGGACTTGCTAGCGCCCGCCGGGGGCTCCAACACCAAGACCCGGGGCAGGGCCTTACATCGCCCGGCGTGGCTTTGAGTGGCCGCGGACTTGCTAGCGCCCTCCGGGGGCTTTGACCTCGACTTCGGGAGAGGAATGGAGAGCAGGGGAGAGACAAGACTTTGCCTTCCATCACAGTGAGGAGGAGATTCACTGTGATGGATGTTTGTATAAATTGTGTTGGTGTGTGTCTTGGTTCTTTTCTTGTATGGCTGCAGAAACCAAATTTTGTTTGAACCTCATGTGAGGTTCAAATGACAAATAAAAGGTATTGTATTGTATTATTGTATTCATCATTAATGTTTTATTATTATTAATGTTTAGTGTTTTCTGAGTCATTCGTAACTCACTGTATGTCATGTTGTTACTTGTGGGCGGAGCACCAAGGCAAATTCCCTGTATGTGAATATTTGGCCAATAAACTTACTTACTTAAAGAATGTCTTAAAGGAAAAAATGAAATAGTAAGTCAGAGAATTGGAGAGGGAAACCGAACACTTAGGCCCATGGTAGCTGAAAGTGCAATCTCCAGTTTGGGCAACTTCTGAGAGCCAGGATTAGAGCAGTTTATAGAGGAGGAAATTGGTAGACACAAAGAACTACAGATGTTGGTTTATACCATAGATAGACACAAAGTGCTGGAGTAACTCAGCAGTTCTGGCATACAGTGAGTGCATTCAGAAAGTATTCAAACCCCTTCACTTTTTTCACATTTTGTTACGTTACAGCCTTATTCTAAAATGGATTAAATACATTTTTTTTAAATCATCAATCTACACACAATACCACACAATAAAAAAGCAAAATCAGGAGTTTAGAAATTTTTGCAAAATAATTAAAAATAAACAACTGAAATATCACATGTACATAAGTATTCAGACCCTTTACTCAGTACTTTGTTGAGGCACCTTTGGCAGCGATTACAGCCTCAAGTCTTCTTGGGTATGACGCTACAAGCTTGGCACACCTGTATTTGGGTAATTTCTCCCATTCTTCTCTGCAGATCCTCTCAAGTTCTGTCAGGTTGGATGGGGAGCGTCGATGCACAGCTATTTTCAGGTCCCTCCAGAGATGTTCGATCGGTTTAAAGTCCGGGCTCTGGCCGGGCCACTCAAAGACATTCACAGACTTGTCATGAAGCCACTCCTGCGTTGTCTTGGCTGTGTGCTTAGGGTCGTTGTCCCGTTGGAAGGTGAACCTCCTCCCCAGTCTGAGGTCCAGAACGCTCTGGAGCAGGTTTTCATCAAGGATCTCTCTGTACTTTGCTCCGTTCATCTTTCCCTCGATCTTGACCAGTCTCCCAGTTCCTGCCGCTGAAAAACATCCCCACAGCATGATGCTGCCACCACCATGCTTCACCGTAGGTATGGTATTGGCCAGGTGTTGAGCGGTGCCTGGTTTCCACTAGACGTGACGCTTGGCATTCAGAACAAAGAGTTCAATCTTGGTTTTACCAGACCAGAGAATCTTGTTTAGGTGCCTTTTGGCAAACTCCAAGCAGGCTGTCATGTGCCTTTTACTGAGGAGTGGCTTCCGTTTGGCCACTCTATCATAAAGGCCTGATTGGTGGAGTGCTGCAGATATAGTTGTCTTTCTGGAAAGTTCTCCCATCTCCACAGTGGAACTCTAGAGTCAGAGTGACCATTGGGATCTTGGGTCCCTGACCAAATCCCTTCTCACCCAATTACTCACTTTGGCCAGGCGGCCAGCTCTTTGAAGAGTCCTGGTAGTTCCAAAGTTCTTCCATTTAAGAATGACGGCAGCCACTGTGCTCTTCAGGACCTACAATGCTGCAGTAATTGTTTTATACCCTTCCCCAGATCTGTGTCTCGACACAATCCTGTCTCGGATGTTACAGACAATTCCTTTGTCTTCATGGCTTGGTTTTTGCTCTGACATGCACTGTCAACTGTGGGACCTGATATAAATCAAGTTGTAGAAACATCTCAATGATGATCAATGCAAACAGGATTAAGCTCAATTTTGAGTGTCATAGCAAAGGGTCTGAATACTTATGTAAATGTGATATTTCAGATATTTATTTTTTAATAACTTTGCAAAAATTTCTAAACACCTATTTTCGTTTCTTCATTCTGGGGTATTGTGTGTAGATTGATGATAACAATCCATTAAAAAATAAGGCTGTAACGTAACAAAATGTGGAATAAGTGAAGGGGTCTGAATATTTTCTGAATGCACAGTAATCTCTGGAGAACATGGATAGGAAATGTTTAGAGGGATATGGGACGAGTGTAGATGGGCATCTTGGACAGCACGGGCAAGTTGAGCCTGAGGGCCTATTTCCGTGCTGTATGATTCTTATACCCCTTCATGGTTGCAAAAGGGAAATTAATGTATTCCATAAGAAATAATGTTAAAAATGTGGTGTGTTAGTGGTCTACCTTTGAACTGAACCGCTTTTGTAAACTTGTAGTACAAGAATACCGAGTTCCTCTTCTCCAACCACAATCAACAGTACATCTAAAACACTATAGACAATAGGTGCAGGAGTAGGCCATTCAGCCCTTCGAGCCAGCACTGCCATTCAATATGATCATGGCTGATTATCCACAATCAGTACCCTGTTCCTGCCTTCTCGCCATATCCCCTGACTCTGCTATCTCTAAGAGCTCTATCTAACTCACTCTTGAAAGCATCCAGAGAATTGGCCCCCACTGCCGTCTGAGGCAGAGAATTCCAGATTCACAACTGTGTGAAAAAGTTTTTCTTCATCTTCGTTCTAAATGGCTTGCCCCTTATTCTTAAACTGTGGCCCTTGGTTCTGGATACCCCTAACATCGGGAACAAACCCTTAATAATCCTATGTTTCAATAAGATCCCCTCTCATCCTTCTAAATTCCAGAGTGTACAAGCCCAGCTGCTCCATTCTATCAACATATGACAGTCCTGTCATCCCACGAATTAACCTCATGAACCTACGCTGCACTCCCTCAATAGCAAGAATGTCCTTCCTCAAATTTGGAGACCATAACTGCACACAATACTCCAGGTGTGGTCTCACTAGGGCCCTGTACAACTGCAGAAGGACCTCTTTGCTCCTATACTCAACTCCTCTAGTTATGAAGGTAAACATGCTATTATTGCTGGGTTAGATAACAATTCCATCACCATGCAAAGGGCGGCACGGTGGCGCAATGGTAGAGTTGCTGCCTTACAGCGCCAGAGACCCAGGTTCAATCCTGACTATGGGTAATGTCAGTACAGAGTTTGTACTTTCTTCCCATGCATATTTCTGAAAATCTTTCCTGGACCCAGCACACTGATGCAATTATAAAGAAAGCCCATCAATGCCTCTTCTTCCTGAGAAGATTCCAGAGATTCGGTATGTCATGGAGGACTCTCATGAACTTTTACAGCTGTACAGGAGAGATCATATTGACTGGTTGCATCACAGCCTGGTTCGGCAACTTGAATGTAAAATGACTGTAAAATATGGTGAACACTGCCCAGTCCATCTGTCCAGACATAGGAGTCTGAAAACTGTAACGCCCAGGTTCAGGAACAGTTTCTTCCCTATAGCCATCAGGCTATTAAAGATGACTAACTCCAAACTACATAGACAAACACGTGTGTGTGTGTGTGTGTATATATATACGCACACACATACATACACATATATATACACACACATACACATATATATATATATATATATATATATATATATATACATATACACACATATACACACACACATATAAATATACACATATACATCCCTTCAGACTTAGAGTCAAGGGGGGGGGGGGGAAACTAGAGATTTGGAAGCGTACAGAGAGCATGCAAGGTGTGAAAAGGTCGATGATCAAGGAGTTGTACAATAGTTCATAGTAGGGTGACAAGGTCACATACAAACAATGAATATAGTAGGAGAACTAGAGCGGAGGAGGGACAGAGAGCGAGGGAAAGCAAGGGTTACCTGAAGTTAAAGAAATCAATAATCATACCGGTGGGTTGTAAGCTGCCCAAGCGAAATAGGAGGTGCTGTTCCTCCAATTTGCGTTTAGCAACCGGAGATTGTATAGGACGAGGTGGACTGAGCGAAGGTGTTCAACGAAACGACCGTCAGTGCTCGGTCGTGCCTATTTACCTTCTGTAGTGGGTACGACGAGTGATTTTGCATTTGTAAAGCAGTGACAGGATCGGTCAAAGTAATCATAGATTTATGAAGGAGAAATCATGCTCGACTAATCTTCTGGAATTTGAGGATGCAATAAGTAGAATGGAAAGGGAGAGCCGGTGGATGTGGTGTATCTGCACTTTCAAAAAGCCTTTGACAAGGTCCCACACAAGAGATTAGTGTGCAAAATTAGAGCACATGGTATTGGGGGTAGGGTATTGACATGGATAGAGAACTGGTTGGCAGACAGGAAGCAAAGAGTAGGATGTCAGGCAGTGACTGGGGGGGGGGGGTGCCGCAAGGCTCGGTGCTGGGACCCCAGTTATTTACAATATATATTAGCGATTTAGACAAAGGAATTAATTACAACATCTCCAAATTTGCAGATGACACAAAGCCGGGTGGGAGTGTGAGCTGCGAGGAGAATGCTATGAGGCTGCAGGGTGACTTGGATAGGTTGGGTGAGTGGGCAGATGCATGGCAATGCAGAAGAATGTGGATAAATGTGAAGTTATCCACTTTGGTGGCAAGAACAGGAAGGCAGATTATTATCTGAATGGTGTCAGATTAGGAAAAGGGGAGGTGCAATGAGACCTGGGTGTGCTTGTACATCAATCAGTCACTGAAAGTAAGCATGCAGGTACAGAAGGCAGTGAAGAAAGCTAATGGCATAATTGCGAGAGGATTTGAGTCTAGGATCAAGGAGGTCTTACTGCTGTTGTACAGGACTCTGGTGAGACCGCACCTGGAGTATTGTGTGCAGTTTTGGTCTCCTAATTTGAGGAAGGACATTCTTGCTATTGAGGGAGTGCAGCGTAGGTTCACCAGGTTAATTCCCGGGATGTCGGGTCTGACATATGATGAAAGAATGGATCAACTGGGCTTATATTCACTGGAATTTAGAAGGATGAGAGGATATCTTATAGAAAAATATAAAATTCTTAAGGGATTGGACAAGCTAGATGCAGAAAAAATGTTCCCACTGTTGGGAGAGTCCAGAACCAGGGGTCAGTTTAAGAATAAGGGGTAGGCCATTTAGGACTGAGATGAGGGAAAACATTTTCAGCCAGAGTTGTGAATCTGTGGAATTCTCTGCCAGAGAAGGCAGTGTAGGCCAGGAACAGGGTACTGATTCTGGATGATCAGCCATGATCATATTGAATGGCGGTGCTGGCTTGAAGGGCCAAATGGCGTAATCCTGCAACTATTTTATATGTTTTTAGTGTACACAAAAATGCTGGAGAAACTCAGCGGGTGCAACAGCATCTATGGAGCGAAGGAAATAGGCAACGTTTCGGCCTGAAACGTTGCCTATTTCCTTCGCTCCATAGATGCTGTTGCACCCGCTGAGTTTCTCCAGCATTTTTGTGTACCTTTGATTTTCCAGCATCTACAGTTCCTTCTTAAACAATTCTATGTTTCTAGTGTTTGGAGAATCGTTGGTTGGTGTGGACTCTGGGGGCAGAGGGGCCTATTTCCGCCATGTATCTCCAGTTTAGTTTTGATTTGTTTATTGTCACACGTACCGAGATACAGCGAAAAGCTTTTGTTCCATGCTGTCAGTGGAAGACAATACATCATTCCAATCGAGCGGTCCACAGTGTACAGATGCACGATGAAGGGAATCACTTGAATAACATCTGGTGCAAGCTAAAGTCCAGTAAAGTCAGGTCAAAGATACGGTCTCCAGGAGATAGATAGTAGCTCAGGACTAGTAGATAGTAGCGACTGGGATAATAACCCTAAACTGGGATGGCGGTTTACCCTAAGATAGACACAAAAAGCTGTAGTATCTCAGTGGGCCAGGCAGCTTCTCTGGAGAAAATGATTAGGTGATGTTTTGAGTTGAGACCTTTCTTCAGACCTGTAGAAGATCTGAAGAGAGGTCTGAAATGCCATCTATACTTTTTCTCCAGAGATGTTGCCTGACCCGCTGAGTTGCTCCAGCTTAAAACAAAATGAAAGAGTTTCCTCAACACTTTATTTCACTGCATCTTTTCTTGGAAATTTCCTTATGGGTTTCTGTAGGAACTGATCCAACATGGTAATATGTGAATTTGGACGACTGTGGCTAACTATAATGCATCATAATGCACTTTAGATTAGAATGTAGGTTCCCATAGCTAGAGTGACATGCCTTTGCCTGGAGCTACTGTAGAGCAAACGTTTTATCCTTTGAAGTGCAGCAACTCCGCATAAGCAACGAGCGAGCTAATTAATCATCTAAACTTGCTGCAAACTCAACAATCCACCGTTTACATGGGAAAATATAGTTTAAAAAAACGGGTTGACTTGCAAAATGCACAGTAAATGTGTGTCTGTTTTGGCTCTTAAAAATTCTGTAAATAATGCAAAGCACATTTTCTCAACCCGAGTAATTGTATTTAGATGTAAATGAAACCAAATGTCAGTAGCCACGAACAACCCACAGATGAACAATCATGAACCCATTTTGTGCCACAAACCATTTCCAACCACCATTACTCTTTTAATATATTTTTCACAAACAATTAGATGCAAAGTTATTGGCCTTGTGCTTGAATATATTTAATATGAGTGGTACTTAAAACGTTTCATGGCGTATATCATGAAATATGTTAAACGCATGATTTTATTGCAGGGAGAACATTTTAAGTTAAAATTGTATCTTTAATTTATTATTTTCCAACTGTGGGTTTAAATATTAAGCAAGCATGGAACACTATCACTGGAATGTGAACTACATCTTCCAGATGAAACGATTAGCTTTGAAGATGGTCAACAACTCGTGTTATGCTGACAAGATAGTTTAAGGATTGAAGGGAGTGGGAGATTGACGTGGTCCGCCCTGTTTCGACTAATGCAATCAACCCAGTATGCACAATCAAATAAGATCAAATAGAACAAGTTGTTCTACAACTATAGGCTGTGCACGCCATACGCAAGAAGATGAAGGATTGAAGAACAGATGATATATGAACATATTTCAAACAAAACTATTCACAAATATTTGAGTAAGTGGCGTTAGTACATTATTAGTGTATTTTAAAGCAGAGACTCAGATAAAAGATGCCTGTGCATCAATGAGTCAGAAAGTTCAGAATGCTTTCAATGTAACTAAACAGCAATCACTGAAGCACAAATCTGAACGCATTTTATTGCTTTCATTTTTTTTCATTTTTACTCCGTAAATTTTAAACTCTGTACACATAGTACCCGTAGTCAGGATCGAACACGGGTCACTGACGCTGTAAGGCAGCAGCTCTACCGCTTTTCCACACCCCCCTCCCCCTCCCACCAGACGACCTCTACAACAGAAACTTCTACTTTAAGATGGCTCTATTTATAACCTAACCATCCTACCATTCTCTCAACAACTAGGAGAGTGGATCTAAGCTATTTTCTACTTGGAGACACTCGAACCATCTTTAATCGGACTTTATCTTGCACTAAATGTTATTCCCTTTATCCTGTATCTGTACACCGTGGACGGCTTCATTGTAAACATGTATAGTCTTTCCGTTGACTGGAAAAGCACACAACAAAAGCTTTTCACTGGACCTCAGTACAGGTGACAATAATAAACTAAAGTAAAAGTTCAGATTGTTTCTATATTAATAACAACATTGATTCCTTTCATTTCTAGAAAGCTAAAATAAAAATACGTACTGGATGTTAATTTTGGATGTTTGGGTATTTTTTTTATTACATTCCTCAAAGCAGGATTAATGCCATCATAATCATTGGCCAGCCAAATGTCAAAACATTTTTAAATAAACATTTTCATTTATGGGTTCAACAGAATATATCTATAAACTTGAACAAGATTGTGCAATCCTCCAAAAAAAAAAACCATTAACCCAGCAAACATAAATTCAGAAAACTATAAACCATGGCAAATACTTCAAAATCCAGTATAAATGATAATTCAAAAAAAAAAAGCCAGTATTCCATAAAAATAAAATGTACATACAAATTTATAATAAAATTCTGGAACATAGTGCAGCTGATTAAACACAATCTTGATTTTAGAAACTTGAAAGCTAAACGTTAGAAGTTGTGCCCAGTGAAGCTATGTAGTTATTAAAGATGGAAGATTGTTACTATGGCAGCTGATTGCAAAGGCTGCCATTTTCCACTTTGTTGCCCTTAGCAATGAGGATCTCTGATCCAAGTAGATAATGACAAATGATCCAAGGGTCAAGAGAGAGGCTAACCCTCCCCCCACCCACTCTGAACATGAAACTTTCACTGTAGATTTCCTTGGGTAACTGATAAGGTCACACTTTTATTTTCAACAGCCACAGAACTTTAACTCATTTTTGCCCAAACAGCAGTCATTTTGTTTAGAGTTATAGTAATAGAAAGCTGCATTGTACGGCAAGGAGTATAAGCATTTTTACCTAATTAAACCTAGATAATTGTTTTAGCATTTAAAAACCCCCACAGTATTCTAAAATCCCAATCAGCATCAATACGGAGTGCAAGCAAGGCCTGCAAATCAGCTAATATCAGACAACTCAGAAGCCTAGTCCACAAGTCCCATGTTCCACAGTAATTAGGTCAATTATAGTAAAAATGAAAAATGCATGTCAGCAGTGGTTATCCGTGTAGCCCTAGCTATTAACTATGCAGGGCAGACAGGAGGGGAGGAGGGAAAGAGAGGGGGATGAGCAGAAGTAGAGAACTTGAACAACTTGGAGATGGAGAGAGGAAAAAAAGTGACTCGTAGGGAGGGGGAAATTCAGAAATACCATCTGATGGGCTAAAATTGAGTTGAGTCAACACTTGAGACTTGTTACAGGTTGCACTCACCATGAGAACCAATAGGCAAGGGAATGTCACAGTGATGAACCAAGAAAAGTACCAACACCAATCACTAGAGTCACGCAGCGTGGAAAACAGGCCTTTCAGCCCAACTTGTCCATGCCAACCAACATGCACATCTATACTAGTCCTTCCTACCTGCCAGCTTATGGCCCATATCCCTCTAAACCTTTCCTTTCCATATACCTGTCCAAATGTTTTTTTAAACATCGTGATAGTGCGTGCCTCAACTACCTCCTATGGTGGCTCATTCCAAATACCAATCACCCTTTGTGTAAAAACATTGCCCCTCGTGTTCCTATTAAATATTTCCCCGCCTCACCTTAAACCCATGTCCTCTGGTTCTCGATTCCCCTACTCTGGGAAAAAGACTGTGCATTTACCCTATTATTCACAAGTTTGAGGGGGGATCTTATAGAAACTTACAAAATTCTTAAGGGGTTGGACAGGCTAGATGCAGGAAGATTGTTCCCAATGTTGGGGAAGTCCAGGACAAGAGGTCACAGTTTAAGGATAAAGGGGAAATCCTTTACGACCGAGATGAGAAAAACATTTTTCACACAGAGAGTGGTGAATCTCTGGAATTCTCTGCCACAGAAGGTAGTTGAGGCCAGTTCATTGGCTATATTTAAGAGGGAGTTAGATGTGGCCCTTGTGGCTAAAGGTATCAGGGGGTATGGAGAGAAGGCAGGTACAGGATACTGAGTTGGATGATCAGCCATGATCATATTGAATGGCGGTGCAGGCTCAAAGGGCCGAATGGCCTACTCCTGCACCTATTTTCTATGTTTCTATGTACACACACTTCTATAAGGTCACCCCTCATCCTCCTGTAATACAAGGAATAAAGTCATAGCCTGCTCAACCTCTCCCAATAGCTCAGGCCTGCAAGTCCTGGCAACATCCTCGCAAATCTTCTCCGTACCCTTTCCAGCTTAACAACATCTTTCCTATAACATGGTGACCAAAACTGAACACAATACTCTAAATGTGATCTCACCAATGTCTTGTGCACAATACAGATCTTTTTCAGGATTTGCAAATATTTTCAACTCCATAAACTGAAAGGACTGGACGGCACGGTGGCGCAGCGGTAGACTTGCTGTCTTACTGCGCCAGTGTTCTCGTACCAGGAGAGATCTTGAGAGATATGCACGCCCAGGAATTTGGAGCTCTTGACCCTCTCCACCATTGATATAAACGGGTCATCTTTCTGATGCCATCTTTCTCGGCATAGACAAGTTGAGCTTAAGCACCTGCTCCCATGCTGTATGACTACAAACCTCAGTCAACAAATATGCAACGTACATGATGTCTGCATATGTACACACTTGGAGACCAAGATTCAAGTCACACTGAGAAATTCACTGAAGAGGAAGCAACATCCGGAACTCTTCAGCCAACCCGCTTTTCTACACAATACCACACCCTAACAATCAAGACTTTGGAAATCAAGACTCTGCCATTTATGCAATGCCACAGTTCAGCAAATTAGCCCCCTCGACCGGAAGAAGCTACAAAAAGCATTTTGGAACTGGACCAACTCAGTGACTCACAACAGTCATCTGCAAAAGGTAACTCTCATCCTCCTTATCGAGGTAGAACAGAACACAACTACAAAGCTAAAAACTTATTTTTGTGGAGCAGTTCAAAGCAGAGTCACGCCATGAAATGTTAACCAACAGTCCAAAGAAGCGTCCCGTCCCAAAATGTCATCCATTATTTTTCTCCAGAGATGCTACCTGATCTGCTGAGTTAGTCCAGCACTTTGTGTCTTTCTTTGGTGTAAACAAGCATCGGCAGTTTTTTGTTTCTAAAAAGTTATTCTATGGAAACCATTTCTTATTAACCTGGAATACTTTATTAATGTTGCTGCTGGCTAAAATAATTACACATCATAAAACTTTATGAAGTGCAAAGCACTCCATGAGCAGTTATTTTCTTCCTTATTCAGGTTCTTCTTTCTTGCTAGGGCAACGACAGATTAAGAGTTGAAATGTAGAAGTATTTAATCTGCATTTTTAATATGAAATTATATGACACGCACTCTTTACACGCACAGCAACAGATTAAAAGCAAAAACTAATATCAGAAAAGACAAAATGTGCTTCCCACTTAAATCTGGTTAAGGGCCTGTCCAACGTGGCGATTTTTTTCGGCGACTGCCGGCATCATTGACTGACGTATCAGGTCGCCGAAAAAGTTGTGGCGTGATGCGGCGTGATGACGTATTGACGCGCGGTGATTCCTCCAGTGTCCCAACATTTTTTTTTCGCCGCTGGATTTTGAAATGTCCAAAATCTTTCGGCGACCCTGATACATCAGTCAATGACGCCGGTAGTCGCCCAAAAAGTCACCAAGTGGGACTGGCCCATTAGATACTTTTTGAAAATTATATTTAGTTCAGTTTAGAGGTACAGCATGGAAACAGGCCTTTCGGCCCACCAAGTCTGTGCTGACCAACAATCACCCGTACATTCATTCTATATTACCCTGCCCACTGGGGACAATTTACGGAAGCCAATTAACCTACAAACCAGCACATCTATGGGATGTGGAAGAAAATCGGAGCACCCACACAGGCACAGGGCGAACATGCAAATTACAGGCAGTACAGGCAGCACCCGTAGTCAGGATCAAACCTGGGTCTCAGGTGTTGCAAGGCAGCAACTCTACCACTGCATCATTGTGCTGCACTCCCATTCTTTTCTTAACGACTCAATGTAAAGGGATATAAAATTAACGAATTCCATTCTGCAATCAACAAATGCCGCTTGTGGCCATTTATTTTACAGACTAGGAACAAGGACCTGCAGATGCTGGTATACAATAGACAATAGGTGCAGGAGTCGGCCATTCGGCCCTTCGAGCCAGCACCGCCATTCAATGTGATCATGGCTGATCATCCACAATCAGCACCCCGTTCCTGCCTTCTGACTCCTCTATCCTTAAGAGCCCTATCTAGCTTGAAAGTATTCAGAGAACTGGCCTCCAATTGGCCTTCAACTGTGTGAAAAAGTGTTTCCTCATCTCTGTTCTAAATGGCTTACCCCTCATTCTTAAACTGTGGCCCCTGGTTCTTGACTCCCCCAACATCGGAAATATGTTTCCTGCCTCTTGCGTGTCCAAACCCTTAATAATCTTATATGTTTCAATAAGATGCCCTCTCATCCTAAATTCCAGGGTATACAAGCCCAACTGCTCCATTCTCTCAGCATATGACAGTCCCGCCATCCCGGGAATTAAACTTGTGAACCTACGCTGTACTCCCTCAATAGCAAGAATGTCCTTCCTCAAACTTGGAGACCAAAACTGCACAAAATATTCCACAAAATATTCCAAGTAGTGGTCTGACTTGGGCCCTGTACAACTGCAGAAGGACCTGTATAACTACGGAGGGAACGGACCAGGAGCCGCCCCGGGCCAGGGCTCTCCCCCCAACAGGAAGGAACCGCAGATGCAGTCGTCCCCGCAAAACGCCAAATGATTCAGGGAATGCTGAGGCGAGAGGGTGAGAGAGAGAGAGTAATGTGTCCATTCAATGTGATTGTGGCTGATCATCCATGACAGTGCCATAAAAATGGGTATTTTTAAGGCAAAGATAGACAAATTCTTGATTAGAACAGCTGTCAAGGCTTATGGGTGAAGGCAGGAAATTGGGATTAGGAGATGATCGAATGGCGGAGTAGAATCGATGGGCCGCATGGCCTTCTTGCTACTATAACTTGTGAATTTACCGACGGGGAAATTTACAGAGGCCAATTAACCTACAAACCTGCATGCCTTTGGATGTGGAAGGAAATCATAACACAGAGGAAACCCACGCGGTCACAGGGAAAATGTGCAAACTCTATTCAGACAGCACCCAAGGTCAGGATTGAACTGGGGTCTGATACTGTGAGGCAGCATCTCTACTACTGTGCTGTTTTTTGTTCAAAGTTGATCCAGACCATCATGGCAGATGGAAATGGCAGATGGAAATGAGTTGATGTCACATCAACAGTTGGAAATTAAGATAGTTCATGCTGGATGTGAGGATGGGTCTCAGCCTGAAACACCAACTGTTCATTTCCCTTCACAGATGCTGCCTGACTTGCTGAGTTCCTCCAGCTGCTTGTTTTTTGTAACAGATTTCAGCAGCTGCAGTTTTTAAACGCAGGTAAGAATTGAGGACAAATGAAGATAAAACACTCTTGACTCTTTTGTATCTCCACCTCACTCAGATCTTACCTGTGATTGCACAGCTCAGATTAGGAAAAGCTTTTAATATTGAATCCCTGGGACAAGGCTAATTTAAACAAGCAAAATAAAGAATCTGCATTTATGTGAACCTTTTCACAATTTTAGAATATCCTAAAGCACTTAACAGCCACTAAAGCACCTTTGAACTCTAGTCATTGACATAAAGTGGAAAATACGACTGTAAGCCTGTGCACACAAATACTAACATAATATTGACCCAGTGATCTGCTCCAGCATAGTATTTGAAGAATAAATATTGAACAGAGCAATAGAAAGATAGGTCAGATGAATGTGTAGTTGATGGGATGGTGCAGGCGTTAGGTTCCTGGATCGCTGGGACTATTTTAAAGGGAGATGTGACCTCTATCAGAGGAACAGGTTGTACCTATATCTGAACAGGACTGACAGCATAGGCCGTTCGGCCCACATTATCCATGCCAAACACGATGCAAAATTAAACTAATCTCCTCTGTGTGCACGTGTTCCATATCGTTGCATTCTGTGCATATCCATGCGCCCATCTAAAAGCCTCTTAAATGTCTCTATTATATCTGCCTCCATCACCATCCCTGGCAGCACGTTTCAGGCATCCGCCATTGTCTGTGGTAAACTGTGCCCCTAAACATTACCCATTATAGTTCAACAGAAACACCTGGCATATTTAAAAAAAAATCAACTATTGCAATTCTTTCAAATTAATATTTTTAAAATACAGGGTAATTAACTTTTCAAAAAACTGTATTTCATCTGGGCGGCACAGTGGCGCAGCGGTAGAGTTGCTGCCTGACAGTGCCAGAGACCTGGGTTCGATCCTGACTGCGGATGCTGTCTGTTTGGAGTTTGCACGTTTTTCCTGTGACCCCGTGAGTTTTCTCCGGGGGCTCCGGTTTCCTTCTACATTCCAAAGACGTACAGGTTTTTAGGTCACTTGGCTTCTGTAAATTGTCCCAAGAGTGTAGGATAGAACTAGTGTACGGGGTGATCACTGGTCGGTGCGGAAGTCGTGGGACAAAGGGCTTGTTTCCACGCTAAATCGCTAAACTAAACTAAATCTTATCCCTCAGCTCTGTGGATATTCAAAACGTCACCCAGCAAAATATTTACACATTGATTAAGCATGCACTTTTTACTTCTTCATGTGCTGTACGCATGAATTTTAGAATCTGGTAGTCAGATAGCCTGATGGCATCTTAGTTGTTGGAAGTCAAAGATCTTTTTGAACTAACAATTCAGAACATCATACTTCAGAAAAGAATAAAGGGAAAAAGAGAGGTACTCACAAAGTCTCAGAGAAAAGGAGCCAGAGACGGACACCATTTGTTTGGCTCGGTAAACAGACAGCAGGCTTTGATCATAGTTTACTGTCTTGAATCAGAACCCCTTTCAAACTTGCGGGGGAGCACACAGCAACCACATTGTTTATAGTGCCCTTTCGCTGAATGAAAACTATTCTTATATTAAGGATGCAAATGGCCATGAAATTAGATATGGCAAACTGATTTGTAAAAGTACACATTTGATGGCTCTGCTTTCATGTTCTTTGCTTGACTGCCAAAACTTGAAAAGATTCATGTTTTGGATTTGTCTTTTTTTTTTTTTTTTTTTAAACTGAATTTGAACTCACATTAGTAACAAAATATGAAATTTATAAAATAAATAGATCGAAATCCCAAAGTGTTACAGCGCGTGCCCGACCTGCTGAGTTCTTCCAGCACTTTATGATTTGCAAAACATTACCATTTGTCAGCATATTAATTTGTGAAGGATAAAATAAAATAAATCATTTCACATTCTGGGTTTCCTCGTCAACGTCCAGAATTGCTGAAAACTTTGTTTACACGGTCTACAAATTGAAATGCAGTAAAACAACTGAGATGGACAGCACAAAGCCCAAGATAAGAGGTCTCTGCATGTCCAAGATGTTTAGTTTAGTTTGAGAAACAGCGCAGAAACAGGTCCTTCTGCGCCAACTAGTGATCCCCATACACGAACACTATCACCACACACTAGGCACAATTTACAATTTTACCGAAACCAATTAACCTACAAATCTTTGGAGTGTGGGAGGGAACCAGAGTACCCAGAGAAAGCCCACGCGGTCACAGGGAGATCGCACAAACTCCATGCAGACCGGACACGTAGTCAGGATCAACCAGGGTCTCTGGCACTGTAGTGCAGCAATTCTACCGCTGCGCTATCATGCCGCCCCAGCCGTCCTGCCTGAGATAACCTTTCCTCCGACTCCAATGAAGATTGGAAAGCCATTCTGATTGTGTGTTTTCAACAACTGAACGTACAGCTTGTCCCCAGATAAACTGAAAAATCAACAGCCTGGATATTGTACAGTAAAACAACAGAGTGATGTGGAAACAAAATTAACCAAGATTTTGTTTTACCTTCCACCATGAACATAGGTACTTTTCCACCACCATGTGCCAACATCTCTCTGCGGTATCGCTCTCCCACAACCCTGAGGGGAAAAAAGATAATATTACACCACCTGCATTCAAAGCTTGTTCAGCAACAGAGATACTGATAAGTATTTTCAGAGGCAAGTTCAACCTGATTAAAATTGATTGAACAACATTTTTATGATTACGTAGCACTATTTCTAAAATAATATTTATTACAGGAAGGTTCTAAAAAACACTGCTTTTTACCTGAAAATGCTAAATACTTTGCATGCAATTTTTTTTCATCCAACATATGGATACAGTTTTCATTGATTGATATATAGCCAAAGAGTCATACAGTGCGGAAACAGCCACTTTGGCCCAACTTGCCCACACCGACCAACATGCCCCATTCACACTGGTCCCACCTGTCAGCATTTGGCCCATATCCCTCTGAACCTTTCCTATCTATGTACCTGTCCAAATGTTTTTTTTCAAATTTGTGATAGTACCTGCTTCAACTACCCCCTCTGGCAGCTAGTTCCATATACCTACCACCTATTGTGTAAAAATGTCACCCCTCGGGTTCCTATTAAATCTTTCCCCCCCTCATCTTAAACCTATGTCCTCTGGTTCTTGAATCCCCTACTCCATAAGAGACTCCATAGATAGGGTATCTATTCCATAGATAGGGTAATGTCAAGGACTATATCTTCTAGTTTTCTTGAAAACTCCTCCAGTTTGTAATGCTTTTGGTCTTGGTAAGGCAATTAGATTTCTCACAATGTAACTAAGGCTAGCGCCGATTTCATTGTTGCTATAATATGAGCAACGTTAGTTTAGTTTAGTTTCGTGATACATTGTGGAAACACTGTGTCCATGCCGACCAGTGATCCCCGTACACTTGTTCTATCCTAAACACTGGGCACAATTCACAGCAGCCAATTAACCTACAAACCTGCACATCTTTAGAATGTGGGAGGAAACCGTAGCACAGACAGAACGCGCAAACTCTACACAGCCAGCACCCGAGGTTAGGATTGAACCCGGATCTCTGGTGCTGTATGGCCGTGTTGCCCACTTCTTCCTTTATTTTTTCCTGAGCTCCCATAAAGAGCGCTCAGTTTATGTACAGTTGAACCATTGGGCATAAAAAAGGTCCAATTTCCTCACAGGTCTAGCCTTCTTACCCCCCCGCCAAGGAAAGAGCGTTCACGTCGCGGCCCTGTTTCAACCAATCTTTCCACCACCACGCACAAGAAGCACAAGAAGCGCAAGACAGACACCATTGTGCAGATGCCGAGAAGTGTGTTCAGCTCTGGCTGAACAACTTCTAATCTTGTGTGTGGACTCGATAAGAAGAAGAAGACCCCCTCACTTTCGCCTGTATACAGTCATAAAAATGCTCCTGCTATTAACTGTAAAGGTAACAGTCTTCTCTAATTTCAAGTAACCCTTGCAATCCCTCTCCCTCCCCTCCCCCACCATAGTCATTCTACAAGTTCCACATTTTGCATATTCGTATCCCTTCGTTATACCACCTATTTCCCCAGCCAACAACGGGCTATTATTGGCTCTACGCTTCCATGGTCATCCGTTGCCTGCCCAGCTCTGGCCTTTTCCTACCTCTAGTTCCCTCCCCAATTTCAGTCTGAAGAAGGATCCTGACCCGAAACGTCACCCATCCTTTTTCTCCAGAAATGCTGCCTGACCGGCTGTGTTACTCCAGCACTTTGTCTGTTAACAGTCTCTAACTGTTGGGCTGACAGATGGCACAATGGGCTAAGTGTTCGGCTGGCGACCGGAAGGTAGCCGGTTCGAATCCCGCTTGGAGTGCATACTGTCGTTGTGTCCTTGGGCAAGACACTTCACCCACCTTTGCCTGTGTGTGAATGTGTGTGAGTGATTGGTGGTGGTCGGAGGGGCCGTAGGCGCAGATTAGCAGCCACGCTTCCGTCAGTCTGCCCCAGGGCAGCTGTGGCTACAGAAGTAGCTCACCACCACCGAGTGTGACTGAGGAATGTATGAATAATGCGATGTAAAGCGCCTTGAGTATTCTAGAAAGGCGCTATATAAATCCTATCCATTATTATTATTAACTGTGGGAGCACAAGGTGGGAGTTATAGTTAAACACATTTCACAAGGTCAACTCATTTGTGAGTCAAAATGTAGCGAATGGCTAATTCAAAATACTTCAGGAATGAGCACTGCTTAAAAAAAAACTTTGGTATATAAAAGATCAAAAACTTCACCCCTGGCCTTTGTCAAACAACCTGCCTATCCAAACCCCCCTGTGTTCACCTATTACTGCCCATGCTCTGTCCTGCCTCTCCTCTCTTCCAGCTTTCTTTCGTACCCCCCTTCAGTGGTAGAGCTGCTGCCTTACAAGGCCAGTCACCCGGGTTCGATCCTGACAACGGATGCTGGCTGTACAGAGTTATACGTTCTCCCCGTGACCTGCGTGGGTTTTCTCCGGGTGCTCCGGTTTCCACCCACACTCCAAAGACGTACAGGTTTGTATGCTAATTGGCTTGGTAAAATTGTAAATAGGCCCAAGCGTGTATCAGATGGTGCTAGTGTGCGGGGATCGCTGGTCGGTGTGGGGATGGGGGGCTGAAGGGCCTGTTTCCGCACTGTATCTCTAAACAGTCATTGGCAAATAATGATAATTGATCAATTATGCAATCTATGGATTTTGCCTGAAGTTGAATTTTGACCAGTTGTTTATGTTAATATATTCAGAACAATATAAGCCAGTCATAACCATACACCTTTTATCTTTTTCCCTTTGAGGTTGAAACCAACCTAATAAAGACAACACCATTTATATAATCATAATGGTCCTCGACCACCCCAAAGTGCTTTACAACAAACAAAATACATCCGAGGTGCTGTCACTGTGGTAAAATAGAAAATGCAGCAACAATGTGTACACAAGTTGTGACAAACACCATTATGATAATGACGAGCTGAATTAACACCAAATAACAGCTGATTTCCCTAATCTTCCTCACATTGATCACATTGGATCGCCACTGGAGACTTTGGACGCGAGGAGTGGGCCGGCGAGGATGAGCCGGGGTATTGCCACCTGCCCCCTCAAGGTCGGCTGCAGGAGGCAGCTGGGAACGCAAAAATGAAGAGAGGGACATCGGTTCGCGGGCCGATCCGGTCTGAGGAAGAGCATGCAGGAGCCCTTAGCCTTCCGGGATCGGCAACTGCTCCAGGAGACCGAGCGTGCGGTGGACCGGACTTTGGAAATGCCGCCAAAACATGCCGGCACCCACATGTGTAATTATGCAAAAAGAAGTTCACTGTGCAGTTGCACATGACCAATAAACTTCACTGAACCTTTGAGCCATCTTTTTTCATCAACTTTATTAAGAGATGGCGACTTTGTTTAAAATCTCATCTGATAGATGACACCTCCAATAATGCCACAAACTTTGGTTCTGCTTTCATGTGCCATCTAGATTTTTGTGCTCATAAGTCTTAAGTGGTGAACGTTAGTTTTATAACATAATGCGAACACAGGAATGTTAACTTGACTACTTTTGGAGCAGGACAAGATGTGTGTACACTAAATACACTCATGCCATGACCTTTCACATCACGCACGGTTTCATTAAAATATTAATTTGCACAGATCATGTCCTCCCTTGCCATATCCTATGCCAGCACCTTGTGTTAAACATCTTTGCCTTGGCTTCTTTGAAGGCAAAAACATCTGGAATATGTACCCAGCTTAGACTGCTTCTTGTTTTTTTACATTTTCTTACATAATGACCTAGATTTTCCAATCATAACATCTTGGTGTAAAAATTCACACCTTGTCATTGGCACTAAATCTGCATATCATATTGTGTGTCAATTGACTTCAAAAGCAAAAGTATAATAGTTATCGTCATAAAGCATGGAAACAGGCCGATTGGCCCAGCTCATCCGTCGATCAAGAGGGAGAGTCTGGGACAGAATAAAACAAAGAACTTTTAGAAAGGAGATGAGGAATTTCTTTAGTCAGAGTGTGATGAATCTGTGCAATTCACTGCCAGACAGTTGTGGAGGCCAAGTCAATGGATATTTTTATGGCGGAGATTGACAGATTTTTGATTAGTACGGGTGTCAGGGGTCAAGGCAGGAGATTGGGGTTGAGAGGGAAAGATAGACCAGTCATGATTGTATGGTGGAATAGGCTTGATGGGCTGAATGACCTAATTCTATAACATGAACTTATGAAAATTCCTTCCCGAGCGAGTCCCATACCCCTCTAAAGCTATCCAATCTGTAAACCTGTCCAAGTATATTTTAAACATTGTAAAACAGTACCTGTGCAGGCTTTTTGCAAGGTGTGTCCAATCAGTCCATTTCAAATCACTTCATTATCAATCAGATAAACAATGCCAAAGTGAGAAAGTTATTCAATTAATTTGAATAAATTAATACGCAGCATTAATACGCAGCATTAGTTTTAAAATGCAGTTAATTGACTGATATGACTTTTTCAATTTAATCTCAATTAGCACTAATCAACTACAAAACCAGAATTCTTCATCTATAATAGAAAAAATGGAAAGGGTGTGCGGAGAAAGGAACAGTAGATGCCAGTTAAATCTGAAGATAGTCACAAAGTGCAGGAGTAACACAGCAGGTCAAGACAGCATCTCTGGAGAAAAAGGATGGGTGATGTTTCGGTTTGGGACCCTTCTTCAGACTGAGAGTAAAGGGGAGAGAACTAGAGGTAAGAAAAGGCCAAAACAAAGCAACAGATAGCAAGGAAGGTTGGAGCCCATAATGGCCCATTATGAGAAGATCTGAATTTGTCCTGTTGGTGTTGCATGTCTATTCTATCCCACAGAATTTCTCCCAATAGAATTTATATTCTCTCCCACACGGATTAGCATCTATTTCTGCAAAATGTTTTTGGGTACTTTTATATTACCAATAGCACAAATAGTAAATGAGCGTCACTTAATTGATGACATTGGCTTGGATTGTGGATGGTCAAACTACCAAAATGAAGAAGAATGAAATAGTGGGCATCACAAATAACCAAAATTTTTGCTTTGGTTCGAAGGATTTGTAGGATAATTGGTTTTGGAACGATCGGAAGGTTTGGTTTCTTCCTAGATATGATGGCCTACATGATCTGTAGAGATTGTTAAAAGGGAAATAATAATTATTCAGTTCATTAGAAGCATCTCATACCCCAAACAATTGAAATCTGTCATTCGGGTGTCAAAGATGCTATTCCTATAGATGCGACGTGAGGGCCTGAGCTACATGGAGAGGTTGGGCAGGCTAGGGCTTTATTCATTGGAGTACTGAAGGAAGAGGAGGGATCTTATACAGGTGTATAAAACCATGAGGGGAATAGATAAGTAGATGCACAGAGTATTTTACCCAGAGTAGGGGAATCAAGAACATAGGACAGAGGTTTAAAGGGAGTGGGGAAAAATTTAATAGGAACCTGAGAGGCAACTTTTTCACACAGAGTGTTGGGTATATGGAACGAGCTGCCGGACGAGGTAATTACTATCAAAACATGTAAAAGATATTTGAACAGGTACATGGATAGGAAAGATTTAGAGGGATATAGCCAAAACACAGGCAGGTGGAGCTAACGTAGAAGGGGCATCTTGGTTGGCATAGGCAAGGAGGGTTGAAAGCCCCGTTTCCAAGCTGTATGACTTTGTCAAATATTAAACCAAAAATATTTTCTGCATTTTTGACATTTTGACATTCTTATCAAAAATGTCAAGATATCAAAAGTGCAGTAAATATTTTTGGTTTATTATTGTTTTAAAAGGAAACATACTTTGTTTTGACGGGCAAAACAATATGCAATCTAAACGGATGATCAAAGGACTTTTAAAGCCTACAAAAGCTCAAAAGTTTTAGATGGATTAGTTAAAGAAGTGAAAAAGTTATAGAACTGACTACATGAAGTATATTTGTTGAATGTCAACACTTGAATAAGAGATGCAGATCAGCAGTCAAATCCAATATGTTGTTTCTAGTTATTGCAGTCATTTTGTTTTTTTGGTCAAGAAAAATGATTTATTCCCCCTTGTTTAAAAAAAATAAAATAGAAATCCACTATCTCACTCAGCATAGTAACAATTTGAATTATAAAAGTCCCCGTTTTAAACAGAGACACCTCCTTTCATAGAATTGTACAGAACTGGCGTAGATAACTTGACCCCTTGCTGGCTTTAGAGGTACTGCGTGGAAATAGGCCCTTTGGTCCACTGAGTCCGTGCTAACCAGCAACCACCCTGTACTGGGAACTGCTGATTCTGGTTTATACTGAAGATAGACACAAAGTGCTGGAGTAACTCAGCGAGTCAGGCAACAAATCTGGAGAAAAAGGATGGGCGACATTTCAGATCGGGATCCTTCTTCAAACTTTTTTGCTACAGATTCCAGCATCTACTGCCTCTTAGTTTAGCGATTCAGCTTGGAAACAGGCCCTTCAGCGCACAGAGTCCGCGCCAATAAATATCACTCCGTACACTGGCACTATCCTACACACGAGGGAAATATATAATTTTATAACTGAAGCCAATTAACCTATAAGCCTGGACTTCTTTGGGGTGTATGTAATTAGTTCTGTTCCTGTATTATTTGCCGACAGCCTTCTAAACTCCCACTCGTTCTATAATTCCCTTTTGAATGTTCCAAGTGAATTTCCTCTATGATCATTACGTATCTCCTTTTACATAAATAGATGTCTCCTGGTTCCCAAATTTTATCATCGTAATTCCCATTTCCTTTTCATTGATCAAAGAATACAATGCAATTTAATTCAATTTTCCCCTTTTTTTAACCTGTTAAGCGGGTCCTTCATGAAGCATTGCTTCCAAACCATCGAGGCCACGGCTCTTGACATAAGGTAGGAGTAATATTTGGCACCATATCCAACAAGGTGGCTAAAACGCAGCTGCCAAGCCTGAAAAAGGAAAAGAAAACGGTCTTTAACTCATCTTCTGAATTATGAATATGTAATATATGCACAAACAGACTTAAATTAAATTAGTTACAATATTTCAATCTAAATACGTAACTTTAAATTGAATAATTCAAAAAGGTGGTATAATTTCTAACCTGGAGGGAAGTTAAACATTTCCCTTCATGTGCAGGAGAAATAGAAGAGCACGAAATATGCAAATACAGAAATGAATCATTAGAATGATTTTACAAGATAAAGGGATAGGACAGAGGAGCAATTATGTAAATTCTCTGCCTGGCGGGCATGTTCCCATTGAAGAAGAGAGATGGCTGCTTCTTTGCAGAGTTCTTAATGATGAATAGAATAGATAATTAAAGCCCAAAGTCAGAGACAAGTTACCTCACTCGTGGGCAAAACCGCAAAAGCAAACAGCTAGTGCTGTGTTTGCAATGGAAGAATGGAGGCAATACTATGTGGAAACAAACTTATTCTGTGCAAGAATAAATTCCATGGAATAGGCTCTCTACGGAGATGATTTAATTAATTTAAATGATCGTTCAAACACAAAGGATGTCGATTAATTTACTACAAAAAAATTTTTTTTAGAAATTCACTGCAGCCAGGAGAGGCATATTAAAGATTCTTTGTGCAAAGAATCTTGAAAACTAAATCTTGCAAAGAATAATTGCTCGAGATCAGTCTGAAGAAGGGTCCTGACCTGTGATGTCACCTATCAATTAAATGCTGCTGAGTCAATTTACCTGCATACCTGTACGTCTTTGGCGTGTGGGTGGACACGGAAGATCTCAGATAAAACCCGCGCAGTCACAGGGAGAACGTACAAACTCCGTACAGACAACAACCGTAATCAGGATTGAAACTGGGTCTCTTGCACTGCAAGGTACCAACTCAGCCGGTGCACCACCGTGCCAACCCAAATTGAGCAAGACCCAGGGTGTTATGGACTGTTGTAAGAAGGAACTGCAGATGCTAGTTTATAACAAAAATTTTACAAAAAGTGCTGGAGTAACTCAACAGAGTTTTCTCTGGAGAAAAGGAATAGGTGACGTTTCAGATCAGAACCCTTCTTCCGACCCGAAACGTCACCTTTTCCTTTTCTCCGGAGATGCTGCCTGACCCATCGTGTTATAGTCTGGCTCTTATATACCTCCCTTTGCACACTGCATCATTGCCAACTGCTTGAAAGAAAGCATAAGGTCAGACGTGGAACAGACCTGGTTCAACAAGTTGCAGAAAAGAGGGCACCAGTGAATGAGGGTCAAGTTGGATTCTTGGTAAGGATATAATTTGGGAGTTACTGTGCAATGGCAATCTGTGGGCAAAATGGGTCACCAGTGTTGGTCGTGTGGAGAGGGCGCAGGAGAGATGGTAGGTAAGGGAACCCACTCGAGTGTGGTACCCAGCCCAGCTGGGACCTGCACTGGGAACGGTACCATTAGTGAAGAGAGCACCCAGCAATAGGCACACTGTGTTCATAGGGGAATATATTGATCTAGTCTAATGAAGGTCTAGACCCAAAACATCACTTGACCATGTTCTCCAGGGATGAGATGAGATCGCTTCTCAATCTTCAAGGCAGTGTCGGCCCAGTCTACGTAATTTCCCCTCATGAATTGAATTGAATACCTTTATTGTCATTCAGACCTTACGGTCTGAACGAAATTTCGTGCCTGCAGTCATACATACAATCATACAACAATAAACACAAATTAACATCCACCACAGTGTATCCTCCAAGCACCTCCTCACTGTGGTGGAGGCAAAAATCTTAGGGTTACTGTCTCTTCCCTCCTCTTCTCCCTCTGCGCTGAGGCGATTCCCCACCGGGCGATGGCACAAACAGTCCCGCGGCTCACCGAACCCCGCAAACGGGCCGGTTCAAACACCGCAGCCCGGGGTGGTCGAAGCTGCCGCCCTCCAGTCCAGCGTACGCAGCCGCTGGCCCGCGGCTGAACCCAGGACTCAGGTCACCGCCGCCAGAACGCCGTCCCAGCCACCGGAGCACCGTTCCAGCCCCGAGCCGGATCGCCCTCACGTGAGTGCCGTTCCTCCCTCGAGCTGAGCCGCTCCGACGGGAGTGCTGTTCCACCTCGAGCTGGGCCACTCCGACGGGAGTGCCGTTCCACCTCGAGCTGGGCCACTCCGACGGGAGTGCCGTTCCACCTCGAGCTGGGCCACTCCGACGGGAGTGCCGTTCCTCCCTCGGGCTGGGCCACTCCGACAGGAGTGCCGTTCCTCCCTCGGGCTGGGCCGCTCCGACGGGAGTGCCACAGCCCCTCACGAGAGAGTCTCAGCCCCTCGTCAGGCCGCCCTCACGGGAGCATCACAGCCCCTCACGGGAGCGGCGTTCCAGCCCCGAGCTGGGCCGCCCTCACGGGAGCGAGCCCAGGGCGAGTCCCGACAGGCTGCCTCCGGAGCCTCGAGGTCGCAAGCTCCGCCATTAGGCCTCAGCACAGACGGAGGCAGAGAAGGGGGATACGACAAAAAAGTCGTATTCCCCCGAAGGGAGAGACAGCAAGACCCGTTTCGACCCCCCCCCCACATAAACACAAGTACAATAAACCTGCCATCTCAACAATCAGTTGGGAGAATCTTCATTGCACTGTCTATTGGAAGCAGGACTATATAATTAGACCAACGCATCTCAACTCTTGTGCTCAAATCCACTTGCAGTAAAGGCCAATGTAGCTTGGGCTCTGCAAAATGTCTGCCAAATCTGCATATTACCTTTCAGCGATTCATACACAAGGACAATCAATAGCTTTTAATTTGAGACTCAATGAACTGTAGATTTTACAAAAAAAAGGACACAAAGTGGTGGAGTAACTCAGCGGGGTCAGGCAGCATCTCGAGAAAAGGATTAGATCTGAAGTAGGGTTCTGACCCGAAACATCACCTATTCCCTTTCTCCAGAGATGCTGCCTGACCCGTCGTGGTATAGACTGGCTCTTATACATCATGGAGAGGCGACATTTCAGATCGTGGTCCTTCTTCAGACTGATTATAGTTGGAAGGAGAAAGTTGGAAGGGAGATGAAGGTGGGACAAAGCCTGGCAAATGATAGACGGATACAGGTGAGGGGCATGGATGCACAACAGCCAGAGATGGGTAGACGGCAAAAGATTGTGAGATAAGGAGAAGGTGTGTGAAAAGTGTAAATAAAGGAAGGAATATAGTTGAACATGCAGAAGGGGAAAAGAGTGCAGGATAGTGGGTGAAATGGGTGTGCATCCAGGTGGGGCACAGGGGACAAAGGCCAGAGAAGGGAAGAAGACAAACGGCTGTGAGATTAGGACAGAGGCAAGAAATGGGTTCATATGTTCATAAATTATAGGAGCCGAATTAGGCCATTCAGCCCATCAAGTCTACTCCATCAATCAATCATGACTGATCTATCTTTCCCATTTCAACCCCATTCTCCTGCCTTCTCCCCATAATACCCGACACCATTACTAATCAAGAATCTGTCAATCTCCACCTTAAAAATATCCATTGACTTGGCCACCGCAGCCATCTGTGGCAATGAATTCCACAGATTCTGACTAAAGAAATGTCTCCACGTCTCCTGTCTAAAGATACAACCTTTTATTCTGAAGTTATGGCCTCTGGCCCTAGAATCTCCTTATACTGGAAGCATCCTCTTCACATCCACGTGAAGCCAGTGGGAGGGAACAAGCCAGAGATGGGAAGATGAGCTTTTAAAACATATTTAGTTCTATTTTTTCTATCAATGTGGCAATTGTATATTTGTATTCCATTTAGCATGTCTTTTCCAATTTATGCGGGCAGTCTAAATCTCCCGAAGCCTCCTTGCATCCCTCTAATAGCCCACACTGCCACCTAGCTTTGCATTATCAGCAAACTTGTATTTCATTACGATTGATTGCCCTCAGGCAAGTCACTGACATAGATTGTGACCTGCGAATCTGTTCTGACCAAAGATCCTATAGCAAGCAAGATAGATCACTCGACGAAAAAGACGTAGTACGTTCATGGGCAGAGTCATGGGTAATTTTCGGCCCCATTTCCGTAACCGGCTTCCGTCTCCGCAACAAAGATCCCATAGCGGAGCAAAGATACTAGTGCGGAGACGGAAGCCGGTTACGGAAACATCCTCGTAAAAATAAAAGTTATTTGGTAAAAATCTTCTCCTCATTTTCAGAATTATAATTTATTAACACAAACTGTTCCCCCGCAACGTTGATTACACTGCGAGTCTGGTCGGGTTACTGAAATGGATGAAAAAAAGACCTCTGTTGCGTACTACACGTCAGCCCATTGCATTTAGGAGTGGTCTATCTTGATTCGCTATAGGATCTTTGGTTCTGACCAGTCTCCCAACCGAAAAATGATCCAATGCTCCAATGCTCCACTTCTCTCTTATGTCCATTAATCAATCTTCAATCCACACCAGTTAATACCATGCATTCTAATTATGTTTGATTTTCGAGTATTGTCCCATTTCAAAACTCTACTTAAAGACTAAATGCACATCAACTGGCTCTCTTAATCCTTCTTAGCCATAACAACAACAAATTCTAACAGATCTGGCAAATATGATTTCCCTCTGATAAATCAACGTCACCTTCCCCCAACCACTTCCTCAATAATAGATTCCAGCATTTTTTAGCACTGATGCCAGGCTAACCAATCTATAGTTCCCTATTTTTCAAAACCTCCATTCTTAAAAAGATAGAGTACATTTGCCGGCACAAGAGACAACAAAGGAGGAATTTCTTTGGTCAGAGGGTGGTGAATCTGTGGAATTCTTTGCCACTGAAGGTTGTGGGGACTCCACAGCCCTCTGTGGCAATGAGGTAACTCAGCGGTAATCCATGTTCTCCAGAGATGCTGCCTGACCCACTGAGTTACTAATAACTCAGTACTTTGTATCCCTTCAAGATATTTCATCACTGATTTTTTTTATAAAGAAATAGCCAGTGATGTAAAAATTGTCTGAAGATAGGTCCCGACCCAAAACAATGCATGTCCATTTCCCTCCACAGATGCTGCCTGACCACAGACTTCCTCCAGCAGCTGGAAAGGATGTTTCCACTGGTGGGAGAGTCTAGGACCAAAGGTCATAACCTCAGAATTAAAGGGCACTCTTTTAGAATGGAGGTGAGGAGGAACTTCTTTCGTCAGAGGGTAGTTAATCTGTGGAACTCATTCACATTCCACAGAGGGCTGTGGAGGCCAAATCAGTAGATATTTTTATGGCAGAGATAGATAAATTCTTGATTAGAACAGGTGTCAAGGGTTATGGGGAGAAGGCAGAATAATGGGATTAAGAGGCAGAGATCAGCCATGATTGAATGGCGGAGTGATGTAAAATGCAAATGGGCCGAATGGCCTAATTCTACTCCTATAACTTGTGAACGTTTGTTATTTCCTGAAGATTCCAGCATCTGCGTTACCTTAAGTCCCCATTTCCAGCAATATGAATGAACTAACTTGTAGAACAATTATTTAAAGGGTGAAAAATGCAAAGAAGCACATTTATCCTGGCATTTGTGCTCTAACAGCAGCACCTGCTGGACAGATGTGCAACTAATGGAAATTGCGTCTCTGTAATCTCAGTTTTGGATGTGCTCATAACTTTACCTTACTGGTTTGATGGCAGTGTTGTCTACTTCACACCTGATACTGACATAGTACTAGAATATACACGCCATGGCTAAAGTGTATACAGGTATCCTCAGTCCAAAGTCTTAAGTGGACAAATCCTATTCAGCCTCCCACCCCCCCACCCCCCGCACTTCTAGTAACAAACAGCAGCCTAAATGTCTAGTGAAAATAATACAATATCCTAACTGCAGCACCAAACTAATTACGAAAAGTAATCAACAGCTTGTCCATTGTAATCTCTTTAAATATTGAAATCCTGACGAATAAAGTACAGAGAATACCCCAAGATAGGCAAGTAAAAATACCTCTAAAATACCACAATCATTAGAAAAAGGTATATATTGAGGAGGAATCTACTTTGTCCACTGAGTCAACGCTGACCATTGATCACCCGTTCACACTAGTTCTATGTTATCCCACTTACGCAGACAGCCTTTACACATTAGGGGCATTTTACACACTAGGGGCAACTTAGAGGCCAATTAAACCGCAAGCACGCACGTCTATGGCATATGGGAGAAAACGCAGAGGAAACCCATGCGGTTACAAGGAGAACGTGTAAACTCCTCACAGACAGCAGCTGAGGTCATGATCGAACCTGGGTCCCTGGCGTTGTGAGGCAGCAGCTCCACCAGGTGTGCAACTGGTGTGCAGCAGTTTCATTATCATTGTGAGGGAAGAACAGCTGTTAGTAACTAGTACAACATGCTATGTGGTGCACTTTGGAACTAATGGCTGAAGGGAACTGCAGAGTGAACCACTCGCTAACAGCATTATATGGTCAGCCGTATAATGGTGCATTAACCCGACCTTCACACCTGCAGACGGCCCCACCAAAGGCAAATATTTGCTGGAAGTCAAATGGCAGCATGTCCAATCTCCAGTCTGCGCAATGGACTCTCTGTCCAGGAGCAGGGCTTAGGCATGTAGAGCCAAAGGGCATATTGCATTTGATGTCTCAACCTTACATCAGCTATGAACGTATTTGACAACCTCAATGGGAAAGAACGCAAGTGCATATTTAAATCTAAAAATTGATAGTGATAGCTTTTATCCATATTAGTTAAATGTACTTTGAACTAGATAGATTCATGTTTTTTGGGGGTTTGTAACGCTTTTCTTTATTTGAATCTATTTCAACTCTGTTTCCAAAAGCCTTTAATAATCAGACACTTTAGCAATTATTAAAGCCTTTGCTGGGGGCCAACATAAGCAGCAGCTGCATCGTACAATCCTAGCTTTACTTAAACTGCCTACTTTTAATAGGGCATGTGCTCAAGCTTATTCATCACTCTTACAGGGATCAGATCTGCAACTGCCTCAAGCTCTTGGTTTCACTTGGTCTTCCTCAGAAACTTTAACATTTGGATTTCCCCCCTCCCCACCCTAAAATTATGAATTTGTGCTTACTCTTCCATCATATTTATATTCTGTATCATTCAATATACTTTTGTTTTCATCCATGTAAAGGATGACATAAAATATTTAAGATATGATTGATATTTATAAGACTTATAAGGGGTCTGAAGAAGGGACCCAACTCAAAATGTCACCCATCTTTTTTTCCCCCAGAGATGCTGCCTGACCCACTGAGTTACTCCTGCACTTTGTGTCTATACACTTGTAAGATAGTATTTATCGCCCAGCCCATCTCCCTCAGAACATTGATGCAATTGAAGATACAAAGCTCTGGAGTACTTCAGAGGGACAGGCAGCATCTGTGGAGAACATGGATTGATGACATTTTGGTTCAAGGCCCTTCTGAAGTCTGAAGAAGGGTCTTGACCAGAAACGTCACCTACCCATGTTCTCCACAGATGCCAATTGAAGTGCTGAGTTACTCCAGCACCTTGTGGCTGTTTTTTTTTGTAAACCAGCATCTGCAGTTCCTTGTTTCTACATTGATGCAACCATGTAGTTTACTTCAGTGTTGAGGTGCAGCTCAATTCACTGAGGCAGCAGAGTGACGCAGCTAGTAGAGATGCTGCTTCACAGCACAAGAGACCCAAGTTCAATTCTGACCTCGGAGTCTACACGTTCGCCATCACCACATGGGGTTTTTTTCCCCGGGTATCCTCCCACATTCCAAAAGATGCGCATGTTTGTATATTAATTGGGTTGAGAGTGCTCAATTCAAAGCAACCTTTTTCTTTTTTATCCATTCACCTCAACATTGTACACTGAATTTTAAAACAGAACAAATATTCAGACAAGTATTCTCTTCTATTCCCCATATCACTCAACCACAAAGACTACAAAGATGTGTAATAAGCCCTCTCATTTTCCCAAAACACTTTGCTATTTTAAGGACATTAATAACATTTACCCTTCTGAAAAAATATCCATCTACAAAGAAAATAGCAGTCTGCAGGCTTTACTTTTCAAATACAATCTATACAAAGGTTCATGTCATAGGAGCCAAATTAGGCCATTCGGCCCATCGAGTCTACTCCGCCATTCAATCATGGCTGATCTATCTTCCCCTCTCAACTCCATTCTTCTGCCCTCTCCCCATAACCCTTAACAAACAGAACCTGTCAATCCCCACTTTAAAAATACTCCATAGTCATCTGCAGCAATGAATTCTATAAAAAAAACATTGTATATTTATCCCAAACTTGGCATACTGGTTCTGAATTGTAGATAATTTAATATTTACAAGTTTTTACCGTGTTTTGTACATAAGGCAGTCCATAAAATTTCTCCTGGGTTTCCTTTAATATTTCAGTTGTAGATTTTGGTGGAGGATAATGCCCATGGTAGATCTGATCCAGGACTGAATAAAAGATCTATTTTAAAAGAAAAAATATTATTGATGCAAAAAAGGCCAACTTTATTCAATGCTTATTTGATCAGAAACATTCAACTACTAAAAGTCCTCCAGCATTTGCAACGTGCTTTGAAAGTTTTCTGAAGCATTTTGGGGGTATTGCCTCTTTTATGGATGTTTTGAGTCCACAACATAAGCAATTCTTATCCAAAGCTATCCAAGTTATATGCAAATACGAAACAATAAATTGGACAACAGTATATTAAGTGGCTTCGGAGTCTTTTGTGGCAGAGAACTCCACAAGTTAACCACCGTCTTACAATAAAATGGCTGGACAGGTTAAGAAAGGGGTCGATACCAAAAAAATCATGTGGTATAAATATTAACAGAATTTTTCAAAGTGATCCCAGGGATGCAGGACTTCAGTTACAAGTCAGAGTCATTTAATGTGGAAATAGACGTTTTGCCCAACTTGCCAGCTCTAGGGGCTAGTGGAGTCAAGGGATATGGGGAGAAGGCAGGCACGGGTTATTGATAGGGGACGATCAGCCATGATCACAATGAATGGCAGTGCCGGCTCGAAGGGCCGAATGGCCTCCTCCTGCACCTATTTTCTATGTTTCTCTATGTTTCTATCCACATTAGTCACACTTGCCTGTGCTTGGCCCAAATCTCTCTAAACCCATCCTATTCATGTACCTGTCCAAATGTCTCTTAGACGTTATGATAGTACCTGCAATTCTCATCCAAACAAGGGTTCTTATCCAAGCATGGAATGATTGAAGCTAGGATTGTTCATCAAGGAACAAAGGAGATCATGTGACAAAATCAGGAAAGGTATCGATGTTAGATCGAGAAAATATATTTCCCTTGACTGAGGGATCGAGAAGTAAATGACGTGACAAAACAGCTAAAAGTGACGTAATTTGTTTTTAAACGCAGCAAATATTTAGGGTTTGGAATGTACAGGCAGGGTAGTAGTTCAATTTGGCCGGCAAAAGGAGCTGGATAATTATCTATAGTGAAAGCAGGACCAGTTGGATTGCTCTTACATAGAGGCATCATTGATCCGAGAGACAAAATGGTCTCTTTGGACACCACAAGCAGTCTGTGATATATTTATCACAGAGGATTAAAACCAGCCCATACCGAGGTCTCATTATGTGTAGGAAGGAACTATAGATGCTGGTTTATACCAGAGAGACATAAAAACGTAGGTGTAACTCAGCGGGTCAGGCAGCATCTCCGGAGAAAAAGAATAGATGACTTTTCGGGTTGGGACGCTTCAGACCCTGAAGTCTGAAGAAGGGTTTCGACCTGAAACATCTACTATTCTTTTTCTCCCTACATGTTGCCTGACCTGTTGAGTAACTCCAGCACTTTGTGTCTATCTTCAGAGGACTCATTAGTTCTGCAGTCTTCACACAATGCCTTTCTTTCTGACTTGGATGGCCTAACAAATTTAACTCTACAGGTGAAATAACATCTGATTTTATATAGTCAAATATTTGCATTTAATCACCACAATTCATGCTGGAAACGTTTGACAATCTAACTGTATATTTACCTACCTGAAGTTGAAGGTCTGCAGCAGCACAAACTTTCTTGGAGTCACAGAGCCGTGATACCATATTCTGAGGTAATGGCTGAAAAAGGATTTTAAAAGTGAACATTTTGTGTGCTTTTCTTTCGTTTGAATGTATTGCGCAGTGTAATCAGCAAGCCAGAAACTTCTTTTTGTTGACTTTTTTTAGTTTACTTCTAATTACAAAAGTGTAGACAAAATCATGTAAATGCTTTCGATGGTGTGACGGTCTGTACCCATAATGGAGCCGGCTGAGTCATACAGTTAGAACATAGAACCAGGCCCTTCAGCAATACTTGCCCATAACGATCAAGACGTCCCGTCTACAATATACCCACCTGCCCATGTTTGGTCCATATCCCTCTCAACTCTTCCTATCCATGCACCTAACCAAATGCCTTTTAAATGTTGTTACTGGTCCTGCCTCAACTACCTCATCTGGCAGCTCGTTCTGTATACCCACCACCCTCTGTATGCAAATGTTGCCCTCAGGTTCCAATTAAATCTTTCCCCTCTCACTGTAGACCAATGTCCCCTAATTCTTGATTCCCCTACTCTGGGTAAAATACTATGTGCATTTAACCGATCTATTCCCTTCGTGATTTTATACATTTCTCTAAAAGATCATCCCTCATCCTCTTGTACTCCAAGAAAAAGTCCTAACCTGCCCAAGCTCTCCCTTTAGCTCAGGTCCTCACGTTCTGGCAACATAGTCGTAAATTAGAGTCCACCAAACTCTGCAGCTTCTTGCGTTCCCATGCGTTAGAACAGATATGCCAAACCATGATACAGCAAGTTAAGTTACTTTCTGCAGTGCATCTGTAGAAGTTTGGAGTGAAATGCTGAATTTCTTCAAAGTTTAGAAAGGCAGCTACCTCTCTCCACCACTGATCCACTAATGAAAACTGGCTAATTGGCTACCAAATTCCCCTCTCTGAAGTCAATTAGTTCCTTTGTTTTGTTGACGTTGAGTGAGAGAGAGAAAGGTTTTGTTGTGGCACCACCGGACATTGGGTATTTTTTAGAGAGGTTACAGGGAGAAGGCAGCCGAATGATTGAATGGCGGAGCAGACTGGATGAGCCGAATGGCCTATGTCTTATGGTCATATGTCTCATGTCATATGTGAGAATGAATTCCACAGATTTACCACCCTCTGGCTAAAGAAATACCTAATTTCCATTCTCAAGGGACGTCTTTTATTCTGAGGCCGTGCCCTCTGGTCGTAGACTTCCACTAGTGGAAACATCCTCACCACATCCACTATCTTGGCCTTTCATTATTCAATAGGTTTCAATGAGTTTTAGTTATTTTATCAAAACATAAATAGCCAGACAACCTTTGCCCTAAGCTTTGCCCCCTGTGAAAGTCCACTGAAGTATTCCGGGTTAGTAGCACATCACCTGAAGTCAACTCAACTTTCAATCATCAGTCACTTCACAGCTGCCTAGGATAACCATATAACCATATAACAATTACAGCACGGAAACAGGCCATCTCGACCCTTCTAGTCCGTGCCGAACACATAATCTCCCCTAGTCCCATATACCTGCGCTCAGACCATAACCCTCCATTCCTTTCCCATCCATATAACTATCCAATTTATTTTTAAATGATAAAAACGAACCTGCCTCCACCACCTTCACTGGAAGCTCATTCCACACAGCTACCACTCTCTGAGTAAAGAAGTTCCCCCTCATGTTACCCCTAAACTTCAGTCCCTTAATTCTCAAGTCATGTCCCCTTGTTTGAATCTTCCCTACTCTCAGTGGGAAAAGCTTTTCCACGTCAACTCTGTCTATCCCTCTCATCATTTTAAAAACCTCTATCAAGTCCCCCCTTAACCTTCTGCGCTCCAAAGAATAAAGCCCTAACTTGTTCAACCTTTCTCTGTAACTTAGTTGCTGAAACCCAGGCAACATTCTAGTAAATCTCCTCTGTACTCTCTCTATTTTGTTGACATCCTTCCTATAATTAGGCGACCAAAATTGCACACCATACTCCAGAATTGGCCTCACCAATGCCTTGTACAATTTTAACATTACATCCCAAGCTTTGGTGTTCCTCTGCAATGGCCTATAGTTGGTCAGGAATCACACTTGCCAAACCACAGTAAACCCTCGTTATAACAGACCACAGGGTGGAGGGGGATATGGTGTCAGTTATTGTCGTTTGTCCGCTACAACCAAGCAAGGCGTTCGCTCCAACCACCCAGCGGTCACCCCGTGAAACGAGCTGTTTTCAAATACTACGTTTTTAAACGCTAAAAAAGTATTTTCTGTTACTGCTGAAAATACTGAAGAGTGTTTGATGCATTGTTTAATTGAGTTAAGTGTCGACAGAAGTGATTGCTTGTCAATTTAAATGCCGTGCCAATTTCAATGCCCTGTCGCCGCAGTGTAACTAGCAACCTGTGTTCTTAAAGAGACAAACCAAAATCAAACCAGAACCAAAATCCATCTTAAGGAGGTCTGTAATAACAAGGGTTTACTGTACCCACATGGAACGTTCACATGAATTTCTTAGCTTTAATAAAAAGGTTGTGCCAGCAATAGTGTAATTCCATTGGCAATGCAATTTCTTATTTTATCAATACTGTGATTATGTTATTCTGTAAGGAATACTAATGAATATATGGAAATGTGGTTACATGTTCAATTTCCGTACCTCTCCTGTCTGATAATGTCGTGCAAACTGTCTCACCACTCGATAGTCACTGGCAAAATATTCCATTAAAATTGAAGGAACTTCTGCAAAATCAGTAGGACATCTTGTACCTGGGAGTGGGGGGGGAAAAATTCCACAGTAAATATAAATTAAGCACCAAACCAAAGGACTAGTCAGATGAAATTGAAAAGGGAAAATGTTGGAAATACTCATTACACTACATCTGTAAAAATGAAATGAATGTTTCAGATCGATGATTCTTCATCTTCACTGGACCACACGCAAGAGATGGTTAGAAAATGTGACTATAATGAAACCTGTAAACATAAACAATGCTGGTGGTGTAAGCAGCAGAGTTGGATCTTCTGCTAACAGAATTATTAAGGGATTGGACACGCTCCATATAAAATTATTAAGGGGTTAGACACGCTGGATACAGGAAACATGTTCCCGATGTTTGGTGAGTCCAGAACCAGGGGCCACAGTTTAAGAATAAGGGGTAGGCCATTTAGAACCGAGATGAGGAAAAACATTTTCACCCAGAGAGTTATGAATTTGTGAAATTCTCTGCCTCAGTAGGAAGTGGAGGCTGATTCACTGGATGCATTCAAGAGAGCTCTTAGGGCTAGCAGAATCAAGGGATATGGGGATAGGCAGGAATGGGGTACTGATTGTGGATGATCAGCCATGATCACATTGAATGGCGATGCTGGCTTGAAGGGCCGAATGGCCTACTCCTGCATCTATTTTCTATGTATCTATGTAATCAGCTAGTTGTCTAAGCTCAGCAGTCACCCGCAATTAGAACTCACTTTTTCTTGCAGCAGGTTGACAGACCCAGTTTTCCACGGAAACGAGATCCCAGCTAATCAGTGAGGGCATTTATTATACAGGTCCTCCCATCCCAGAATGATTTTGACAGTTGGTAAAATAATATCCTCAAGATGTTAAAATTATCAAAATGCTATAATTAAAATTGTAAAGTTATTGAAATTAAACTACTAAGAAAATTGTTCATTTAAAGTAAATCAATTGCCATTTCTTCCCATTAAAATCAATGAGCCTGCTGGACTATCACCAGTACACTTCTTCCTCATACCGCTGGAAACCCAGGTTCAATCCTGACTTTGGGTGCTGCCTGTGTGGAGTTTGCATGTACTTCCTGTGACCTTCCTCCAGGTGCTCTGGTTTCCTCCCACATCCCAAAGATGTGTGGGTTTGTAGGTCAATTGGCCTCTTAAAATGTGCCCCTAATGCGCAAGGGGTGGATGAGAAAGTAGGATAACATAGAACTACTGTAAATGGGTGATTGATGGTAGACGTGGAGTCTGTAGGCCGAAGAGGCCCCGTTTCCTTGCTGTACCTCTACACTAAACATAATTTAAACTAAACTATACATCTGCAGACTATAGCACACCTAGAACACTACAGGAGCATTCCAAGTGCCTTGCAGGTGGCTCAGGCTCCGCAAACAGCTGAGCAGTGGGCTGGACTGCGGTTCAGGAATATGCAATCTGTTGCCAATTAAACAGGTGAAAGCCAAGCATATCTTCCATCTTTTAAAGAAGATCCAGCCCATTGACAAAGGGAGTGGGACGGCATTTATAAGAAAAATTCCATTGCATGTACTACATAATAGGGCTATTGGAAGGTATCTACTTAATCTATAAACTGTAGAAACAAGGAGCTGCACTTTAGACTTAAGAAATTCAGCACAATTTCTGATGATATAACCAGTATACGGAATGGAAATGACCTACCAGTGACATGTTGATATCTTGTGCGGCCCAGCATTGAATGCATGGCATGACCCATTTCATGGAAGAGATTCTCCATCATGCCAGGGGTTAGCAGTGTTGGGGAGGAGCTTGTTGGATGAGGCAGACTGAGCATCAGTACGACGATAGGAAGTTGATACTCCCCGTTCTCCATTAATCGACCTCCCCGAATTGTAAAGTGGCAATCCTTAAACAAATACATTAATGCTGTTAATTTTCTGCGATACCTCCGGTATCAAGAACTTCTCAAGGGCAAGAAAATACATGAGCTACATATCAATTCATAACGTTCGCACGATAACAAGAACACTAAAATGTGCATGCACTTTAAGTGTAGAGTAAAATTTGAGGGACATGGAATGTACACGAGGAGGCAACTACATGTGATTTTTCTGGTGTGACCCAAAATTTGGAAAGGGTTTGACTTATCTTGAAATTAGTTAAGCATTAATTTAGGGTGGCTATAGAATCAAGAGTAATGACAGAGTTGAAACAGTATTCTGCCACGCTGTGTCAAATGTTAGATTTGGGCGACAATAACTGAAATACAAACCAAAAAAAGTAGTAAGTAAACAACTGCAACTGTTGGAAATCTTAAATAAAATAGAAAATATTAAAATGAGCAGGTCAGGCAGCATCTGTGGAAAAACAGAGTTTATGTGAAAAGCGAAAAACATGCAGAGGGTAAAATTTCTGCATTTATCCCTGTTTACAAATGATACCCGACCTGCTAGAACGTGTTGTCAATTTTTATGCAAACTTTGACAAGTAGTAAAAGTAGGTGTTGGAAGAAGTGTAGCACCGACATCTAAATACAACTAGTTATATTATTAGCGCCTTTTAACAATTTGATTATATGCTGCCTTTTTTCCTTTACACAACTTCAAATTGGTTACCCGAGTGGTGTGATTATTCATTTATACTCTCCAAGAAAACAACTTAAAAAAAATTTGATAAACTGCACCCAACATTCATAATTCATTTTACCTGGGCTTTTTCAAAGTAAAAATCATTAAATCATTAATTGTCAATGGAATTCGTATCCAAATATTTGATTGGTCATGTTCACAAAGGCACACTTGCGTAATTTATGATTATGCCATAGATTCAGAGTCATACCACAGGGAAACAGGCCCGTCAGTCCAACTTGCCCACAGCAACCAACTTGCCCTATCTACACTAGTCCCACCTTCCTGCGTTTGGCCCACATCCCTCCAAACTGGGCCTGGGCAGAATAGTAGCACAGCGGTAAAGTTGCTGCTTTACAAAACCAAAGACCCTGGTTCGATCCTGACTATGGGTACTGTCTGTAGGGAGTTTGTATGGTCTCCCTTTGATTGCTTGGGTTTTCATTAGGTGCTCCAGTTTCCTCCCACATTCCAAAAACATATAGGATAACGGGTTAATTGGCTTCGATAAGTTGTAAAATTGTCCCTCGTGTTTGTAGTTTAGTGTATCACTGACCGGCATGGACTCAGTGGGCCAGAGGGGTTGTTTCCGCTCTGTATCTCCAAACTAAACCTGTATCTTAACTTCACCTACATGCCAAGATTCTATAACTCTTATTGTAATCACTGAACAGTCTACTAAACTTTGTTTTTAAACTTTTTAATAACCACCACTCAACAGCGACATGGAGGATGGTGTTTAAGTTTTTCACTCTCATTTGCTTGAATAAAGTATTCTCAGCACAACAGGTTAGAATTTCCAACATTTTATCTCTTTTACTCTTGGAGTGAATGGAGTAAACACATTCATCCCAAATCATAAAAAAACTGGTAAACAAAATAAAAGCGGTAAACAGATCCCATTTCTGACACCATGTAAAGACTCAAACTCACACAGGTTGAAACACAAGCATCTTTATTGTTCAGGTCATCAACTACACAGCGGTCATCACACGTTCACACCGCTACTCGTACTGGTAGACGGTGGGTAGGATCTTACACTATGAATGTTATAATTAGGCGGGGTTATAATTACTAAGCATTCTAATTGGCTAACATGCTATAGCCAATCTACGTACAAATTACAAGCAAAGAATGGAGAGATCAGCGACAGCAGGCACTGTAATCTGGAGCAAAAAACAAACTGCTGCAAGAGCGCAGCCCCTCACGTAGCATCTGTGGATCTTAACCCAAATTGTCGACCATCCCTCTGCCTCGCCACAGATTCTGCTTTACTTGCTGAGTTTCTTAGCTCATTTTCAAATAGCAAAGAGCATTAGTAAGAACATACCTGATGGGGTTTGTCAGGTCTGTGGAAGAAATCACAGTAAATGTATCCCATAAGTCCATCAGTTTCATCAAGCACTGCCTGGAGAAGGAACATCAGAATGACTTACTTCAAAGTACAAACTTTCAGCAGATAGCAAAATCTCAAACTGCCTATGAAGATATTACTGCCAGGTGAAAACGCAACTAGGGACCAATTTAGATGCAGTTTTCCCACATGACAATTATGCCAATCTTTGAAGTCAAACAGTATGAATGAATACTGACACAAGGAACTACAGTTGTTGGTTTACAAACCAAAAAGATACAGAGTTCTGGAATAACTCAGTAAACCAGGCAGCATCTCTGAAGAACACGGTTGGGGAGAGTCTCGACCCTAAACGACAGCTGTCCATGTTCTCCAAAGATACTGCCTGACGTGCTGAGTTACTCCAATATTTCGTTTTTTTAAAAATATGAATGAATACTTCAAGTTAATCTCCTCTTTCTCTCCCTCCCCTTCAAGAACAAACGCCGATACAAAGAAAAAATGTAAAATATATAATATTAGGGATATCAAAATTAAAGCACTTTTAAAACAGAGTCTTAAGCATTAAATTTAGGCACACATTCGCATACAGTACGACTACTTCTTCATTTTTTGTGGAAATAAAAAAAAAAATCTTATTCTTTTTTTTTAAACGTAACAACTTGAATCATTTTGTTCCACACTTGGAACAAACATTTTGAGAAAAGGAGAAATAAGGAACAGCAGATGCCGGTGTACAAAGAAAGATACAAAGTGCTGGAGTAAATCAGCAGGTTGGGCAACATCTCTGGAGGACATGTAAAGGTGACCCTTTCGGCCTTCTTTAGATTCAAAATTCTCCCTAAATTTTGAGAATGTAACTCTGATATCTGTGCACATTCTTTTGCTGCTTCAGTTTCAGATAATTGCAAACAGGATGGTTGGAGATGGGAACAAGGGAATGGAGTCTGTGACAGGGGCCAACATTAATGATTTGGCTTCACCAGCGCTTAATTAGAGGAAATTTCTGCTCATCATGTACCAGGTAACTTGATAATTTCATTGTCATTGGAGAGAAGATAAAGTAGGTGCTATTGAAGGGCATTGGGTGCACTGAGATAACAAAGGTGTGTTAATCCTTTCTGGCATGCAAGTTTGGGAAACAGAGTCATGGCAGGCAGTTCCTTAGCTTTGAATATTTAATTAACATTGGAACCACACAATCAGAAGGGAGCATTTTTGTTGTGCCTGTTTAGATGTTGTCAAGCTGGAAAGAGTGCAGAGAAGAAGGGTTACGGCCCAAAATGTTGCCTATTTCCTTCGCTCCATAGCTGCTGCTGTACCCGCTGAGTTTCTCCAGCATTTTTGTCTACCGTCGATTTTCCAGCATCTGCAGTTCCTTCTTAAACACAAGAGTGTGATGCATCTTGTTAAAATGCTTTCTTTCGTGCAGAGTAGAGGAATCAAGAAGCATGGGCCATAGGTTTAAGGTGAGGGGGGGAAGATTTAATAGGAACCCAAATGGTAACTTTTTCCATACAGAGGGTGGTCAGTGTATGGAACGTGCAGGTAGTATCGCAACGTTTAAGGAACATTTAGACAGGTACATGAATAAGACAGGTTTAGAGTGATATGGGCCAAACGCAGGCAAGTGGGACTAATGTAGATGGGACATGTTGGTCAGTGTGGGCAAATTAGGCCAAAGGGCCTGTTTCCTTGCTGTATGAGTCTATGACACTCGGTGTTATAACCATATAACCATATAACAATTACAGCACGGAAACAGGCCATCTCGACCCTTCTAGTCCGTGCCGAACACGTATTCTCCCCTAGTCCCATATACCTGCGCTCAGACCATAACCCTCCATTCCTTTCCCGTCTATATAACTATCCAATTTATTTTTAAATGATAAAAACGAACCTGCCTCCACCACCTTCACTGGAAGCTCATTCCACACAGCCACCACTCTCTGAGTAAAGAAGTTCCCCCTCATGTTACCCCTAAACTTCTGTCCCTTAATTCTCAAGTCATGTCCCCTTGTTTGAATCTTCCCTACTCTCAGTGGGAAAAGCTTATCCACGTCAACTCTGTCTATCCCTCTCATCATTTTAAAGACCTCTATCAAGTCCCCCCCTTAACTTTCTGCGCTCCAAAGAATAAAGCCCTAACTTGTTCAACCTTTCTCTGTAACTTAGTTGCTGAAACCCAGGCAACATTCTAGTAAATCTCCTCTGTACTCTCTCTATTTTGTTGACATCCTTCCTATAATTAGGTGACCAAAATTGTACCCCATACTCCAGAATTGGCCTCACCAATGCCTTGTACAATTTTAACATTACATCCCAACTTCTATACTCAATGCTCTGATTTATAAAGGCCAGCACACCAAAAGCTTTCTTTACCACCCTATCTTTACCCTGGAATAAAGGGTAAGGACTGCGTTAATCCTTTCTGGCATGCTACTTTAGGAAACAGAGTCATTGCAGACCGTTCCCTAGCTTTGAATGTTTAATTAACATTGGAACCATGCAATCAGAAGAGAGTTTTTTTTGCACCAGGTTTACAAAGAAATAAAGAGAGCAGGTGAAGGAGAGTATGGTCAGCCAAATCAAATGTGGTGAGGATGGATAGATTACCTTGGCCACCATGACGCCAAACATAATTAGTGACTTTGATAACACCCAAATTGATATCAACCCGACTAGTGGAATTCAAACAAGTAATTTCTGAAGGACTGGTTATGAATTTGGGAGGTTATAGTAAATTCAAGGATTTGACACCGGGATCGAGATGGGACAATATTTTTATAAAAACGTAACAATAGCAGTACTCATTAACTAAAGGTTTACATTTACATGATGCCTTTCAGATCCCTTTCTCAAAGCGCTTTCCTGCCAATTAAGTTTTTTTGAAGAATAGTCACTGATATATTGAAGGAAACATGCCAGATTCATTTTTGTATGCCACACCAATGCAGGATATTTCATCTGATGAAATCTATGATGGCATTCCTATTCCTAGGATTCCATCCTAATCTATTCTCCCCAAATTTCCATCAACTCCCATCAGATACTATGAATTTGGAGCAATTCAATTAACCTACTGCCAGCAGGTCTTTGGGATGTGATAGGAAAGTAGAGCAACTAGTGGTAACCCAGTGGTCTTCGAAAGAATATGCAAACTCCTCACAGCCAGAAGTAAAAATCCAACCCAGTTTACTGTAGCTATGAGACAGCTGCTCTACCGACTGCACCAGTTTCCACCTCTCAACGAAACAATATAATAATAACCAGGAAAACCGTTGTAGTTGTATTGATTAGGGAATAAATCTTAGTCAAGACATTGAAAGACTGCCACAATCATCTTGTAAAAGTAACATGGGTCCTTTTGCTTCCCCTTGAAGTAACAGATCCCAGTTTAATGTCTCTACCAAAAGGTGTACTTTCATACAACAGTGATAGGCCAGCATAAATGTTTGAGCTGAAGTTGTCAGTGGGACCCGAACCTGCTACAATGGTGCCCAAAAAGTAACATAAAAAGGAAAGTTTGACACTTAGCAAATTTGTGGGAAAGGGATCAGGGGTGTAAAAATAGATCTCAAGCTACATGAATTGACTGAGGGAACAAGGGCTATACCATTTATAAATTTTAACAAGAATATTGAAAATAAATAAGCCTTGGCGCAATCCATTCCAAATTTATGTGAATAAATATATAGGCGGCTACAAATATCTACAGCTGAACTTAACCAATATTTTGTGATCTTTACAATGAATGAAATTTCAAAAACTTGGATCGAAGCAACCAAGAGCAGGAATATTATCGGAAGCTGAACCATAACTCACCAGCTTTCGTACATCTTCAGACCAAACTTCACCTTTTTCTGGTTGTTCTACACACAACGAGACGCCCAAGAGCTTTGTGAAAAGTAAATTTAATCCATCCATGCAGGCTCCCAAAGAAAAAAATGGGCTATAAAGACTAGGTTCTATGTTGTATCTGAAATGAGATCAATGGGGGCAATAGAAATTAATGATATATTTTAAAAGCAGAAATGCAAGTGATATTATAGAAGACATAAATTAGATATTGTTCCTTACTCGTGGCAAATAGGATACAAATAATTATAATTTGCATTTCAAAATTTAAAGAGTATGCAAAATAAATGTATTTCTTAATTGTCTCATAGAAACATGCAAACATAGAAAATAGGTGCAGGAGGCCCTTCGAGCCAGCACCGCCATTCATTGTGATCATGGCTGATCGTCCCCAATCAATAACCCGTGCCTGCTTCTCCCTATATCCCTTGATTTCACTAGCCCCTAGAGCTCTATCTAACTCTTAAATCTATCCAGTGATTTTGCCTCCATTGCCCTCTGTGGCAGGGAATTTCACAATTTCACAACTCTCTGGGTGAAAAAGTTTTTTCTCACCTCAGTCTTAAATGGCCTCCCCTTTATTCTAAGACTGTGGCCCCTGGTTCTGGACTCGCCCAACATTGGGAACATTTTTCCTGCATCTACCTTGTCCAGTCCTTTTATAATTTTATATGTTTCTACAAGATACCCCCTCATCCTTCTAAACTCCAGTGAATACAAGCCTAGTCTTTCCAATCTTTCCTCATACGACAGTCCCGCCATCCCAGGGATCAATCTCGTGAACCTACGCTGCACTGCCTCAATCACAAGGGTGTCCTTCCTCAAATTAGGAGACCAAAACTGTACACAATACTCCAGATGTGGTCTCAGCAGAGCCCTATACAACTGCAGAAGAACCTCTTTACTACTATACTGAAGCATTCTTGTTATGAAGGCCAAGATTCCATTAGCTTTCTTCACTGCCTGCTGTACTTGTAAACCAACTTTCAGTGACTGGTGTACAAGGACGCCTAGGTCTCGCTGTACCTCCCCCTTACCTAACCCCATTGAGATAATAATTTTCCCCCTTGTTTTTGCCGCAAAAGTAGATAACCTCACATTTACCTATATTATACTGCATCTGCCATGCATTCGCCCATTCACTCAACCTGTACAGGTCACCCTGCAACCTCCAAACATCCTCTTCACAGTTCACACTGCCACCCAGCTTTGTGTCATCCGCAAACTTGCTAGTGTTGCTCCTTATTCCCTCTTCCAAATCATTAATATATATGGTAAACAGTTGCGGCCCCAACACCGAGCCTTGCGGCACTCCACTCGCCACTGCCTGCCATTCTGAAAAGGACCCGTTCACTCCTACTCTTTGCTTCCTGTCTGCCAACCAATTTTCTATCCACGTCAACACCCTACCCCAATACCATGTGCTCTAATTTTAGTCACCAGTCTCCCGTGCGGGACCTTATCAAAGGCTTTCTGAAAATCTAGATATTATTACATCCACTGGCTCCCCTTCATCCATGTACAATCACATCACTGCTAAACTGAATCTATTGCTGGCTACAGCAAAGGTCCTAAGGAATTCTTAAAAGAGAAGAATGGCAACGGTAAACTTGTATAATTGTAAGAATTTAATAGAACTTTTGTTAGTTTAGTTTATTATTGTTACATGTACAAAGGTACAGTGAAAAGCTTTTTGTAGCATGCTACAACAGAGACCATACATGATTACAATCAAGCTTTTCACAATGTACAGATACAGGATAAAGGGCACAACATTTAGTCCAAGATAAAGTCCGATTAAAGGTAGTTTAAAATCTCCAATGAGGTAGATGGGAAGTCAGGTCTGCATTGTATCTGATGAGAGGAAGGTTCAGTTGCCTGGTAACAGATGGGAAGAAACTGTCCCTAAATCGGGAGGTATGCATTTCCACACTTCTATACCTCTTGCCTGACACCATCCCCAATCTTTCAAAAATTCTCTTGGACAGATGCACCCGCACAATTAGGTTGGTTAAAAAAGAGAGGTACTAGAAAGACAGTACTAACAAATATACGTTGACTGTTGTCAGGCTCCCACAATATACTTAAATTATGATTATTGAGAAGGAAATAATTCTGCTTATGCCTTCCAGATAAATTAATTTGAGGTTTTTTTAAATTACATAATCTAGGAGAGAAAACTGTTACGCAAATACACAAATATATATGATTTAGTATTTTGTACATAGTTATTCTGTATTATTTAGCTTATTTGGTACATAATACTTGGTACATAGCTAGAACACAAAACCATTTATTTTTTCTGTTTTTCATCAAATACTCATGCAATTCATTTGTCCATCGATATGAAAGATTTTAAATATTGACTTTTATTTCAATAATTTCTTGAAATTATTTTTAATAATTTTGAATTATTTTCAATATCGCTTCTCTTAGTTCACTATTTCAAAGAAGACAAATTATATATCTAATCTCAACCATCCTTTGAAAAAAAAAGTAAAAGACACACTGGATTCTAATTTATACTTTCAGTTGACTTTCGGAGCAAGAAATATCATTAATTCAATCTCTTTATACACTAAATTTCACAAGTATTTTGTTTTCACTTCTCCTCGTTTCTAGTTAGACACCAGAAGATGCTCAAAGTAAAGCTCCAAGGTGAGCTTCAACATTTTGGAGTTAAACAGCTTGAACATTGTTTACTCTGATGATTTTAAAAGAGACAAACCAGGTAGCTGCAGTTGGCCTCGGGTTACACGGTGAATGGGGCACTCTCAACATCTGTAACTGCTGAATTTCTCTCAGAAAGACTATTCTTTTTCAACTATCAATCACCGTCAAGAAAATAATCTCTTTCCTCTTTCACTTGTCAGTCGACAGAGAAGTTTGTATTACAATACACTGCATGGAAACTTGAAAGAAAATTAAAATGTCAAGTGATACATGTCACTATGATACTACAGGGCAACAGAGATAAAACTAGGAAAATTCCCTCTCACAATTCACCCAATTATGAAATTCCCCTAATATGAAATTCAAACCCTTGCCTCTTGGCTAAAACCAAGAATTTGGATTACACTGCATGTTTAAGGCAAATTTCAAAGCCAAGCACTGAGGATATTTTAAACCATAATCTCTTCTTCCCAACATGAAAGCCCTATCGAGAACTCCTTCCAGGATTAAAAGAAAATTGTAGAATACATTTGATTCATGCAACTCATCATAATTAAAGTATATTGTGGGAGCCTGACAACAGTCAACAGCACACTCATTCTATACATTTGATTCATGCAAATCTGTCAACAGATTACATCTCATCAAATAAAAGAGACGTTGGTAAGGAATTTTGTATCCTTACAGCTGCTATACTTTTTAACCTAGCCTGTAATAATATCCAACAAAAATTAGACTTTAAAAATGTCTTATCACCAAGTAAAACCAACATTTTAAAAAGCAATGCTCAGTATCCCATAATAGTCATGGAGTAATAGTGTGGAAACAGGCCCTCCGGCCCAACTTGCCCACACCGGCCAATATGTCCCACTTGCCTGCGTTTGGTCCATATCCCTCCAAACCTGTCCTATCCATGCAACTGTTTAACGGTTTCTTAAATGTTGGGATAGTCCCTGCCTCACCTACCTCCTCTGGCAGCTTGTTCCATGCACCCACCACCCTTTGTGTGAAAAAGTTACCCCTCAGATTCCTATTTAATTTTTTCCTCTTCACCTTAAACCTATGTCCTCTGGTCCTCGATCCACCTACTCTGGGCAAGTGTGTGCATGTCCATGTGCGTGGCATACATCCAGATCGAATAAGAAATCAATTGTAAAACTTCAACACCAGTGGACGAATCACACAATTGATCTGCCGCGGGGAGAATAAAACATCGCAGCTACATACATTGTGCATTTACCCAATCTACTCCTCGCGTCATTTTGTACACCTCTATAAGATCACCCTTCATGCTTCTGCACTCCGAGAAATGAAGTCCCAGGCTGCTTAACCTCACCCTACAACTCAGGACCTTGAATCCTGGCAAAATCCTCCTAAATCTTCTCCGCATCCTTTCCAGCTTGACAACATCTTTCTTACAACATGGCAACCAAAACTAAACACATGTGGCACACCAGATTTAACAACTCAGCATTTTTATACAGTAGCAAAATCACCACAGGATTTTCTGCAAGACCAATCTTAGACTAAATTTGTTTTCAAATATGTTCTTCTGCCTTGCGCAAAGGAACGGGGTTCAAGAAGAATCTTGAGGAACTAATGCCACCATGTATTGACAGGAAGAATATTTCTCCTCCATGCAGTATTATATGCTATTGTAGCAGTCTACAAATTCGATTTTGATCTAATTTTTAGCTTAGAGAGACAGAGTGGAATCAGGCCCTTTTCACCCATCGCGGTTCCTCATTGACCAAAGATCACCTGTACACTAGTTCTATATTACAAACTGGGAGCAATTTACAGAAACCAATTAACCTATAAACCAACACATCTTTGCAATGTGGGAGGAAACATGAACACCCGGAAAAAACCCACAAGGTCACAGGGTGAAACGTACAAACTGTGTACAGACAGCACCTATAGTCAGGATCGACCCGGAGTCTCTAGCGCCACCCAGAGTGATCTAGTTAAAGTTCGGTGTGATAGATCATGACACAATCAGGTACATATTAAAAAAAATAACTTTTAGCATCTATTAGATGACTTTTCCAAGAGTGCGTGTGTAAATGAGAATTAGACTGGGGTCACCAGAGATAATGATATCGGGTAGGAAGCAAATGCATTACTGGTGATTCAATAATAATTGCATCACCATGAAACTGAATCCATTAAAAATAGTTCATCAAGCCCAGCCTGCTTTATATAAATCCAGTGTACCTGGCTTTGAGGAATCTCTGGTTTGGCACAAGCCATACTTTGACAACTCGAAGCATGAAATTTAATTAAAAGGGTGGTTTCGTTTAGAATGACAATGATAAACCAAAGACCAAAACAAAAAATCTTCTGCAATTGGCAACATTTCCGTTGTGGTTTTCCCACAATATTTCTTGCTCCATTAAACACCTTGATTGATTATGTATCTGACCCCAGATTATCTTCAGTCTGCTCTAGTCTATGTGTATATACTGAGCCAACAGGTATCATTATAAACAAATACATTTTCTTCTGAACTAGTTTAAAAACCAAAAATAAGCAATAATTTAAAAATGGGTTTACAATTCAGTGTGCTGTCATTTCCAAATTCATTATAAATAGCAAAAATATTTCCATTTCTAAACAAAATACCATGCATTATCAGATTTTACCTCTCTGCTCGAACAACGCCACTATAGTAGGAGTGGTCCCATGGCATCAGCTCCTGAAATGTTAAAGAATCTGTCATCAAAAATGATGTATTGTGCAGTGCAGTCAATTAAGATTATAATAAACATAATACAGGTCAACCACCTATTTTACGGCACCCTTGGTTCCAGAGCCTTTCTGGATTATCCATTTTGACGGACCAACAGAGGTCACGACTTTGGGGGGGGGGGGGGGGGCGCTGAGATACCGGCCCGCAAAGTTGGCCCTGGAAGTTGGCTAAGGGAATGGATCTACCGGTTCCGGCCAGGCCGGAGTTCCAGTCTCAGCCGCAGGCAGCAAATTCAACCCGCCGATCGGCTGCGGAAGACAGCTGTGGAAACAGATCTGCCAGCTCCGGCCGGGCTGGAGCTCCAGAGCTCCTGCCACAGGGGACAAAATCAATTTGCCGATTGGCACAGAAGTCCTGACGAGCTTGATCGGCTGCCTCACCCGACCTAGGGGCCACATTTTCAGGCAGACATCCAGTACGGGGGAGGGAAGTATTTTCTGGATTAAGGGACCACCAGTGGCTGGAAAATCGGTGGTGGCCGTGTACTGTATTTAGCCATTTACATTTTATTATACAAAAAAATATTCATACTTTTCTTCCAACTATTAAAGGCAGAGACCTCACCCACTGGCAGGAATCACTGAACTTCCCGTCCTGCTTCCATGCTGCTCAAGTAACTCAACCTCGAAATCAACCATTTTTTACCCATTGTCTGCAATAGTGCTTTGCTACATTTCCACAATGAATGTGATTTTTCACATCCGTTTCTACATACAATATAAACAACAAGCATACCCCAAGTATACCGGCTTAAAGTGATTCAATCTTATCAACAACACTAGCCTGATGCACAGCATTATAAAAGTTGGTGCTTTTTTCTCCAATCACAGTACTGTATTTGAACTGCTAACATGCATAAACCGAAACAACCACGATTTCATATGGAATGTGGCATCTCATGTAACATTGGTTTTTGCATTGGCCTGAGAACATGCTTCAGCCACCATCTTGAGGCAGTCTTGTGCTGAGCATACAATTTCTACCTTTTACACATCATATTGGCTCAGACTGCTATACTTTCAAGCTTCTGATTCTGCTGTGGCTTGCTGATTAATTTTGGATGTACTAGATTTTTTTCTTGGCTTTGAGATTCACAAAAATGTTGTTGATTGCTGAAATTTAAAAATTCAACTGATTCAGCACCTCCTGCATATTGATCTGAAGAAACTTTTGTTACGTCACCAATTACTGTATATAGGTAGAGATATTTTTTTCCCCCCAACAAGTATTGTTGAATGGCATCTTTGTGATAACATTCTTCTAGCTGTGGAAAATGCATGAAAGAATAAATGTTTGATATTTACTTCTAACCCAAGGTTGGCACGATGCAGTCACTTTAACTAAGGATTATAAATGTTTGTTCACTTTCAGCCTCCATAATTATTTACTCTTGTCAATGAAGTAGGTGTGGATCAGAATTTTCAAAGTTGCAAGATAGAGTAGTGTTCCAGAAGAGGATCAATTGTACTTGTGCATGTTATGATTCGACTGAACAACAAGCAAAACAAGCATTTCACTGTGTCTCGGTACACATGACAATAAATAAACAACCAAATATTAAAAATACTGTTGCCCACATCTATCTCTCTATAACACATACACATGTGCACATGTCCATGTACTAACTTCATTTTAAATGACACCAATTCTACCAGTAGGTCACTTAAATTACAGTAAGTGACAGCAATTCTACCAAATCTGGAATGTCCACATGTTGGTGCTATCAGAACCATTCACCGAGAAACAATAGGAATTCATTCATAAACCAGACTCCATATTTCACTTCCTTTTGCCAGACCTCAGGAATCTAGTCCAAGTGATTCTAGTGCAGATTGTTTCCTCATGTGAAAAAAAAAACTCCATAACTGTGTCGACATACTCCAACATAAACATCTTAGTTGCACTAATACGCGAGAGATAACACTGAAACCGACTGCAAAATCCTTCCCTTGAAAACCTGCAGCTCAGAAATTAACTCAGGAAAGGAGGAACAATTTGGGGGTCAATAGACAACTTAAGAACGGTTTCCACATCATTAAGCTGTCAAAACACTGTGTCAAACACTAAGTTCAGGTTGACACAAAATGCTGGAGTAACTCAGCGGGACAAGCAGCATCTCTGGAGAGAAGGAATGGGTGACGTTTTGGGTCGAGACCCTTCTTCAGACTCTTTCAATTTAAACCAACATCTGCAGTTCTTTCCTACACACTAAGTTCAGGTTTCTCACTTCAACAGTTGTGCTATTTTTACTTTAAAGGTGGCAAGGGATTAAAACAATATGAAAGAAGTGGAAGATATGAAAAATACTCAATCATAAAACAAAATTGGAGGAAGTTATGAAAGAGTGGATCAGCCAACTCTCAGGAGGTACATTACCAAGAAATAAAATGCCAGGTCAGAAATGACCTGGCAAAATACATCTTTCATTGCGGAGTTCTGGCTCCTGATGCGCAACGCCTAAAAGATCAGCTGAAATATTACCTTCAGGGCAGCCAACATTCTTTCACTAAATCATCTTCTCTGGAAGATCCTGAGGGTAAGCTTTAACATTCAATTTTGCACATGTGCTGGCTTTTGAGTTGTCCCTGACATACATGGAGAATAAATGAACACAAGTTATAAAACCCATCTGTGGTATCAAGTCTTGCAATTGATCATCTGCATTACCAATTCTCATTTATTTTTCTCAGCATTTATTTGGGCAAACCTTGAAAACTATTTGACAGTTGAGGGTTTCTCTTTAAAAATAAAAAATTAAATTAAAAAAGTTGCTCTGACCATACAGTATCTTGACCATACAAAACCATCTATTGGCACAATATTGTGTCATTTTATTTCACAATCACATGGAGAAAAGCAGTGTCACTGAAGTGATTTCAAAAGTGTACAATAAAACTCACAAAATTTGTTGGATTTATTTTTTTCTTCATTTCTTCCATCATCCTAAAATCTTTTATGGCTCTGCAAAACAATGTAATGGGTGTCATTGCCACTGCTAGCAAAGATGAGGCATGTAAAGTTACATAAGCAAATAAAGCCACGGCAGACACAAAATGCTGGAGTAACTCAGCGGGACAAACAGTATCTCTGGAGAGAAGGAATGGGTAACATTTCAGGTCAAAAAAACCCTTCTTCAGACCAGTCAAATCAAATCAGTCCGAGTCTGAAGAAGGGTCTCATAAGTGACTTTTCTTGTCGAGACCTGCAGTCTGAAGAAGAGTCTAGACCCGAAAGGTCACCTAGTCCATTTGATGTCTGGCTCGCTGAGTTACTCCAGTCATTAAGCAGCAGGTCACTTTCAAGCATATCCATTTCCAACAAGAGATAGCCTAACAACCTCCCTGTAAATGCATACACAATTATGAGAGGAACAGATAGAGTAAATGCATAGATATTCTTTTACCTAGAGTTGGGGAATCAAGAACCAGAGGATATAGATTTGGAGGGGGTAAAAATTTAATAGGAACCCAAAGGATAACTTTATTTTTATGTACAAAAGATGGTAGGTATATGGAACGAGCTGCCAGAAGAGGTAGTTGAGCAGGTACTATCACAACATTTAAAAAACATTTGGGCTGGTACATGAATAGGATAGGTTCAGAGGGATGTAGGCTAAATGCAGGCAGATGGGACAAGTGTACATGGGGCATGTTGATCGGCGTGGGCAAGTTGGGCCAAAGGGCCTGTTTCCATGCTGTATGCCTATGACTCCTTTTGATAATCAATGATGTTTTACAGAATTCCCAATCATAAACTGCCTAAGATGACCACAATAATTAAAAACTGAATTTCACTGGCCGCACGGCAAATCAGATCCAGTGGCATTTCACTTATACAGTGGAGAGGGTTCAGAGGAGGTTTATGAAAATGATGCCAGGAATGATTGAGTTAACACATGATGAGCGTATGACAGCACTAGGCCTGTCCTCGCTAGAGTTTTGAAGGATGGGGGGGGGGGGGGGGGGGGGGGGGGGGCGAAGGGGCTTCATTGAAACTTACCGAATAATGAAAGGCCTGAAAGAGGATGTTTCCACTAGTGGAGAGTCTAGGACCAGAGGCCATAGACTCAGAATAAAAGGACGTACCTTTAGAAAGAAGATGAGGAGGAATTTCTTTAGTCAGATGTTGGTAAATCTGTGGAATTCATTGACACAGAAGGCTGTGGTGGCCAAGTCAATGGATAATTTTAAGGAGGAGATGGAGATTGACAGATTCTTGATTAGCACAGGTGTCAGGGGTTATGGGGAGAAGGCAGGAGAATGGGGTTGAGAGGGAAAGATAGATCAGCCATGCTTGAATGGTGGAGTAGACTTGATGGGCCGAATGGTATTATTCTGCTCCTATAACGTATGAAGTCAAAGAACCTGATTAACTGGAACCCCATCCAACACCAAGATATGCTAAACAACACCATAAAGCTTCTTTATTGGCAAATCCCAAATCTGTGAACTCAATAAATCTAGAACAAAAGGAGCAGATAAATGGCAATATCACCACTCAAAATGATGCGTCATCCGACTAAATCCACTATTTATTATTGTTGAACCAAAATTCAGGAGGTTCTACCCAGCAGCATTTGGGAAAACTTTGAATGCATAAGCTACTATAATTTAGCAAGTTCCATATATAGTACCTTATTAAAGGCAAATGAGAAAAGCAATAAATGTTTGTCAGCTACACCCGCAATGCAATGAAGATTTATAAAAAGTAATTCACCGATCATATTTTCATAAACTGAAATAATAATTCTATAATTCGACTATTCTAACTGCCAGGCTTTATCGAGGTGCCGCGGGTCTGTTGGAGGAGCCGGACCTCGCTGGTCGGATGGAGGAGTCGGGCCTCATGGGTCATAGTTCCGGTCGGCGGAGCCCGCGGCTGTGGCCCGGATCGGCAACACAGAGGTGTGAAGTGGGGCGTCGACAGCCTTGAGGCCTCGGCGGCAATGAAGCAGCCACAGTGGTGAAGCCTCGTGACGATGGGCCCTCGGCGGTGGTGAAGCCTCACGGCGGCAGCGATGCCTCGCGAGTTGACGAGAGCATGGGAGAATCACCGTGAGGGGAACAACAATAGCGGACCCGCTGTGGTGGGGGGGGAGAGGGAAAAGAACAATGGAGAACTCAGCGTGGGGGGAACCGCCGTGAGAGGAAGGGGAACAACAATGGAGGACCCACCGTGAAAGGGGGAGAAGAACAATGGAGAGCCCGGACTGGGGGGACTGTCGTGAGGGAGGCGGGCGGAGAACAATGGACAATTGGGGAGGGTGGGAGAACAAAGGACAATGGGGAACCAGCGTGGGGGAACTGCTGTGGCGGGGGGGGGGGAAGGAAAACAAAAGGAAGAGCCTTTGTCAGCACCGTAGGTGGCTGCTATCTGTTTACATTGAATATGTAAGCAAAGAATTTCCCTGTGCCTAGTCACATGTGACAATAAAGTATTCCATTCACACACCTTGATGCTAATAAAGCCGCAGCTGTAAAAATTGAAAAAGGCAAAAATTTAAGAGAGAAACAAGGAACAGCAGGTACCGGTTTGCAAAGAAAGACACAAAGTGCTGGAGCAGCTCACCAGGTCAGGCAGCACATTTCAGGTTGGGACCCTTCTTCAGACCGAATCAGAAAAACTGAACTAGTTCGCCAATAAAGCTTACCTTTCAGACAGCTTTTCCGATAATCTTGTGAGAAAGTACATCACCGTTTCTGAAAAAGTAATGAGATTGTAGCTAGTAATAAGCAGGATAGTACAAATGAAAACTCCATAACCACTGAGTGCATTACCTGGGTCCTTGGCCATTGTACCCTTTAACGATCTGTGCGCAAAGCTGTCATAACCAACTAACTGGGCCAACTCGTTCCTACAGGCTAAAAGTTGGTCCAGACAGCCGAGCATGTCAGGGTTAGGGTAGAGGAAGATTTTGTAGGCAGCTTCTCGCACCTAGAGAGATCACACGTAGAAACATATTAGACAAGACAACATTAAGACAAGAAATAATTCACCTGGAGCAACAAAGTTTCACAGAATATATGACTTGGGTGAACAACCTTTCATCAATGCCAGACCCACAAATAAACCAAATCACCTCCACTGCTGTAGAATCATGTTAAATTATTTAGACAATGCTGCAACAATGACTGCTTTGCTCTTGGGTTCATTACTTGGAAATTCAATGGAGCCCTGGACTAAAGCTTTTCCTTTGCACACTCTGAAGTTCCCGGTTGCTTCTAGGTGCAGAGGGCGAGAGATGGCCCATGGGGATAATTCTTGATCCAGATTTGGGGTTGTTAGGTTGGTGGCAGTCAAATAATACTGCCAAGTGCGAGGGGAAAGAGAAAAATTATTGCCAGTCAAGTGGAGGTCTGGTGATCTAATTGCTGATCCGAATGACTTTTTGTCAAACCTGCGGCACAGTGGCAGAGACCCAGGTTCAATCCTGACTACGGGTGCGGTCTGTCGAGTTTGTACGTTCTCCCTGTGACCACATGGGTCTTTTCAAATATTCAGTGAAAGGGAGATTATGGGACAAGTGCCAATGTTTTCAAATCAACATGCAAGTTACCAGTGTAAGTATAGTATGGTGGCATGCCCCACTTCCTAATCTAAATTCTGAAAATGATAATTAATGCCAATATATTATGCGACCGAATTTAACTGTCATTTGAAGGCAAAAATAAAATGAGCAAGACTTGGTCAATTACATGCTGATTAATTCTGCTACTGCTTTTCTCCCCAAACCCCAGTAAGGGTTCAAGATTCATTCCTGTGCTAGCAGTTCTTCACTTTTGTTTTTTAGTTGCTCGTTAGCCACAAATAGCCCCTCTTCCTGGACAGTAGGTGGGCTTCAAGGTTCTCTGGCTGTGGTGTGATGCTCTCTCAAATACTTGTCAACATTAAATACGAGTGGGAGTGTCTCGGCCCAGAGGGCACAGCCTCAGAATAAAATGACACACCTTTAGAAAGGCGATGATGAGGATTTTTCTTTTGTCAGTGTGGTGAATTTGTGGAATTCATTGCATCAGAAGGCTGTGGAGACCAAGTCAGTGGGTGTTTTTAAGGCAGAGATTGATAGATTCTTGATTAGTATGGGTGTAAGGGGTTATGGGGAGAAGACGGGAGAATGTGAATGAGAGGGAAAGATAGATCAGCCATGATTGAATGGCAGAGTAGACTTGACAGACTGAATGGCCTAATTCTGCTCCCATAACGTATGACATGACTTTGGCCAATATCATGAACAATTTACTACTTTCAGGGACTGAGCATCTGTTGCCATTGCTAGTGGTTTATTATTAATATACAGTGAAAAAGTCTATATTGAGTGAGGATGTCCGAAGATAAGGTGATCTAAAGATTATGTGAAATAGACGAAGTTGAAGAAGGGTCTCGACCCGAAACGTCACCTTTTCCTTCGCTCCATAGATGCTGCCTCGCCCGCTGAGTTTCTCCAGTTTTTTTGTCTATCTAAAGATTATGTGAGGTGGGGGATCATAAGAAGTGGCAGGTGGGAGCAGCACTTCCTAAAAAAGGATGACATTTCAGATGTCCTGGAATGGACGGCCTGATCTTGACAGTAGAAGAAATCCCTTCTCAGTTCTGCAGCCAAAGCATCCACAGCACACTGCCCTGGTCCCATGCACTACTGCCCATGTTGTCACAGCATCTTCTTATACAACATGGGACTGACCTAGGATTCCCAACAAGTCTACAGACGGTAAAGCCACTCTAGGGAGCAACAAGAAGGATTAGGAGCAGATGTCTTGGGGCTACCAAGCAGCGTATTTACCAGCCAGATGGATCGATCCATTGGGTGAGTTGGGGGGGGGGGGGTCGCGCTGATTGTGTAATTTCCGTTAAGTGCAGAGGTCACGCTGATTGCGGAAGTGCCGCTGACTGCGGAAGCCCCAAAGTGGAGAGCCCGCGCTGAGCCGTGTGAGTATTCTCAGTGACTGGGCTACCAGCCCAAGAATCCATTCAGCCCACAATGTCCATAATAGCCCTCTGTAAACCAGTCCCTTCTGCCCACAACACCATGCTAGTGCTCCAGAAAGCCCCCTCAAGCCCCCCCCCCCCCCTTACCATTGGCCAGCAATATTGGAATTGGTGGAGGTGTGAAATATTGCATTGGGGGACCAGCCCTCCCGTGTGAAGCTGCGACCCAACGGGTCCCACTTAGTCTAGTATATAACTAAAAGTCTCATCTTGTCTATGTGGATGCTTGTGTACGTGTCCGTCATGCCCTGAATTACGCCAAAATGGTAAGATGATAGCGCTACAATTTTTGGACCACCTTACTCACAATTGTCTGTGTGTGTGGTGTATCAAGTTTCCTTCAGATTTATGTTATATTTTACAAGTTATTCACAATTTTAACTTTACAAAATCCCACTTTGGGAGCATTTTCTTCTATCTGCACTGGCTGTTAGCAGCTATGACGTCACAATGGGATCTCATTTACATAAACTGCCCATCAGCAGTGTTCCCGTGGCAGTTAGCAGCATATGACATCACAATGGGATCACATTTACATAAACTGTCCGTCAACAGTCTTCCACCCAGTGCAATGAGAGATGTGTTACATTGTTGTAATGAGAGGGAGGGAGTGGGGGAGGGGGAAAGAGGTGACATTTTATTTAAACATTGTGTTTAGTGGTGGAGTGGGATAGGGGAGAGGTGAGGAATGGGGGAGCAGGGAGATAGAGGGAGAGGAATGGGGTAAGGAGGGGAGAGGGCTTATGGAGGGAGGGAGTGATTGAAGGTAGGGGAAAGGAGAGGGAGGGAGTGGAGGAGATGAAGAGGAGAGGGGAGTGAAGAGGAGAGGGGAGAGAAGAGGAAGGGTGAAGAAGGGGGTGAGTATTGGGTGGTGAGGGGAAATGAGCCGCGCCTGCGCAGTTGGGGGCTACGGGTGAGTGGTGGAATATTGCGTTGAGGAAACAGGCAGGTGGTGGAAAAGGGTTGCGTTGGGGGAACAGGGCCCAACGGGTCCCACTTGGTCTAGTCTCCATTAAACTTTCCCCCTCTCACCTTATAGCTAAGCCCTCTCGTGTTAGACATTTCCACCCTGGAAAAAAAGATCTGACTGTCAGCCCTATCGATGCCGCTCATAATTTTATGTACTTCTATCAAGTCTCTCCTCAACCTCCAAGGTGCAGAGAAACCAATCCGCCTATCCAAGTTCTCTCTGTAGCTGGAACCCTCTATTTCAGGCAGCATTCTGGTAAACCCCCTCTGCATCCTCTCCAAAGCTTCCACATCTTTACTATAATGGGATAACCAGAACTGCGTGCAATACTCCAAATGTGGCCTAACCAAAGTCCAATAAAGCTGCATCATGGCTTCCTGACTCGTATATTCAATGTCCCTAGCAATGAAGGCAAGGGTACCATACGCCTTCTTTACCACCCATCCTATCAAATGGAAGTGGTCTACTGGCAAAATGTTGTACACTCCATATATCAAGGCAGATCGAGGTATCAGAAAGCCAGCTGCCAGGTCAGAATTTAAGAAATGGGCAGAAACTTCTCATTCCTTGATGGTATTATCTGATAGTTAGAACTAATGTTTTAAAGTTATGATGCCTTTAATCTATATAGAATAGCACAACAAAAAGGAATACACAGTCAAAGCTGCCTAATCTGATTGACCTACCAAATCATCAGTTGCATCTGCGTGAAGTCCATTGACATGAATATAATCCTTATGTATTGCAAAATGATGACGAATATGTTCTGGGATTGCATTCCTGTCTATCTTGTTGGGAAGATGAGTACCGAGCAGAAAACTATTGTTCAAGTCCAATATCTGAACATTAAGGTTTACCACCTTTTTGCGCTATAATAAAAAGATACAAAAGTGTTGGAAACATATACAAGAGACATAAAAATAAGCACAATTTGTTTGGGCAATTTACAGACTACAAGGATTGATTTTACATGTGTAAATTTGGAATTTTATGACTGCCAGTCCACCAGTTCCCAATCCTAAAAATCCTTTTATCCACGTGTAAAGAACTTTATATTTAACTTTACAGTCTTTGATGTGTGCAGTGCTTTTAAGGGGAAATACAAGCGAGTCAGGTATTTTTTTCCGGAGAAAACAGAGAATGTACAAACTCTGAATAGACAGCACCAGTAGTCAGGATGAAATCCATGTCTTTTGCGCCGTTCGGGAGCAACTCTACTGCTGCGCCACTGTGCCCACCCAGCTAATGGGAAGTTCATGTATACATGCTGCCTGTTGCATTTCTCCACATATCAACAGTGTCTACAGTTCACTAAGCAAGCTATCAACTTGCTGGTGGAGCAGGGGTATAGACTCCTACAGTTAACTTTAAATCAGAGACCGATTGCTTTTAAATTATTTGTCTTGTGCTTCAAGTGCTGCTGTCGCGTTTGGAATGAAGCACTGATATCAGTTAAAACCATTACCTTTTTCTCATTCAGATGAATTCCACTGATCTCAAAATCAAACATGAAAAGTTCTGCCACTCTCCTGCAACATGAAAAAACAACCTTGAAGTAGTGTGATTAGCTTTTTAAAATTTTAAACAGAACCCTATCTTTCATTTAATCAAAACAGAACATTCTAAATGTTTAAAAATCCTACAGGTGCACATTAAATCCAAAACTATATTTAAAAACCTTTGCATGCTGTTGCAAACATGGATTCTTAGAAGGTGAGGTGGGGAGTGGAGCAAGTGGAAGCACATTGAGTCTTTGAGGTACAGGACGAAAACAGGCCCTTCAGCCCACTGAGTCTGTGGCAGACATTAACCACCCATTAATTCTGCATTGTGCATTAAATGCAAAAACCATTAATGGTCTGCATTGTGCAGACACTGCAATGATCATTTGTTATTGTCCCACATTCCCATCACCTCCTGTGATTCCACCGCACATCTGTAGACAAGGGGCAATTTATTAATTTACCAATCTGCACATCTTTGGGATGTGGAAGGAAACCAGAGCGCCCAAGGGAAATTTATACAGTCACAGGGAGTTCGTACAAACTCCACACAGCCAGCACCCGAAGACAGAGCTAAGGAGAGGTCTCTGGCATCATGGACAGCGACTCCACCGTGACGTTTTCTCATAGCCCAGAACGCTGTTTTTGACAGGCTATTTGGCTGGGTCAGGATTATCTTGAATACGTGAACTATAGGAATGCCAATTTGCACAAAATTCAATGAAATTGGAGCACCAATGCCTTCCACAATAATGTTCATGATGTTCATGCCAATTTTCCAGTAAGCCTACAATATTACAGGTGGCACAGTGGTGCAGTGGTAGAGTTGCAGCCTCACAGGTTTGAATCCTAACTACGGGTGCAGTCAAACTCTAAACAACAGAGGTTGCACATTCACCCCGTAACCGTGCGGGTTTTTCCCGACTGTTTCGGTTTCCTCCCACATTCCAAAGACGTGCAGTTAAAGTCTTTCGGTTAATTGGCCCTCTGTAAATTGTCCCTTGTGTGTTGGATAGAACTAGTGTATGGGCAAATCGCTGGTCAGCGTGAACTCATGTTGAAAAAAAAAAAAAAATCTTTCAAAATACCTTGTTTCTGGATCCAGTGAATTCATGGCTTCTTTGTCATGCATTAAGTTTCTCAAACTCTGACAAAGTTCAATATTAGTGTTCAATCTGAGAAGGGGAAAGCAGATTTTATTCACACTTTGTGAAGTTTGATTACATTGGCAATGTATTAAAAATTTAAAAGTGAAAATATATATTACATTAAATCTCTCCCACAAAGAAAACGAAAAACATTACATGGAGATGCAAATGACTGCAGATGTTGGAAACTGAAGCAAAATGCAGACACATGTTTTTAAGCTGGAAGTAGTGTAGAGATGATTTACGAGGATGTTGCCAGGACTTCAGGGACTGAGCTATAGGGAGAGGTTGGGCAGACTAGGACTGTATTCCTTGGAACAAGAACCAGAGGTTTAAGGAGAGAGGGGAAAGATTCAACAGGAACCCAAGGGGAAACTTTGCCACACAGAAGGTGGTGGGTGTATGGAGTGAGCTGTCAGAAGAGTAGTTAATGCAAAAACTATAACGTTTAGAGGGCATTTGGACAGATAAGTGGATAGGCAGGGTTTAAAGGGATAAGAGCCAAATGTGGGCAGGTGGGACTAGTGCATATGGGGCACCTTGGTCGGCATGGGCAAGCTGGGTTGAAGGGCCTGTTTGATTGATTGAAAGATACAGCATCAGAACAGGCCCTTTGGCCCTCCCAGTCCCTGCCGACCATCAATCACTAGCTGTGTTATCCTACTTTCTTATCCACTCCCTACCTATTAAGAGCAATTTTACAAGAATAGGAAATGGGGTGAAACCGGAGTACCCACAGGAAACCCATATGGTCACAGGGAGAACATGCAAACTCGCCACAAACAAAACCACCCGTGGTCAGGTTTGAACCTGGATCTCTGGCGTTGTGGCAACAGCTCTATCAGCTGTGCCACCTTATTTTTTAAACTGAGAAAGGTACTTCATTGCTAATAAGTCACCTATGAATGTAATTTATTTATTTTGCAGACATATGTGACAGCTACATTGCACAGCAGGCTCCTAAAACTTTAGTGAAAGGACTTTTTAAATTTACATCTCTGCCAATTTCTACAATGTCTGACATTGGTGGGGCTTCTCGTTCAACTCTACTGAAATTGCACCTATTGCCATATTGTATGCATGTTGAACCTTCTTAACCAACCTTCCATGAGGAACCTTGTCAAAGGCCTTACTAAAGTCCATATAGACAACATCCACTGCTTTACCCTCGTCAATTTCCCTAGTAACCTCTTCAAAAAATTCAAGAAGATTAGTCAAACATGACCTTCCAGGCACAAATCCATGCTGACTGTTCCTAATCAGACCCTGTTTATCCAGATGCTTATATATATTATCTCTAAGTATCTTTTCCATTAATTTGCCCACCACTGAAGTCAAACTAACAGGCCTATAATTGCTACGTTTACTTTTAGAACCCTTTTTAAACAATGGAACAACATGCGCAGTACGCCAATCCTCGGGGACTATTCCCGTTTCTAAATGTCATTAGAAACGGGAATAGTCCCCTAGGATTGGCGTACTGCGCATGTTGTTCCATTGTTTAAAAAGGGTTCTAAAAGTAAACCTAGCAATTATAGGCCTGTTAGTTTGACTTCAGTGGTGGGCAAGTTAATGGATAAGATACTTAGAGATAATATATATAAGCATCTGGATAAACAGGGTCTGATTAGGAACCGTCAGCATGGATTTGTGCCTGGAAGGTCATGTTTGACTAATCTTCTTGAATTTTTTGAAGAGGTTACTAGGGAAATTGACGAGGGTAAAGCAGTGGATGTTGTCTATATGGACTTTAGTAAGGCCTTTGACAAGGTTCCTCATGGAAGGTTGGTTAAGAAGGTTCAACTGTTGGGTATAAATGCAGGAGTAGCAAGATGGATTCAACAGTGGCTGAATGGGAGAAGCCAGAGGGTAATGGTGGATGGTTGTTTGTCGGGTTGGAGGCAGGTGACTAGTGGGGTGCTTCAGGGATCGGTGTTGGGTCCTTTGTTGTTTGTCATGTACATCAATGATCTGGATGAAGGTGTGGTAAATTGGATTAGTAAGTATGCAGATGATACCAAGATAGGGGGTGTTGTGGATAATGAAGAGGATTTCCAAAGTCTACAGAGTGATTTAGGCCATTTGGAAGAATGGGCTGAAAGATGGCAGATGGAGTTTAATGCTGATAAATGTGAGGTGCTACACCTTGGCAGGACAAATCAAAATAGGACGTACATGGTAAATGGTAGGGAATTGAAGAATACAGTTGAACAGAGGGATCTGGGAATAACCGTGCATAGTTCCTTGAAGGTAGAATCTCATATAGATAGGGTGGTAAAGAAAGCTTTTGGTATGCTATCCTTTATAAATCAGAGCATTGAGTATAGAAGCTGGGATGTAATGTTAAAATTGTACAAGGCATTGGTGAGACCAAATCTGGAGTATGGTGTACAATTTTGGTCGCCCAATTATAGGAAGGATGTCAACAAAATAGAGAGAGTACAGAGGAGATTTACTAGAATGTTGCCTGGGTTTCAACAACTAAGTTACAGAGAAAGGTTGAATAAGTTAGGTCTTTATTCTCTGGAGCGCAGAAGGTTAAGGGGGGACTTGATAGAGGTCTTTAAAATGATGAGAGGGATAGACAGAGTTGATGTGGACCAGCTTTTCCCTTTGAGAATAGGGAAGATTCAAACAAGAGGACATGACTTCAGAATTAGGGGACAGAAGTTTAGGGGTAACATGAGGGGGAACTTCTTTACTCAGAGAGTGGTAGCGGTGTGGAATGAGCTTCCAGTGGAAGTGGTGGAGGCAGGTTCGTTGGTATCATTTAAAAATAAATTGGATAGGCATATGGATGAGAAGGGAATGGAGGGTTATGGTATGAGTGCAGGCAGGTGGGACTAAGGGAAAAAAGATGTTCGGCACGGACTTGTAGGGCTGAGATGGCCTGTTTCCGTGCTGTAATTGTTATATGGTTATATGGTTATGTGAATTGTCATTCAATTGAAAAAAAAACTGAAATATTCTCCGGTTTTAGTTGTAGCCTTCAAGGAGCTAGAGGGGAAGAAAGGAAAGAGAGTTTTAATTTTCAGTAATTAGAGTGGGAGCCTTTAGGTTGCACAAACGATTGTTCAACGGTCAATTCTGAGTACATACTTTTCCACCATCGTGCCAACGGTCAGACATGCAATCTCTGCAGCTTCACGAAACAAGGGATCTGGATGTGCTACTTTAATAAAATCTGCCTAGTGAGAAAAATAGAGTAATCAGTGACAAAATCATATTATTTTATTTTATAGTTACAAACACATTCTGTAGAAATACACAAGCTTTGATTTCTCGAGTTGTGAAACAGCCAGAACTTTTTTCACCAGGGTGAAAGCTGAGTGGAGGCAGGTTTTTCTTAAACAGGGAGTAATGGGGGTGTTACCAGAGCTGATGGCTGAAGCAGATACAATAATGGTGTTTAAGAGACTTAGATAGGCACATGGAAGTGCAGGGAATAGAGGGATATAGATCAAATGCTGGTAGCTCAGCAGGACAGGCAGTATCTCTGGAGAGAAGGAATGAGTGATATTTTGGGTTAACACCCTTCTTCAGGCTTCTTCGACTCGAAATGTCACCCATTACTTCCCTCCAAAGATACTGCCTGTCCTGCTAAATTACTCCAGCATTTTGTGTCTATCTTCGGTTTAAACCAGCATTTGCAGTTCCATCCTACACAGAGGGGTATAGATCATGTACAGGCAGATAAAATCAGTTTAACTTGGTATCATGCTCGGCACAAACATGGTTCCTATGTTCCAACTCACGGGGCAAGGTCCCCCTTCAGTGTCATGGGAGTATTGGGAGAAGGCTTTGTTTTGCAGATATTTTGTGTACGGTTCATCTTTCATTAACTTCAGTGAACAGGGCAGCAGTGAGTTGTATTACATTGTTACTATGCAGATGTTGGCTTGCAGAAATGCAATCTGTTTTGTGCAAAGCTCCCACTTCTAACGATTTACTAAATGGTAACATCTAAATATCAGCATTTTCATTTGGTGACTTTTTTTGGTGTTCTAGCATACTCAAGCTATTTTAACTACTGGACAGACTCAGCCTCCAAATTTAGTTTATAGACAATAGACAATAGGTGCAGGATTAGGCCATTTGGCCCTACGAGCCAGCACTGCCATTCAATGTAATCATGGCTGATCATCCCCAATCAGTACCCCGTTCATGCCTTCTCCCCATATCCCCTGACTCTGCTATCTTTAAGAGCCCTATCTAGCTCTCTCTTGAAAGTATCCAGAGAACGGGTCTACACCGCCCTCTGAGGCAGAGAATTCCACAGACTCACAACTTTGTGTGAAAAAGTGTATCCTCCTCTCCATTCTAAATGGCTTACCCCTTATTCTTAAACCGTGGCCCCTGGTTCTTGACTTCCCGAACATCGGGAACATGTTTCCTGCCTCTAGTATGTCCAAACCCTTAATAATCTTATATGTTTCAATCCTTCTAAACTCCAGAGTATACAAGACCAGCCGCTCCATTCTCTTAGCATATGACAGTCCCGCCATCCCTGGAATTAAACCTACGCGGCACTCCCTCAATAACAAGAATATCTTTCCTCAAATTAGGGGACCAAAACTGCACATAATACTCCAGGTGTGGTCTCACTAGGGCCATATTCAACTCCTATTGTTATGAAGGCCCACATGCCATTTGCTTTCTTCACTGCCTGCTGCACCTGCATGCTTACTTTCATTGACTGATGAACAAGGACCCTCAGATACCATTGTACTTCCCCTTTTCCCAACTTAACACAATTTAGATAATAATCTGCTTACCTGTTTTTGCTACCAAAGTGGATAACCTCACATTTATCCACATTAGCATCTGCCATACATCTGCCCACTCACCCAACCTGTCAAAGTCTCCCTGTATTCTCATAGCATCCTCCTCACAGTTCACACTGCCACCCAGCTTTGTGTCATTTGCAAATTTGCTAATGTTACTTTGAATCCCTTCATCCAAATCATTGATATATATTGTAAATAGCTGCGGTCCCAGCACCGAGCCTTGTGGTACCCAACTAGTCACTGCCTGCCATTCTGAAAGGGACCCGTTAATCCCTACTCTTTGTTTCCTGTCTGCCAACCAATTTTCTATCCATGTCAGCACTCTACCCCCAATATCATGTGCCCTAATTTTGCCCACTAATCTCCTATGTGGGACCTTATCAAATGCTTTCTGAATATCCAGGCACAGAACATCCACTGGCTCTCCCTTGTCCATTTTCCTAGTTACACCCTCAAAAAATTCCAAAAGATTAGTCAAGCATGATTTCCCTTTCGTAAATCCATGCTGACTCGGACCGATCCTGTTACTGCTATCCAAATGTGCCGCTATTTCATCTTTTATAATTCACTCCAGCACCTTCCCACCCCGATGTCAGGCTAACTGGTCTATAATTCCCAGTTTTCCCTCTTCCGTCTTTCTTAAAATGTGGGATAACATTAACTACCCTTCACTCCACATGAACTGATCCTGAATCTATAGAACATTGGAAAATTATCACCAATGCTTTGCTTGAGTTCCACATTCAAATCATTCCACAATTTCACTCCACATACTCTTCACAGTTGTACGAACACAAAGTTTCTTTAAATTAAACTTTCCACTCAAATTATAACCACCCTCCCTGTTAAAGAACAATTTTTTTGTATATTACCTGGTAGTAAATTATTTCTTGCTTTATACATTATTTGTGCTATTAAATTCTACTAGATTCATAAACCCCAAGGCATTTTACTTTAAAAACAGAGAGTTGGTGTGCTCATGAAATCCTACATTATTAACAATCCTTATAGCCCTTTTACAATTTCCAAACAACAGTCTTTGTTTTGTTCAAATTTAATGATAATTTGTTTATGTCAAACCACCTTTTTGGTTTTCTCATTTCTGATGTTATCTCCTCCAAAAGCTGCTGTAAATTCTCCCCAGAAGAAAATATATTAGTATTGTCCGCAAATAAAACAAATTTCGTACCGTACCTTTCCAATTTATCAAGTAATATATTGTGATCAATGGTATCAAAAGCTTTTTTCTTTTTAAAGATTTATAAATACTCCCACTGCATACTTTTGTTTGTCTATACAATTAGTAATTTTTTCCTTGAATTCGATTAGCACCATGCATGTTGATCTGTTTGATCTGAATCCATACTGCCTGTCAGTCAGCAATTTGTGCTTCTAAATGAATTTGTCTAGTCTTTCTGTAAAGAGTTTTTTCCAGTATCTTGGAGTTGGGAAAGTAAGGAAACAGGCCTATAATTTATGAAGTGGTGTCTATCCCCAGTTTTATATAAAGGTATAACTTTTGCAATTTCCATTTTGCTTGGGAATTTACAATTAGAAACGACAAGTTACAGATGTGCATTAGTGTTTGCAATAAGTGTGTTCGGTATTCCGAAAAATTGATTTGGATGGATTTGTCAAATGGATTTGTCAAAGGTCATTCACCATAAAGACAAAGTGAACAAAGCATTGGCTGTATAAACTGTGTATAAATTCTTATTCATAATTTATGTGTAAAAATATTTAATCTGAGGAACAGGGGTGCCAGGTAGCCGGAGAGTGGGGTGTAACAGCAAGAGTGAGGGGGCAGGTGCGAGTGGGAGACAGGGGAGAGACATTCTCGGCTGCTGCGCAAACACAGACCCGTGCCTCATCCACAGCCAGGATCGAACCCGGGTCCCCGGTGCCGCAAGCGTTGCTGAACCACCACTCTACCCCCCACCCCCTCCCCTCCCGAGTGTCCCATCCCCGCCCAGGGGACAGTCGGAGACGTCCAGGGCGACCCAGGGACACCAGCCACCTCAGGCCCACAGCCGGGCGGAGAAGAAACGCCAACCGCAGCTCAACTCCGCCTGGCCAACCGACAGCCCTGGACAGAAGGGACACCAGCGGCCCCAGGTCCACAGCCAGCGTGGAGAAGAAGCGCCAACTCCAACCCAATCCCGCTCCAACTGCCAAGGAACACGCTCCCCGACGGGCCAGGAACCGCCAGCCGCACATCCCGCTCCATCCAGGGACCGCCAGCCAACCCCCCCCCCCCCCCCCCCGAAAGCCGAGTACCAGCCATCAATGGGGACACACACAAACGCTGCAGCAACTCAGCTGGACAGGCAGCATCCCCGGAGAAAAGGAATGTGTGACGTTTCTGGTCGAGACCCTTCTCCAGAGATGTTGCCTGACCCGCCGAGCCACCGCAGCACCCCGTGTGCATCCCCGCCGATGATTGGCACTCTGCCTCCTTCAGCACCGAGGGGGCCAACCTGCAGCCACTGGACAAGGAGAGAGGCGCAGCCGACGGTCCCCGGCCCGGAACTAATGGCAGGCAAAACGAATTTAAATGATAATATCACCGATTACAAGGATTAACTTCACAAAAATGATTAGTGAAGAAAGGATTTCTACTCACCAAATCAGCAACTCTGCAAAGACAGTCTGAAAGTTTATCAAAGATTTGAACAATCTGGGGACCAGGTCGAGTAGTGCAAGCCTGTTGCACTAAATGCTCAGTTTCTTTCAAAGCATTTTCTTGAGCCACCTGAAATCCTTCAGGAGAGCTGAGCTCAGGCACACCAAAAAGACCCTATTTTAAAAAAAAAGTATAACAATTTAAATCAAAACAATGGAAAATTAATTATCTTTCAAATGAGCAGAGCTGCCAAGTGTCCCGATGTGCATTGACAGCACCTAAATTCCTAGGAGTCAATATCACCAACAACTTCTCCAGGACCACCCATATTGAAGCAATGGCCAAGAAAGCACACCAACACCACTACTTCCTAAGAAGGCTTAGGTAGCTCAGAATGTCCCCAACAACTCTCGCCAACTTCTACATATGCGCCATAGAAGGCATTTTATTGGGATGCATCACAGCATTAATGAATGAAAACTTTATTGTCCCCCCACACCGGGACCCCATGGTCCATTGTCTTCCCTCTCCCTCACGGCAGTCCCCCCATGCCAGGTCCTCCTTCATTCCTTCCCTCGGTAGCGATGTCCTTATTTCAAGTGTCCGTCTCTTCCGTCGGTCGGCGCCATCATCGGCCGCTGCACCGACCTCTCCACACCCTGCCGGGTCCTCTCCTGGGGCCCCCGTGGTGCCGGCCTGGGCCTCAGCCGCGGGCTCTGTCGGCCGCTCCGCCGACCCGGGGTACTCTGACCCGCTAGGCCCCAGCCGGGCTCTGACCTGGGTTTCTCCGCGGCCATACGGGAGGCATTGAAACAGCAGCACCTAGATAAAAGCCTCCGGCCATGTTCCCAGTCCACAGCAGCAGCCCGGCGGGAAACCTTCTGGCCACACAGCCTGCCGGAAGCCGGTATGGTTTGGGAAAATCTCCATCCAAGACCAAAAGAAATTGAAGAGAATTGTGACACAGCCCAGGCCATTACACAAAACAACCTCCCTTCCATTGACACTATTATACCTCACGCTGCCTCGGCAAGGCCACCAGCATTATCAAGGACAAGTCGCAGCCTGGCTACTCCCGCTTCTCCCCTCACCCATCAGGCAAAAGGTATAGAAGTGTGAATACGCACGCTTCCAGATTCAGGGAGCGTCTTCCCAGGTGTTATTAGGCAACTGAACTGTCCCAACACAACTAGAAAGCTGTACTAAATGACTATCTGTCTCAGTAGAGACCCTCAGACTATCTTTGATCAGACTTTACTGGCTTTATCTTGCATTATTTGCGTTATTCCCTTACCATGTATCCGTACACTGTGAATGGTTTAATTGTAATCATGTATTGTCTTTCCGTTAAATGGTTAGCTGGCAAAAAAAGCTTTTCACTGTACCTCAGTACACTTGACAATAACCTAAACTAAAATTGGGGAATATGGGGAAATCAAGCAAGGTAATTTTGTTTATTAGTGTCACACATACCAAAGTACAGTGCAAAGCTTTTTATTGCATGCTATCCAGTCAGCGAAACGACAATATATGATTCCAATCAAGCCGTCCAGTGTACAGATACAGGATAAAGGGTATAACCTTTATTGCAAGATAAGGTCCAGTAAAGCCCGATTAATGATAGTTTGTAGGTCTCCAATGAAGTAGATGGGTGTTCAGAACCACTCTAGTTGGTGAGAGGATGGTAGTGAAGTGGAAGACAAATGTCAGGGGGTCTGGAGGCATCTTCTACTAAGTGGGAGCTTCGTTTGCGTCAATATGTGAATGGTTGTGATAAATGGCCTGATTTAACTGCACTTTTTTGTTAGTTGGCCTAAGTTTTATTTAAATAGCTTGCCGTGCAGTTGCATTTCTGACTTACGAACCTTACGAACGTTTCTCAGGCACAGAACCCTGTGGCATCCTGGGGAGAACCTGCAAGTACTGTGAAAATGTAGCTACGCACATTCCAAATACTCCTCCAAAGCATAAAGTGAACTTTCACACAAAAGATCCACAGAGAGCAATGAAATAAATTAACAGATTTTTTCTTACAGTGCTGATTGAATGACACATGTTTGTGTAATGATGCATGGTCTGGGTGACAGGGGCATGTCCACAAGGCCAGACTCTACCAATGATAGAAAAAGGGATGGCCAGTCCCAATACCAGTAGAAAGTTATGTAAAGCTTAAGAATTCAAAAAACCCCTGCATGCTGCTAGGTACCCAGACAAAAGTTGCAGTGCTCCCATAAGCTTGTTTTGGGCCGCCTTTTTTACACTGAGGTCAGAATGGGAGTGGGTTGGTGAGATAAGCTGGCATGGAACCAGAAGTCAGAGTCACTCCCACAGGCTGAGCACTGGTGCTTAGCAAAATGAACATCTCTTTCTTTCTTACCATTTGATTAGATTATAGAAACAGGAACTGAAAATGGTCATTTTTAAGATGGGTCCCAAGCCGAAACGACATCTATTCACGATCTTCAGGGATGCTGTCTGACCCACTGAGTTACTCCAGCACTTTGTATCGTTAATTGATTAGATTACATCTCTCTGAATGAAGGCTTATATTGTTTCCCCACACCATTCTCCGCCCCCCGCCCACAATCAGTCTGAAGAAAGGTTCCGACCCTAATCGTCACCCATCCCTATCCTCCAGGTGCACTGCTTGACCTGCTAAGATAATCCAGCACTTCGTGTTCTACACTGCCCTCACAATTGATTTGAATAAGTTATCCACCACAGGTTAAACTGACTGACCTGTTATATAGTTGTGGTGTTAGGCCTGGCTGTGCCTAATATAATAATTTAATTGGAAAACATAACTATAATTCCATAACATGAAAATTGCTCACTACACAATGCTTTGTGTTTAAGAAGGAACTGCAGATGCTGGAAAATCGACGGTACACAAAAATACTGGAGAAACTCAGCGGGTGCAGCAGCATCTATGGAGTGCCGCTGCTGCTCCATAGGTGCTGCTGCACCCGCTGAGTTTCTCCAGCATTTTTGTGTACACACAATGCTTCTTGCCTTCAATTTCCATCAATCGCACCAAAACAAATGATATAGCTTAATACAAGGGTATTTGCATGCAATAAATCCCTCATCCAGAGCATGTGAGAGTATTTCCCCAGCTTCAATCAGTTCAACTTGTTCTGTTACAAAGCAAAACAAGTCCTGGAGGAACTAAGCAGGTTAGACAGCATCTGTGGAGGGAATGGACAATCTGAAGAAGGGTCCCCACCTGAAACGTCACTTACCCATGCTCTCCAAAGATGCTGCCTGAGCCATCAAGTTACTCCAACACATTGCTTCTCCTTTTGTAAACTAACATCTGCAGTTCCTGAAAGCTCCTTTAAACTAAACATCCTCTCTTAGCCTTAAATGAAGGATGTCAACCCAAAATCTCACCTATGCATGTTTTCCAGACATACTGCTTGACCGGCCGATGTTACTCCAGCATTTGTATTTCTCTTTATAAACTAGCATCAGCAGTTCCTTACATCTCCTTTAAATTAAACTAAATATCCTCTCTTAGCCTTGACTGAAGACGTTTCTTGACCCTAGGCGTCACCTATCCATGTTCTCCAGAGATGCTGTTTGACCCATTACACTTTACTCCAGCACTATAACTCTTAGTAAACTAGCATCTGCAATTCCTAATATCTCCTTTAAACTAAACTAAGCATCCTCTCTTAACCTTCTGTGTATTAACCAGCATCTGCATTTCCTTGTTTCTACTATGCTCTGCCCTCTAGTCTTTGACATTTTGACCTTTTCCATTACTTTGTATTGATCGCTTCATGGTGTGAGTCAAACAGACATGGCCACAGCAGCTGCACGCTGCCCCCTGGGATCTACTGTGCACAGGGCCGAGTCAGCACAACTCACCACATTCTTCCCAAAGAAATCCACCGTCCCCCACGACTTAGCATTGAAGACCACCCCCACCGGAGACCACGAGGTGGAGACGTTTCGGTGGATCTTTAAGCGGACGCATTTGAAGAGGGTCAGGATGGATCTGTTCAACATCTCCGGCAACAAATGCACCGGCTGCTGCAGGTGACCGGAAATCAGTGCGCGACCACCACCAGGAGCTAGTGCGCAAACTCACACTGGCGCTGCATGACGGGTGTTGTAGTTTTACCGTCAATTTGGCCGGAAGCTCTCGCCCGGGAGCTGGCGCGCATGCTTGACCTGTGCGCTGCATGACGGGAATTGTAGTTTCAGGACTGAAGTTGGCCGAAGCAGAAGCGCGCAACCAAAGATATAAGCAACGATCCTATAACAAGCTCCGCTATATGATCCTTGGATACAAGAGCAAAGATACTAGATACTCCTCCAGCATCTTTGTACTAGAGCGCGCAACGGCAGTTTGTGGTCCGTATCCTAGCAATGGCGGCCGAGTCACACGGACTGAGGTGATGGGAGATCTTTAGCCTTACCATTATTATTCCCTACATCCTTACACGCGGTTCCGACTATTTCCAGGATGTTCTAATGTTCACAGAATCAAACACCGTGGAAACAGGCCAGTCGACTCATCTTGCCCATACTGACCATCTTGCCCCATCTCCACTAGTCCCACCTGCCTGTGTTTGGTCCATATCCCTCTAAACCTACCGTCTCCATGTACCTGTCCAAATGTCTTTTAAATGCTGTTATAGTACCTGCCTCAACTACCTCCTCTGGCATATACCCACCGCCGTCTGTGTGAAAAGGTTGCCCCTCGGGTTCCTATTCAACCTTTTCCCCCTCACCTTAAACCTGTATCCCCTGGTTCTTGATTCCCACTTCTTTGGATTGAAAGGATTATTGATTTATGGAAACAGGCACTTCGGCCCACCGAGTCCATGCCAGCCAATGCTCACCCGTTCACACCAGTTCTATCTTATCCTACTTTTCCCAGTTCCCTACACATTAGGGGCAATTTACAGAGGCCAATCAACCTACAAAACCATGTGTCTTCCCAGTGGAAATCTGCGGGACCACACGGAAACTCAACACAGACAGCACCTAAGACGAGGTTCGAACCTGAGTCTCTGGCGCTGTGAGACAACTGTCTACGAATTGTGCCACTTGGACACCCCAGTTTTCATTTGTTCTGCAGGTTTTCATGTTGATATACACATCTCACTCCTGTCAATTCTATCACCCATTGTACTATTGCTACAAAGCCCCAGAAAATTGTCTTCCGTGCATTCTAATTTCCTAAAAAATAAATAATTCTGAATAGCATTCGAATATTCGACTTAGTTCACAGTTAGGAAATTAGGTTTCTTTGATTTATTGGAATTTTTAGGGTTGAGATTTTAGAAAATATTTTGTGATGATTATCTAACCTCTTGATTACTAGTCTCGTAGAATGTTCTGTGGAGCTTCTTATACACTTTGCATAACAGTTAATTGGGTGAAATGTACCAGAAATGTATAAAGGATTACATGAGTAAACAGGCTTTTCAACCTAACAATCCAGGTCAGCGCTTATGATTCTATTTCTAATGTGCACACTTCTTCAGGATTTGGGCATTGTACATTTTTAATTGCCCTTGCGATCATGGTGGTGAGCTGCCTTGTTGAGTGGCTGCTTTCTACTCCCAATGCTGCTAGATATAGAGCTTAGAATCAGCAATAATGAAGGACCAACAACATATTTCATAGTAAAGTTCATGGAGAGAGTCAACATCTTCAAGTTCCTGGGCATATACATCCTTGATGATCTGCCCTGGGCCCAGCCCATTGATGCAATGACAAGGAAGGATCACCAATGCTGTTACTTCTTCAGAGGTTTGAGGAGATTCAGCATGTCTCCAAATATAATTGAACTTCAACTGGTGTATGATATTGAGCACTGAAAAGGTTTCAATATAGACTGGTTTGGTAATTCAAATGCTTGAGAACAAGGGAAGCTGCAGAAAGTGTGGGGTCTGACTGTGCTGGCCTTGGCCTCCGTCCACTCACCTGCCTTACTCCGGCCCCAACCCCCATCCTTGCCGTGTGTTCACCATCCCCCCCTGACCACTCCCTCTCTGATACCGAACGGTCTGTCCTCAGCAGAGGCCTCACCTTTGCTCCCCTCCGTCTTCACCTCAATGAGTTCCACGTCCAATACGATGTGGAGCTCTTCTTCCGTCGCCTCCCCATCCAAGCGTTTTTCCATGGGAAGGAATCCTCACCCCCTAGTGATGACCGCTTCTCCCGTCTCCGACGGATCCCCTCCTCTTGGACTCCCCCTCATGGCCATCTACCTGCATTAGACCTATTCATTTTAAACTGCCGGCGGGACATCCACCGCCTCGCCTTTTCCACTCTCCTTTCTCACTCTAACCTCTCCCCTGAACGTACAGCCCTCCGCTCACTCTGCAACAACCCTGACTGGGTGATTAAACCTGCTGACAAGGGAGGTGCGTGGTAGTCTGGTGCCAACTCTCAGATACCTCCTCCTACTTATCCTTGGACCATGACCCCACAGACGAGCACCAGGCCATTATCTCAAACACCATAACTGGCATCATCGCTTCCGGCTCCCAGCCCATGCAAGCCCCAACCTCATTGTTCCCCAGCCCCGCATGGCCCGATTTTACCTTCTCCCCAAAATCCACAAACCTGACTGTCCTGGCAGACCCATTGTTTCTGCTTGTTCTTGTTCCACTAAACTTATTTCCACATACCTCGACTCCATCCTATCCCCCCTGGTCAAATCCATCCCTAGCGATGTCCAAGACACCTCACACGCTCTTTGTCTCCTCCATGACTTTCGTTTTCCATGCCCCCACTCCCTCATCTTCACTATGGATGTCCAGTCACTCTACACCTCCATCCCCCACCAGGAGGGTCTTAACGCCCTCCGTTTCTTCCTCAACCGCAGAACCAACCAATCCCCGTCTACTAATACTCTCCTCCGGAGCTGGATCTTACCCTCAACACCTTTTCCTTTGACTTCTCCCATTTCCTCCAAATCCAAGGCATTGCTATGGGCACACGCATGGCCCTGGGCCCCAGCTATACCTGCCTCTTTGTAGGGTATATCGAACAATCCTTGTTCAAGACGATGGCCCTAGCCCCGAACTCTACCTCTGCATTGGTGCCACCTCCTGCACCCATACAGAACTCACTGACTTCATCCAATTCACCACTAACTTCCATCCGGCATTCAAATTCACCTGGACCATTTCCGACATCTCCCTACCATTTCTTGACCTCACTATCTCCATCGCAGGTAACAGACTACTGACCGACATGTACTATAAACCCACTGAATCCCATGGCTATATGGACTACACTTCTTCCCACCCTGCTTCCTGTAAGGACTCCCAATTCCCTACTCCCTACTCCCAATTCCTCCATCTACGAAACACCTCATCTTGGGTCTGCACCCAGGATGAGGTGTTCCAAACCAGGGCATCAGAGATGTCCTCATTCTTTAGGGAACAGGGGTTCCCCTCTTCGACTATAGATGAGGCTCTCAAATTTGAGGAGCGGCACCTCATATTTTGCTTGGGTAATTTACACCCCAGTGGTATAAACATGAACTTCTCCAATTTCAGGTAGTCCTTGCTTTCTCCCTCCTTCCCCTCCCCTTCCCAGGTCTCCCACAGCCCACTGTCTCCGATTCCTTTCTTCTTCCCGCCCCCACCCCCACCCCCACATCAGTCTGAAGAAGGGCCTCGACCTGAAACATCTCCTATTCCTTCGCTCCAAAGATGCTGCCTCACCTGCTGAGTTTCTCCAGCATTTTTGTCACCCTTCGACTTTTCCAGCATCTGAAGTTCTTAAACCTTTCTGATACATCTTTGGTATTGACCTCCCTACCATGGTAGGGAATCTACAGGAAATGCTGTCTTAGCCAGGATCGTTGAAGACCCACACCACACTGACCTCATGCTCTTCTTGCTACTGTTATCTGCAAGAAGCTATAGAAATCCAAGAACCACACGTTTTCAGTAAAGCTGCATCTGAATAATAGGCTACCTTTTTATCACCCCCTCAAGACCAAATTAGTTCAGACATGGGTGTCATCTTTCATAAGACCCATTGCCCTGGGGATACACCTGTTTGTAACATTCAAAAAAACTAGAGGGAATTTACTGTAGTCAGATACTTTTTGTTTTTGCATTTGAGCTGTATCTTACAAACAGGATCAGTATGATTTCACAATAGTCACGAGAAATGAAGGGACTTTGAAAAACAAAACGCAAGTCATTCTGTGGTATTTGCAAAACATGAATTCTTGAGGTGGTTTTGCACTACCTTCCAAAAGTAATAAGAGAAGAAATAGCACAATTTATAAATTAAAATTTAGTATAAACATATCTACAAAATGCTGGAGTAAATCAGTGGTGAGGGAATATCTGTGCAGAACTGGATAGGTGATATTTTGGATCAGGAGCCTTCTTCAGACTAATAGATAGGGTTCAGACCTGAAACGTCATCAACAATTTCCTCCAGAGATGCTGCCTGACCGAGTTACTCCAGCAGATTCTGTTTTGCTCAAGGTTCCAGCATCTGCAGTTCCTTGTGTCTCCTGTAAACATATCTATTTCTATATTGTAAGCAGAGCCCAAAGTGACTTTAGAGACACAGCATGGAAACAGGCACTTCAGCCCACCAGGTCTACACCGACCATCGATCACCCGTTCACACTAGTTCTATGTTACCCACTTTCGCATCCACTCCCTACAAACTTGGGGAAATTTAGAAAGACCAATGAACCTACAACCCCACATGTTTTTGGAACCAGCAAGAAGCCTTCATGGTTACATGGAGAACATGCAAACTCCACACAGACAGCACCCAAAGCCTGGATCGAACCTAGGTCTCTGATTGAATTATTTCACTACGATGTGAATAGAGGAGAATTAAAATATGAAATGTTATTAACAAATGTTTTAGTTTAGTTCATTATAGCATCAATGTATTTGTCCAGCTATTAAAAAAATCTTAGTTCTAACAACATTAACTGGTATCACACAAAATGATTGCTCCTTTAAAAACTGTTACCTTTCCAATATCACAAAACCTCAAAAGTCAGTTTTTACTGCTCTCTTGCTAAAATTCCAGTGGAGGATCAGGACAACTCACAGTAAAATGATGGAGACCTGATTTTGAGAAAAGAAGATAGACACAAAATGCTGGAATAACTCAGCGGGACAGGCAGCATCTCTGTATAGAAGGAATGGATGATGATTCGGGTTGAGACCCTTCTTGTCCCACTGAGTTATTCCAGCATTTTGTGTCTATCTTTGGTTTAAACCAGCATCTGCAGTTCCTTCCAACAACATTTTTTTTGACAAGGAGATTGGGAAGGCACCAGTTCAGAAGGCATATTGACATGGTCAGTTGAGTGTGGTTAAATCAGATTAATGATTGGAATTACTTCATTCATTTATAAAACATACTACTCATTGATCAGTTTGTAGAAGTGATCAGGAGACGTGCCAAAGGAAAAGCTAATAGTCACTGGCGTGAAAGGAATTATAAACTAACGCTTGGGTAAACTATCTGAAAGTACTGAAAGAATGAAATCAACAGTTAATGTGAATCAGATCTATCTATCTGGCTTGCTACTAAGGAACTCCTGACACCAATTTAATGAAAATTTATTTTAAAAAACAATCATATTTCGTAACAATAGTTCGATAACTTCTCTTATAAAATAAACATTAAAGTTGTTTTGTATAGCTGTTAACAGTTTTGCACACGGTTGGAAGCACGGTGCAGTATTAAATAGGGTCCGTTTGGAGGTAATGGTTGAATTAAGCTGTACTGTCAAATATTGCAACGTCCTGGATATTGGAATACCTCAGTAGGGAGAAAGATTTTACATAGGTGGTTGTTATTTTTCTTGTCATATGTATTTATGGTCAGATCATTGACTTCTCAATTCAGCTATGCAGTTGTAAGTCTTGGCCAGTGAACAAAAGGAGTCTGGAATCTACACCCAACATCAGGTATGGAATATTACTTGCCTGTAATGTTCATCTCAATGCCAATTAAACTTGCAAATTCATCATGCAAGTCGTGAACTATTTGTTTCTCCCATTTGGTATTATGTAAATGTCCTGGGAGTATTCTAGTCTCCTGGTCCCACTGCGAACTAGCGAAGGGTGCTAACACCAAACATCATGGCAAAGCAATATTTTGTAGCAACATCCAATAATAAACTAAATTTAGAATGTTTACCATAATCTTCATAAATACAGAAACATTTGTTTTGAATATAATTTCACAGTGGCTGGCAGCAGTTTTTTTTAATCATTCAAGCTGCTGCCAAGCTCCCAAGCCAAGTCTGAAATTGTATTTTTTTGTACCAAGATGCACTAAAATAGCAATCCAGAATTCGACCATGTCTCATCTTCCCCCTTGGAGGTTTATTGGTTTATTGTTCTCACATGCACTGAGATACAGTGATAAATTTTGTTTTACGTGGTATGCAGGTAAATCATTCCATACATGAGTACAACAGGTAGTGCAAAACAAGAAAGGAAGCAGAGTGTAGAATATATACTGTTACGGGTACAGGGATAATGGAGAGTTAAAAAAAAGTGCAAGGGTTGTAACCAAAGTCAGGATTGGATCCCTAGCTTGTGAGTGGTCTGTTTAAGAGTCTGATAACGGTGGGGAAGAGGCTGTTCTTGAACCTGCTGGTATGTGCTTTCAAGCTTTCGTATCTTCTGCCCAGGGAGAAGACAGAATGTCCGGTGGTTGAGAATGCTGAGGCAAATTTTGTATTCTTCATTGAAATGTTATGTATTTCTAATTTCCACATAATTCTTCATGATAAGGCATGTCTCTGTCATCTGAATTTCTTAATCCTAGATTACAATAACTGCACCATCTGAAGATTTCCAAATTTACATTAATAGTGTAAATATTGTTTTAACTATATATTCATTTATAGATTTTAATCCATCTAACAATATATGGTACATGTATATGTACAGTCTACATTTACACTCTCTGTCCACATTCTTTTATGAAATGAGAACTGAACCATAGGTTATCAACAGTAAAATTAACATTATTCAGATTTTTAAATAATTCAGAAAATAATTTCATCCCCAGATCAGTTTCCCTTGTTATTTAGGGATAATCCCACATTCAATGTTATATTGAGTTATAGGGCTTTTGAAATATATTTTTGGAGGATGAATGCTGTGAAAAAGGAAAATTAAAGATTGAAAAGGATTTTAGATCAATTTTCAAACTACCGAATCACTGATCAGTTTAGTTTTAGTGTAGTTTAGTATAGTTTAGTTTATTGTCACATGTACTGAGGTATAGTGAAAAGGTTTTTGTTGCGTGTTATCCAGTCAGCAAAAGCATCATACATGATTTACAATCAAGCCGCCCACAGTGTGCAGATACCGTATAACGGGTATATTGTTTAGTGCAAAATAAAGTCCAGTAAAGTCCAATTAAAGATAGTTCAATGGGCACCAATGAGGTAGATTGGAGGTCAGGACTGCTTCAACACTATCCTGAATAGTCCACCTAGTTATCAACTTCTGTATTGATCCCTGGATAGTGTGCGTTAGATTTCAACTACAGTTGCCTTCAATTGGACCTCATCCTTACGAGAACAGCCATCAGCCTAGAGGAATCCATACTCTGCATGATTGGCGAGACAACCAGATCCAGAAATGAAAATGCCAAATAGATGTAAGTTGAAGAACATTAGAAGCATTTACTCCATTGTCCATCTACAAAAGTCACAAGGTCTTTTTTCTGAAGACACAATCGATCCTGGAATCTTGAGCAAACCACAAGGTTGTGGAGGAACTCAGCAGGTCAGGCAGCATCTGGAGAGGGAATGGACAGGCAATGTTTCAGGTGATGACCCTTCTTCTGACTAGGTCATTTCCCTCTCACCTTAGCTATCTCAGCATCCTTCACGGAGAACATATAGGCCTATTTTTCTTATCATAAATGCAGTACTTCCTTGTAATAAATCAGGCCCTCGCTCTGACCCTCCCGCAGCTTCGGGCCTCACTCACCCGGACCTGCAATGGACCCCAACTTTACTTAATTCGACGCCAGATCCACGCCCTCAACAAACGCTTCCTCGCATACCTGGACCAAAGATCACAAGTTTGCCCGCCTCCAGACTGTTCCCTCCACCGACACTCCTCGACTCGACCGCCCACAGGCCTGTTGCTCCAATGTTGGACCGCGCCGCCAGCCCGAGCACCACGAGGCCGAGATTGCCGCCACGGGGAGCAGCACCAACATCCACCGCCTCTCCGACCCTCGCCACCTTACCAGCCGAACCCAGGGCCCAGACCAGTGAAACTACCGCGGCCACCGACTCCCACCGCTTCTCTGGGTCCACCGCTGTTGTCGTCGACTCTCACCATCTCCCAAGGGCCACCACCGCCACCAACCTTCATTGTCACCGATGCTGCTGCCACAGAACCGTATCTCTACTCCGGCCCCCCACGGGCCACCACCAACGACTCCGCCGACCCTCGTCTCTCCACCACCCACCAGCGGGCCGGAGCCATCGCCTCACCTGAGTTCCAGGCTCAGCACCAGGCCCACAGCCTCCACGAGGCAGATTCCGACAGCACGTGGTCTGACTCTGCTGGGTCCTACTGCTCCCCCCTTCCTGCAGGGAATCTCAGTAGTGATGGGTCTTCCCCTTCCCCCTCTTTTAACCAGGTTCCCCCATGCACACCCCACCCATACAATAGTCCTCACGACCCCCATCTCTCTGAACACCCACCATCCTCCCACCAGTCCTCGCCTCAGCCTTTGTCCACTCCCCAGCCCTCCTCTGACCTCAACCACCTCCCTTGTCGTGTCTTCACCATCCTCCCGACCTCCTCCTTTCTGATACGGAATGGTCTGTCCTCAACAAAGGCCTCACCTTCATTCCCCTCCGCTCCCGGCTCAATGAGTTCCGGGTCCGCCACGACGTAGCGCTTTTCTTGCGTCGCCTCCGCCTCCGTGCCTTTTTCTATGGGAAGGAGTCCTCACCACCCAGTGATGACCCCTTCTCCCATCTCCACCGGTCTCCCTCCACTTGGACTCTCCGAAACGGCCTTCTACTCTCTCTAGACCTCTTTATTTCTAACTGCCGTCTCAACTTTTCCACTCCACTTACCTACACTAACCTCATCCCCTCTGAATGTACAGCCCTCCGCTTGCTCTGCAGCAACCCTGACATTATAATCAAACACCTCTGAGGCCAAGCCGCAACTCTCAGCCACCTCCTCCTACTTATCCTTGGACCATGATCCCACAGACGAGCGCCAGGCCTTAATCTCACACACCATTTCTGATTTCATCACTTCTGGCTTTCCACAGCCTCCAACCTTATCGTTTTCCAGCCCTGCGCAGCCTTCTCCCCAAAATCCACAAACATAACTGCCCTGGCAGACCCATGGTTTCTGCCTGCTCCTGGCCTACGGAAATGATTTCCACGTACCTCGACCCCATCCTATCCCCCCTGGTCCAATCTCTCCTGACCTATGTCCAAGATAACTCACATGCCCTTCGTCTCTTTAATAACTGCTGCTTTCCGAGCCCCCACTCCCTCATCTTCACTATGGACGTTCAGTCACTCAAGACCTCCATCCCCCACCAGGAAGGCTATAAAGTCCTCCGTTTCTTCCTCAATAGCTGAACCATCCAATTTTCCCTCAACTAACACGCTACTCCGCCTGGTCCTCACCCTCAACAACTTCTCCTATTACTCCTCCCACTTCCTCCATCCAAGGCGTAGCTATGGGCACCCGCAAGGGCCCCAGCTATGCCTGCCTCTTTGTTGGGTATGTTGAACAATCCCTATTTCAGGCATGCACTGGCCCTATCCCCGAACTCTATCTCTGTTACGTTGATGACTGCATTGGTGCTACCTCCTGCACCCATGCAGAACTCATGAACTTCATCAACTTCACCAACAATTTTCATCCTGCACTCAAATTTACTTGGACCACCTCCCATACCTCCCTCCCCTTTCATGATCTCAGTCTCCATCACAGGAAATAGACTATTGACTAACGTCTATTACAAACCCACTGACTCCCACAACTATCTTGACTACACTTCTTCTCACCCTGCTTCCTAAAACGACTCTATCCTCTACTCCCAATTCCTCTATCTACGTCGCATCTGCGCCCAAGATGAGGTGTTCCATACTAGGACATCCGAGATGTCCTCATTCTTTAGGCAATGGGGGTTCCCCTCTCCCATCATAGATGAGGCCCTCAATCGTGTCTGCTCGGTACCCCAAAGCTCCGCCCTTGTTCCCCCTCCCCCTAGTCGCAACACAGACAGAATCTCCTAGTCCTTACCTTCCACCCCATCAGCCATCGCATACAACACATAATCCTCTGAAATTTCCGCCACCTCCAACGGGATCCCACCACTAGCCACATTTTCCCATCCACAGAGACCGTCTTCCACAGAGACCGTTCCCTCTGCAACTCCCTGGTTATCTCATCCCAAACTACCCTCTCCCAGGTACCTTCCCCTGCAACCGCAGAAGATGCAATACATATCGCTATACCTCCTCTCTCGATTCTGTCCAGAGACCCCGACAGTCCTTTCAGGTTAGGTAGAGGTTCACTTGCACCACCTCCAACTTCATCTACTGTATCCGTTGTTCAAGATGTGGACTCTGATACATCGGCGAGACCAAACGCAGTCTGGGCGATCGTTTCGCGGAACATCGCTCAGCCCGCCTGAACCTATCTGATCTCCCAGTTGCTGGACACTTTAATTCTCCTTCCCATTCCTACAGACTTTTCTGTCCTAGGTCTCCTCCATTGTCTGAGTGAGGCTAAACACAAATTGGAGGAACAACATCTCATATTTTGCTTGGGTAGCTTACAGCCCAGTGATATGAATATTGATTTCTCTCACTTCAGGTAGCCCCGGCATTCCCTTTCTCTCTATCCCTCCCCCACCCAATTCGCACTAGCTTCTCATTTTCACTCTACGAACACCTAACAATGGCTTGTTTCCTTTATCATCGTTACTTTTTTTGCATTCATTGTTCTTTATCTCTCGCATCTTTTGCTTCCGTCTTCACTAAGGAAGACATAAATAACCTGCCGGAAATAGCAGGGGACCGCGGGTCAAAGGAGTTGGAGGAATTGAGTGAAATCCAGGTTAGCCGGGAAGTGGTGTTGGGTAAATTGAATGGATTAAAGGCCGATAAATCCCCAGGGCCAGATAGGCTGCATCCCAGAGTACTTAAGGAAGTAGCTCCAGAAATAGTGGATGCATTAGTAATAATCTTTCAAAACTCTTTAGATTCTGGAGTAGTTCCTGAGGATTGGCGGGTAGCAAACGTAACCCCACTTTTTAAGAAGGGAGGGAGAGAGAAAACGGGGAATTACAGACCAGTTAGTCTAGTGGGGAAACTGCTAGAGTCAGTTATTAAAGATGGGATAGCAGCACATTTGGAAAGTGGTGAAATCATTGGACAAAGTCAGCATGGATTTACAAAAGGTAAATCATGTCTGACGAATCTTATAGAATTTTTCGAGGATGTAACTAGTAGCGTGGATAGGGGAGAACCAGTGGATGTCGTGTATCTGGACTTCCAGAAGGCTTTCGACAAGGTCCCACATAAGAGATTAGTATACAAACTTAAAGCACACGGCATTGGGGGTTCAGTATTGATGTGGATAGAGAACTGGCTGGCAAACAGGAAGCAAAGAGTAGGAGTAAACGGGTTATTTTCACAATGGCAGGCAGTGACTAGTGGGGTACCGCAAGGCTCAGTGCTGGGACCCCAGCTATTTACAATATATATTAATGATCTGGATGAGGGAATTGAAGGCAATATCTCCAAGTTTGTGGATGACACTAAGCTGGGGGGCAGTGTTAGCTGTGAAGAGGATGCTAGGAGACTGCAAGGTGACTTGGATAGGCTGGGTGAGTGGGCAAATGTTTGGCAGATGCAGTATAATGTGGATAAATGTGAGGTTATCCATTTTGGTGGCAAAAACAGGAAAGCAGACTATTATCTAAATGGTGGCCGACTAGGAAAAGGGGAGATGCAGCGAGACCTGGGTGTCATGGTACACCAGTCATTGAAAGTAGGCATGCAGGTGCAGCAGGCAGTGAAGAAAGCGAATGGTATGTTAGCTTTCATAGCAAAAGGATTTGAGTATAGGAGCAGGGAGGTTCTACTACAGTTGTACAGGGTCTTGGTGAGACCACACCTGGAGTATTGCGTACAGTTTTGGTCTCCAAATCTGAGGAAGGACATTATTGCCATAGAGGGAGTGCAGAGAAGGTTCACCAGACTGATTCCTGGGATGTCAGGACTGTCTTATGAAGAAAGACTGGATAGACTTGGTTTATACTCTCTAGAATTTAGGAGATTGAGAGGGGATCTTATAAAAACTTATAAAATTCTTAAGGGGTTGGACAGGCTAGATGCAGGAAGATTGCTCCCGATGTTGGGGAAGTCCAGGACAAGGGGTCACAGCTTAAGGATAAGGGGGAAATCCTTTAAAACCGAGATGAGAAGAACTTTTTTCACACAGAGAGTGGCGAATCTCTGGAACTCTCTGCCACAGAGGGTAGTCGAGGCCAGTTCATTGGCTATATTTAAGAGGGAGTTAGATGTGGCCCTTGTGGCTAAGGGGATCAGAGGGTATGGAGAGAAGGCAGGTACGGGATACTGAGTTGGATGATCAGCCATGATCATATTGAATGGCGGTGCAGGCTCGAAGGGCCGAATGGCCTACTCCTGCACCTAATTTCTATGTTTCTATGTATCCCTTATCCTGAACCAGTCTGAAGAAGGGTCTCGACCCGAACCGCCACCCATTCCTTCTCTCGAGAGATGCTGCCTGTCCCGCTGAGTTACTCCAGCTTTTTGTGTCTATCTATGTGTAAACTAGTATGTGCAATTCCTTATTTCTACAAATGTTTTGATCTACTTCAGTGTCAGCTTTTGTGCTGCACCCAATTTCTGTTTTACATTGTCAGAAAACTCGACCGTTTCCTGTATATTTCAATCATTTAACTAATAAACAACAGTGGGCTCAACAGGCGTAACACCTTCTCCATGCGGGACAAATGTCACTCCATTCCACATCCCGACCCTCTTTCCAGAATCCCAACTCATCCTGAATCTCATCCCCGTGAAACATTTGCAAACAGCTTCTGATCCTTTCACCGGTTTCCCCTCGTCCATCAATTCCCCAGGCGTGTCACGGAGGAGCTTGTAAGTACACACGAGCATAATTGTTTGTCACACCCCTCCAGAGAATAAGACAGATGCAGCAGCAGAAGATGAGGCAAAGCAACTTAGAAGTGGAGTGAGTATACAAGCGGGCTGGGCAGAAAGTAGTTTTTGCATTAGAAAAAAAGTGCTGCGACTTAAATGAAAAGGGTCTGCGATGGGGATTTGATTTGAAGTTACTCCATTGCGAGCTGTGTGGGTTGCTATTGCCCCCCCGCCGTGTATGCACCATGGAGCAAGGGGTATAAACACAGTGCAGACTATCAGGGAGCCGGTACAGGCACAAGCACATGCTACTCCTGGCCGCAACTGCTACGAAACTGGCAGAGGAAAATGACGGAAGAGATCCCAGTGATCGATCATGTGTTGGTTTACGTACAGGAGCAGGACAGCGTCGACCCTTACGCGGAGCAGAGGATGAAGTTCCTGAGGGAGGTGGAGAAGATCGGCCTCCGCTTGGACCACAACATCACCGGTGACAAATGGGCTGCGGGAGTGATGTCCGGCGCGACGCGGTCCAAGGACAAGAACATGATTGTTAAAATCTACGCACCCTTTGAAATTTTGAGCCAGACAGCCGAGAGGATGAAACTGAAGATGCCTTTGACTGAGGTAGGCAATCTCAATTCTTGGCTGCTAAAACACCTGGAATGGGCTAGAGTTTGGTTCAGAGATACAGCATGGAAGTCAGAATTAAGGAACTGCTGAGGTTGGTTGACAAAAAAAAAGACAAAAAGCGCTGAAGTAACTCAGCGGGTCAGGCAGCATCTATGGATAAAATGGATAGGTGATGTTTCATGTCAGGACACTTCTTCAACCTGTCCCAGAAGTTCATAAGGGTTCCAACCCAAAATGTCACCTATCCATTTTCTCCAGAGATACTGCCTGACCCACTGAGTTATTCTAGCACCTGTGTCTATATCTGTGGTATAAACTATTAGCTGCAGTTCCTTGTTATTATTTTCTATTTAATTTAGTTTAGTTCAGAGATACAGAATGGAAACAGGCCTTCTGACCTATTGAGTCCATGCCGACCATCGATCACCTGTTCACACTAGTTCTATGTTATTCCATTTTCTAATCCACTCCCTACCTATTAAGAGCAATTTTACAAGAATGGGAAATGGGGTGAAATCGGAGCACCGATTTCTTTGCTGCTAAAACACCTGGAATGGGCTAGAGTTTGGTTTAGAGATACAGCATGGAAGTTAAAATTAAGGAACTGCTGATGCTGGTTGACAAAAAAACCCACGTGGTCACAGGGAGAACATGCAAACTCCACACAGGCAGCACCCAAGGTCAAGATTGAACCTGAGTCTCTGGTGTGGTGAGGCAGCGAGTCTACCACTGTGCCTCCTGTTTCTATTATAGAACATAGAACAGCACATAATAGGAACCGGCCCTACTGCCCAAAATGTCTATGCCAAACGTGATGCCAAGTTAAACTCATCTCCTCTGCTTTCATGTGACATACCCCTCCAAAACCCTCCTAAATGCCACTACTGTACCTGCCTCCACCAGCACCCCTGACAGCGTGTTCCAGGCACACACTACTTTCTGTGTAAAAAAACATGCCCCACACATCTTTAAACTTTGCCTCTCTCGCCTTAAAGCTATGCCCTGTAGTCCTGACATATCCACCCTGTGAAAAGGGTTCTACCCTACCTGTGCCTCTCACAATGTTATATACTTCTATCAGATCTCCCCTCGGCCTCCGGTTCCAGAGAAAACAATACAAGTTTGTCCAACCCCTCTATATACCCAATACTTATTATCTTTCCATTGTATGAATCTATCATCATTTATTAATTATCTCATTACGTATTTTAAATTCTCTTGATGTTGAGGGAACAAGCTGGCGATTAAAAAATTTGCAAATAAAAAGAATGCTCTAATGTAAATATTCATAGTTTGTTGTTTTGTTCAGTGCAAGGAATACAGCAACAAATAATTTTGCACACATGGAAATAAATGGAGAAAATGCTGGAAACACAAGAGATCTGGCAACATCTGAGAGAGAAACTAAGTTGCAGTTTGAAGGCTTTTCATCAGCCTTGTTGAGAGGTCAATAGGTCATCAAACTGATTTTTTTTTTGTCATATCATTAAACATGATTACTCTTTTAGCATATTTAAGAAAGAACTGCAGATGCTGGAAAAATCGAAGATAGACAAAAATGCTGGAGAAACACAGCGGGTGAGGCAGCATCTGTGGAGCGAAGGAATAGGCGACGTTTCGGGTTGAGACCCTTCTTCAGACCCCGACATCAGAAGAAGTGTCTCGACCCGAAACGTCGCCTATTCCTTCTCTCCATAGATGCTGCCTCACCCGCTGAGCTTCTCCAGCATTTTTGTCTCCCTACTCTTTTAGCATGTGTGCCTTCTGACAAATTAACTGACAAGGTTTCCACAGGAATAATAAACATATACCAATCTAAAATACAGGCACCCATTTTTTGAAGAAGGGCAGATATTTGTTTGACCCCCAGTGGCACAGTGGCTTGATAACAAAGTGAAAACATGCTGCGTATTGGAAGCGTCTGTGAGATACAAATTCAATCACAAACTCTTCAGAGACAAGGTCAAGAAACAAGTTTTCCTTTATTACATTTCTGCGCAGAAAAGGGTGTCTCTCCTCTATCATCCTCTAGAGACACACAAAAATAGAGGTTGTATCTATCTTTTATACCTTTCTTCACTATGGTCACTACCTCATGTCTCCCCATCGAGCTTCGTCCAATCATAACATAAAGCCCACATTCCCACGAGAACGTCCAGAAACGTCTCGGAACATCTCCTGACGTCAAAGGCTTCTGCTGGAGTTTTTATCTGTTACTTCTTTATCTAGAAGTTCCCTCTGTCCTGTATATTGTTACTTTCTTCTACCAGCAGTCTGGCTTCTGCTGACACCTTATTTCTTTCTAAGTTATATTTTTCAGAGTTCTAGTATGAATCAACCATCCCTATTAACCCTTCTCTCACAATCCACCATTTTTCTTTTTGCTACGCAACTCTTGATTTATGCTATATCTTCCTTTTCTAGTGCTAGCAGCAGATTCTTCGCCTCCCTATCCTCCTCTCGCTAGTCATACTGTGTTCTGAAGGCCATCATGACGGTGCTGTTCTTTGTCAGGGCTGTCTCTATCAATCGCTGAGCCAGACCCCGTGCGCAGGGAATGATACAACATCCGAATAGGCACAAATTCAATGGTTCCTTCCCTTCACGCACAGTCCATGGGCTGATATTGTCCGGTGGGGCCTCCATAGGACCCTTAAATCAGCTTGCGTGTGTCCACCCTTTTTCTTTTGTTTGTACTGCTGTCTTGGTGATTAATAACACAAGGTAGGATCCAGTCCACCTAGGTTGCAGCTTTTCTTCCTTCCATGATTTTATAAGATCCCAGTTCTCTGCTTTCACAGAATGGATTGGCAAGTCGAGATCGGGACTCTGTGCCAGCAGCCCCTTGGTTTTTAATTCTGTAATAGAACGAGATACTGCCAGTAAATAGTTCCTTAAGAAAACATCACTATCCTCTATGGTGGGTATTCCTTCTCTCTTTCCCCAAATATCTAACTCGTTCAACCTTTCTCTTATAATTATGCCTACCAAAATTATACACCATACTCCACAATTGACCTCACCAATACCTTGTACAATTTAACATTACAACCCAACTTCTATAAACAATGCTCTGATTTCAACTTCATTCCTCAATTCACAATCATTTACCATGTACGTCTAATTTGAATTGTCCTGCCAAGATGTATCACACTTATCAACATTAAATCCATCTGTCATGTTTCAACCCACTCTTCCAAATGACCTAAATCTCTCTGTACACTTTTAAAAACTACTTAATTATTCACAACACCACCTATCTTAGTATCATCTACATACTTCTTAATCTATCTTACCACACCAACATCCATATTATTGATTCACATGACAAACAACAGTGGACCCAGCACACATCCACGAGGTACCCCTCTAGTCATTGACCTCCAACCTGACAAACATCCATCCACCATTACTCTCCCTCATTTCCCATACAGCCACTTTTTAATCCATCTTGCTATTCCTTACTAACCTCTTCTTAACCAACCTTATTTCCTTATTGAACCTTGTCAAAGGCCTTACTGAAGTTCACCACTTTAACCTCATCAATTTCCCTAATAACCTATTTTTTAAGGAAATAAATCAAGATTAGTCAAATATCACAATCACAAATCCATGCTAATTCTTCCTAATCCTACCCTATTTATCCAAATCCCTATAATATTGCCTTTAGTATCCTTTCCATTATTTCCCACCACTGATGTCAAACAACGTTCTTGTTAAAACTCTACTCTTCTTTGTCCTCTTGTTCACTTACCTCAGGGCTATTATCTATTCGTACCTGCAGGACAGCCCTCATGTAATTATTGAAATTGTACTAGGTATCTCAACCTTCTAAACGAACATCGGTCGGTGATTTAGAAAACTCATACATACACCTTGTCTTCAGGTTTAAAGGGTCCTTCCTCCTGGTCCATCTCCGACAGCTTTTACTTTACCTGTTCATAAATAGACTTGTATATCATTATTAACTGTTTCATATACTTTTTGTTTTTTAATTCGCTCTGTAACTGTTCCAAACTCGGTCCCCTGCAGGGACTTCTCCATTGTGCCACCCATGGCTGGTTAGTTTGCATGCAACATTTCTTCAGTGCCAATGGAAGAGCATTACACAAATGTTCCATTTATTCTTTTCATCAAATGAAAACAATCCGTTGTCAAAGCTGATTTCTGTAGGTTTACCAAACCTCTTAATTACCTTATTCATCATAAACGACACTCTAGTGTTTATACCTAAATTGATTCAGACTTACCCTGGACATCTCTTCCAGATGCTGTTTCAGCTGCTTTGTCTGCATTTTAATTTAACTTCTTTGACATGTACTTTTTCCGTTTCACCATACAATTTCAACATATTTTCCGACCTAGTCTGAACTATATCCTGCCTTTCCCAAGGTCATCATCTGCTGTCTTATATTCTGAAGTATTTCTCTCTCTCTCTCTCTTTACTTGTGGAACAAACCAACAAATTGTCCACATCAGCAAATACTTTCTAAGGGTATACCATATAACCATATAACCATTACAGCACGGAAACAGGCCATCTCGACCCTTCTAGTCCGTGCCGAACACGTATTCTCCCCTAGTCCCATATACCTGCGCTGAGACCATAACCCTCCATTCCTTTCCCGTCCATATAACTATCCAATTTATTTTTAAATGATAAAATCGAACCTGCCTCCACCACCTTCACTGGAAGCTCATTCCACACAGCTACCACTCTCTGAGTAAAGAAGTTCCCCCTCAACTTTCAACTCTGCCTTTCCCATCTAATTTTTAAAAAACTACCTCATCCTAGCCTTTCTTGACATCCTTCCTTAAATCCCTTCCTCTCTCTTGGGGACCCCAGTCCTGTTAGGGCTTATCATCTCCAGATTAATTTCACTCCTGATAGGACTTTTCGAGGAAAAGTTCCCCAAGACATGTATTATTGGCATGTAATTCTCTGGCCCCGCTTGGTTCCGTCATAGGACTCACTTGTGTCAGTTCATCACTTATTTCAGTCTTTTCAACCAGGGGCTTTGTTCATTGACATTGACCGCAGAGACCAACTGTTTACTGATTCTGCTTGACTTTAAGAAGAATGGCTTCCACCACAATAGTTCATAATATAATGTTCATCAACTGGTTGCCTTCTATTTCAACTCTCCACCTTTTCATTTCCCTTTGTTCCTTGGGGTTCACCTTAAGTGGGTAACATTTGCTGAGGGGCCTGCATACCCTCGTTCATGACGGCATCCAACCAGAAGATGGCGCTGTGGCCGGTATGTTTGTGAGCGGCAGCCATGTTTGTAGTCTATTGCCGGTCATTGTAACAATTTACATAGTGGTTCCCACCACTTCACCAATGGTGCCTTCAAATCTTCCATGGCCAACAATCGTCCCACGTTCTCCTCCTCCAAAGCCCTAATCCATTTTTTTTCATTAAAAAATTTTTTTTTTAGCCCTCTCAGTTCATGGGTGCTCCAAGGGATAATCTGTCGTCTCTTACTTCTGTTTCTCTGTCTGTCTCTCTCTCTCTCTCTTTCTGTCTGTGTCTGTGTCTCTCTCTCTCTCTCTGTCTCTCTCTCTCTCTCTCTCTCGATGCTGAATACATTCAGGACTGGACATGGCCCCTGCTTGGCCAGCCTTCACAAATGGGGCAGCAGCCCAACCCCACGTGTGCTTGTGGCACTCCCTTACAACACATCACTGAAGCATGCCTTCAACAAAGACTCAAAGGAGGACTTGTCACCCTTCACACAGCAGATCAAGAGGCAACTGCTTGGCTAAAGGACTTTGCATTCGCTAAATAAATAAAATCTCTCTCTCTCTATGTCTGGCTGTCTCTGTGTCTGTCTGTCTCTCTCTCTCTCTCTCTCTCTCTCTCTCTCTCTGTCTATTTCATCAATTAACTTATTTCCAGTTAACTTTACTGACAAGAAATCTAAAAGAACATCAAGAAACGATTTTTACAACTTCTCTTTTTCAGGTTACCAGGATACAAAGAGTTAATTTTTGCAGCTTGTTCACAATCCCCTACGGCCCAAACACAGTGGGAATTCCCACCTCCGCCACGGGGCGTCTGTGTTCAATTTTACAACTTGCTCATTTCAACCATTTGTTCCAAACCGGTTTTCAAACAAATCACTTTGTTTCATTCTTACTTCAAATAGATTATTCAATTTATATTTTCTCCCTGCCTGCACTCTTGTCCCCGGCCTTTGCCGTCTTCTATCACATCCCCCTTTCGCGGCCTCTGCCGTCTTCTTATCTGCTACTTTCGGGAGTAACTCCCTTATCATCCTGTCTCAGGAATTTTCCTGTCTCTCAGGAATTGATCTAACTGTTCTCGTCAGACCTAATGAATCTTCAAGGAGGCAAACTCCCTTCCCTCTCAGGGTCCTCTCCTAGGTACCTCCCTCAGGGGTCTAATTTCTACCGAACTTCTTATCTTCCCCTTCTGCCCTTTGACTCCCCGTCCTGTTGGCCGGGTGATGTTCGTCCACCCCGGCCCCTGTCTTCTCTTTCCCTTGGGTATTTTGGCCCCCTCCGGCTCTGCATTTTCCGTGGGTACTTCCTGCTCATATGCAGCTCTGCATTTTCCCCAACTGACTATAACTTATCATTGTTGGCTTCTCCAACCCCTGGGTATTTCCTGCCCTCCAGGGTCCAGCATTTGCCCCAACGGACTATTGGGCAGAATGCGGGGATTTGGCCCACAGCCTTTTCCCCTCCCTTCTGGGTTTGCCTTGCAGCCCCCTGAATCCTTCAGGGCGTTAACCACAAGGTCTTTACAATCGCCCAGGAAGTACTTTATTAGTCATTGTTCCTACCTGGGTCTGTGCACAGAAATTGCTCGATTGACTTTTCGCGATTTCCAACCACTCCCACACTATCACTTGTTTCTCGTGTCTCTCTGTGTGGTCCTGGATACTACTGCTCAAACAGCTGGCGGCAAGCAAGGAGTCTGAGTGCTGAACTCAGCAGGGTGCACCTTCCCTTCGTCCGTCTACTCCCGTCAGCTGGCTGGAGTAATTGATCCCGGAACCGAGCCCCCAATTGTGAGATACAAATTCAATCACAAACTCTTCAGAGACAAGGTCAAGAAACAAGTTTTCCTTTATTACATTTCTGCGCAGAAAAGGGTGTCTCTCCTCTATCATCCTCTAGAGACACACAAAAATGGAGGTTGTATCTATCTTTTATACCTTTCTTCACTATGGTCACTACCTCATGTCTCCCCATCGAGCTTCGTCCAATCATAACATAAAGCCCACATTCCCACGAGAACGTCCAGAAACGTCTCGGAACATCTCCTGACGTCAAAGGCTTCTGCTGGAGTTTTTATCTTTTACTTCTTTATCTAGAAGTTCCCTCTGTCCTGTATATTGTTACTTTCTTCTACCAGCAGTCTGGCTTCTGCTGACACCTTATTTCTTTCTAAGTTATATTTTTCAGAGTTCTAGTATAAATCAACCATCCCTATTAACCCTTCTCTCACACGTCTGAAGAAGGGTCTCGTCCCGAAACATCACCCATTCCTTCTCTCCAGAGATGCTGCCTGTCCCGCTGAGTTACTCCAGCATTTTGTGTCTACCTGCGTATTAGGGCAGTTTACACCAAAACTGGTGGTTTACATGGACATAATTGTGTACTTATCTTTGATTCATACAGCCATCACAGGACTCGAAATTAATGGTTGCCCGGGTGCCAATGGCCACCTAACGTCTCGCCGGGCAACCTAAAAGTCGTGTCAATTTGCCCGACTTGGCAAGCATCCAGGACACCTGCTGTTCAACTCTGAGCCGGCCCCCCTCTCTATCTCTCTCTCTGTCACTCTCCGTCTCTGCCTGCCATTTGTGCTGCCGGTTCTCCGCTCTCCGCCGCTCCTCATTTGCCGGCACGGCAGGCCGCCTTGTACATGCCCACTGTCACGGCCAGCACATCCTCCCCCTGCACATGCGTACAACCACGGCCAGCACATCATCGGCTGCCCTGCATATGCGCACTGCCACGGTAACTGGTCGACGTCGGGCACTTTCTCCCTCCCTTTGCATTGTGGGAGATCTGGCCGCCATTGTTGTCCGCTGGCCGCCTCGCCGCGACTGCTGAAAACCAACGCAGAATCACTCCCTGGAGCTGGAGTAACTCCCTGGAGTAACTCTTGCTTCTTGGTTTCCTGGTCCTCCAAAAATATTCTAAATGAAATTTAAACTAGAGGTGGTGGGAGGTCCATCACCAAATTCCAAACTCTGAACAATAACAGCCTATTGCACTTTATCTGTTTATTTATTGTATATATATGGTCTATGGTATATAAACACACTGAACTTTTATCTCCTGTTCTGTATTATGTTTACATATTCTGTTGTGCTGCAGCAAGCAAGAATTTCATTGTCCTATCTGGGACACATGACAATAAAACTCTCTTGTCTCTTGACTTGGACTTGAGCAAAAAAGGGTCCTTGGAGAAAAAAGACCTACCTTAAATTTAGTTGCGTCTGGTTGGGTAACTATGGTAGGGTGAAGACTATTCCATGCTTTAATTGTGCGGCGGAACTCCATGGAGCAGCCAGCACCTCTGGATAGAAGAAATTGGGTGATGTTTCGTGTAGAGACCCTTCTTTAGACTCCCTCTGGTTTTAGTGTTTTTAGTTTAATTTAAAGATACAGCGTGGAAACAGGCCCTTCTGCCCACCGAGTCCATGCCGACCACCGATCACCCGTACACTAGTTCTATCCCACACATTCACGACGTATGTCAAGAGTGTTTTATTCGCTGGAGAAAATCAGTGGGTGAGGCAGCATCTATGGAGCGAAGGAATAGGCGACGTTTCGGGTCGAAATCCTTCTTCAGACTGATGTCGGGGGGGGGGCGGGAAAAAGAAGGGAAGAGGCGGAGACAGTAGGCTGTGGGAGAGCTGGGAATGGGAGGGAAAGGAGGGAGAAAACAAGGACTACCTGAAATTGGTGAAGCCAATGTTCATACCGCTGGGGTGTAAACTACCCAAGCGAAATATGAGGTGCTGCTCCTCCAATTTGTGGTGGGCCTCACTCTGGCCATGCAGGAGGCCCAGGACAGATATCGGATTCGGAATGGGAGGGGGAGTTGAAGTACTGAGCCGCCGGGAGATCAGGTTGGTTATTGCGAACTGAGTGGAGGTGTTGTGCAAAGCAATCGCCAAGCCTACGCTTGGTCTCACCGAGGTTGATCATACGCTGAATAATCCAACCACATTTTTGTTTGGAAGTGGAAAGAAATAATAGAAATTTCATTCATTGCAACGTGTAAAAAGAGTTGAGATACTGTATTATAATTTTGCTGCATGTCATTGTGGTATATATCATTTCTTGATTGGTGAATATGTTTAGTTTGTGACTTTATTTGAAGCAGAAATAATATGTGAATACTTCATTGAGCATAATTCCGACTGGTAACTACGCACTTCGTCCGAGCACAATATTGCACGCGTCATGCAAGCCATCTTAAATTATCACCTAAACTGTCATTTGGCAACCTAAAATGCTGCCAAGGTTGCCCGGCTGACAACAGAGAAAAAAAGTTAAGTGAGAGCCCTGCATCAGCATAAGGATTACTTTCTTAGAGTCATATACATGACTGTCATTGATTAAACAAGGAACTGCAGATGCTGGTTTACAAAATAAGGCACAAAGTGCTGGAGTAATTCAGTGGGTCAGGCAGCATCTCCGGAGAACAAGGATAGTGATAGTTGGGGGTACACAGAATTGCTGGGGAAACTCAGCGGGTGCAGCAGCATCTATGGAGCGAAGGAAATAGGTGAAGTTTCGGGCCGAAACCCTTCTTCAGACCCTTCAGTGATAGTTGGGACCTGATCCGAAAAATCATCGATGCTTGGGTTCCCCAGAAATGCTGACGGACCTGCTGAGTTGCTGTAATTGAAGAACCTTTGGGTTAATGTGTCCCTACAAGAGTCATAGAATGTTTAAAAGTTTGTGTTCAATAAATGTTCACTCTGAAGGCAGTAAGGTTCATCTTTTTCGGGTCCTTAAAGAAAAGAATGTGAATTGTAAATAGACATGATCTACAAATTGGAAAATATTATATTTACTAATGTGTTTCTTCTTGTTCTATTCAAGGTTGTCAAATTGGAAAAGATGGGATGCTTTCAGAGATTATTGGACCATTTTAAAACGGAAATTGTCATGAGCACTGTCAGTGCGCACTATGAACATGAGAAAAGACATCTGTTTAAAGGAATTGAAAATGAGGAAACATTTTTTCGCCCTGCACTGAGATCTCTAATTGTAAATGGATCAATTTGTTGTGATATTTTCTTAGAGCGGGAGGTTATCTTTCCATTATCTTACCACATAGAACATAGAGAAGTAAATAGCAGGAACAAGTTATTCAGCCCACAGTGTCTGTGCAGTATCTGATGTCAAACTAAACCCATCTCAACAGCAAATAAACTAATCTCATCTGCAAAACTAATCTCAGTTTCTGAAGTTGCCAGGATGTGAGAGTCTGAGCTACAGGGCGAGGTTGCCCAGGCTAGGACTTTATTCCTTGGATTTCAGGAGGATGAGGGGTGATCTTATAGAGGCATATAAGATCATGAGGAAAATAGATGGGAGTGAATGCATAGTCTTTTACCCAGAGTAGGGGATTCAAGAACCAGAGAATATAGATTTAATGTGAGAGGGGAAAGATTTAATAGAAATCTGAGGGGCAACTTTTGGGTATATGGAACGAGCTGTCTAAGGAGGTAGTTGGTGCAGGTATTATAACAACATTTAAAAGTCATTTGGGCAGGTATATGGATAGGTAAGGTTTAGAGGGATATGGACCAAACACAGGCCGGAGTGACTAGCCACGATGGGGCATCTTTGTCGGCTTGGGCAAGTTGGGCTGAAGGGCCTGTCTCTGTGCCGTATGACTATGAGTTTAAGCATTTTTCTGATCAGTGCCACATTCTTAGTCTCAATGCTTTACTGATCCAGTTCTGATATGAAGCAGCCACAGATGTACTTGTGTATCCCCAGTGGAGTTTAGCTGTGATGTTAACCTGACCCGGAGGGCAGTTTGTAATCCCCAGACATTAAAAGTTGGCTCTACAGTCCTATGTTATTTTACCTGCAGCTTTAGCATTATTGTTGTCCTAAAGAATACCAACCTGTTTTTTTAAAATCAAAGCACAAGAAAAGTCCAATTATTTTTTAACCTGGCTATTTGTATAAAATCATGAGAGGAGTAGATAGGGTGATTTTTTTACCCAGAGTATAGGAATCAAGAATCAGGGAACATAGGGGAGAGAATTAATATTCACCTGAGGGGCAACTTTTTCATACTGAGGGTTGTGGGTATATGGAATGAGCTGCCAGTGGAGGTAGTTGAGGCAGGTACTATAACAGCATTTAAAAGACACTTGGACATGTACAGTGGCTTGCAAAAGTATTTATACCCCTTGAACTTTTCCACATTTTGTCACGTTACAACCACAAACGTAAATGTATTTTATTGGGATTTTATGTGATAGACCAACACAAAGATGCGCATAATTGTGAAGTGGAAGGAAAATGATACAGGGGGGTTTTCAAATTTTTTTACAGATAAAAAACTGAAAAGTGTGGCGTGCAAAAGTATTCAGCCCCCTTTACTCTGATATCCCTAAATAAAATCCAGTGCAACCAATTGCCTTCAGAAGTCACCTAAGTAGTAAATAGAGTCCACTTGTGTGTAATCTAATCTCAGTATAAATACAGCTGTTCTGTGAAGGCCTCAGAGGTTTGTTAGAGAACATTAGTGAACAAACAGCATCATGAAGCCCAAGGAACACACCAGACAGGTCAGGGATAAAGTTGTGGAGAAGTTTAAAGCAGGGTTAGGTTATAAAAAAATATCCCAAGCTTTAAACATCTCACGGAGCACTGTTCAATCCATCATCCGAAAATGGAAAGAGTATGGCACAACTGCAAACCTACCAAGACATGGCCATCCACCTAAACGGACAGGCCGGGCAAGGAGAGCATTGATCAGAGAAGCAGCCAAGAGGCCCATGGTAACTCTGGAGGAGCTGCAGAGATCCACAGCTCAGGTGGGAGAATCTGTCCACAGGACAACTATTAGTCGTGCACTCCACAAATCGGGCCTTTATGGAAGAGTGGCTAGAAGAAAGCCATTGTTGAAAAAAAGCCATAAGAAGTCCCGTTTGCAGTTTGCCACAAGCCATGTGGGGGACACAGCAAACATGTGGAGGAAGGTGCTCTGGTCAGATGAGACCAAAATTGAAGTTTTTGGCCTAAATGCAAAACGCTATGTGTGGCGGAAAACTAACACTGCACATCACCCTGAACACACCATCCCCACTGTGAAACATGGTGGTGGCAGCATCATGCTGTGGGGATGCTTTTCTTCAGCAGAAACAGAGAAGCTGGTCAGAGTTGATGGGAAGATGGATGGAGCCAAAATCTTGGAAGAAAACCTGTTAGAGTCTGCAAAAGACTTGAGACTGGGGCGGAGGTTCACCTTCCAGCAGGACAACGACCCTAAACATACAGCCAGAGCTACAATGGAATGGTTTAGATCAAAGCATATTCATGTGTTAGAATGGCCCAGTCAAAGTCCAGACCTAAATCCAATTGAGAATCTCTGGCAAGACTTGAAAATTGCTGTTCACAGACGCTCTCCATCCAATCTAACTGAGCTTGAGCTATTTTGCTAAGAAGAATGGGCAAAAATTTCAGTCTCTAGATGTGCAAAGCTGGTAGAGACATACCCCAAAAGACTTGCAGCTGTAATTGCAGCGAAAGGTGGTTCTACAAAGTATTGACTCAGGGGTGCTGAATACTTTTGCATGCCACACTTTTCAGTTTTTTATTTGTAAAAAAATTTGAAAACCACGTATCATTTTCCTTCCACTTCACAATTATGCACCACTTTGTGTTGGTCTATCAAATAAATTCCCAATAAAATACATTTACGTTTGTGGTTGTAACGTGACAAAATGTGGAAAAGTTCAAGGGGTATGAAGATTTTTGCAAGCCACTGTACATGGATAGGAAAGGTTTAGAGAAGTATGGTCCGAATGCATGCAAATGGGACTAGCGTAGATGGGGTATGTTGGTCGACATGGTGGAGTTGGTCCGCAGAGCCTGTTTCTGTGCTGTATGACGCTGTGATGGGTCTTTTACTGATTTGCTGTAAAGAGAAATTAGAGAAAAACAGTGTATTGCATAATTGAACAAAGTATATAATTTTAGCCTTTCCCTAGCTCTAAGAGAATCATTTTCAGAGGTTGAAAACAGTGGGCATTACTTTAAGGTGAGAGGGGTAAGGTTTGAAAGAGGGGTGCAGGATAATATGTTTTACACAGAGAGTGGTGGGTGTCTGGAACATACTGCCTGGGGTGGTGGTGGAGGCAGATACCATAGTGGTATTTAAGCGGCTTTAAGATAGGTACATGGATAGGCGAATGGAGGGATATGAATCATGAGGGGTAGGTAGATGAGATTAATTTATCTTGACATTATGTCCTGATTTGACATTGAGGGCCACATAGGGCCTGTTCCTGTGCTGTATTCTATGCTCAATTTATGTACTCTTAAATCTATATAGGCCTGAGATCACAATTCGAATCACAGTACTCTGACTGATGTTTGGGAATGAGAGAACAGGAAATATAACGTTGAACAGTTTATGATACATGATATGGAGCTTGGATTCTGTTTAATATTTGTAGTATATAGAATGATAATGGCAAGGTAAATGTAAGCTAGGAAATGCATAAAAAGATGACTGTGGACTGATCTATCATCTTTTTCTATTTTCTAGGTTCAATACATTCTTACAAACATACCTATAGAATTTGGAGAGAAAGATGTGGAAGGTAACATTTGTTTTAGCTGACAATTAAGCGTTAATTTGTGTATTTGTATTACAATTAATTCTGCTCCGATTTAAGGTACGATAGAGACATTAGATTTTGACCCACAATTACACTCCTGTAGTCAATCTATTAAATGCCTCATGTAGCAATGTTATAACATTTTGAGATTTAAAAAATCAAGTCTGCAATTTATCCCATCAGATAAAGCATAAAACAAAGTTTAATTTGACACCTAATTCACTTTCATATCTTCAGTATTAAAAAAGTATGGCCATTTTCATACTCGGAAATTAGCATCTTGTTCCCTATTGCTTTTCCATTGACTTAACTCAAAAGCTGTGATCAAGGACAGTCAAAAGCCCATACCTTTTTTTAAAATTAAGAGAACTGAATGAAATTTTCAGTTCTTATAGATTGAAGCATTCTGAAACAAATATGACACAATCTTACTTGGATGACCTGAAATGTTAAGAAAAGGTTAACATTTTAAAATAGCCTAAGTGTCCAAATAACATTCACACAAGAATTCACAATATAACATGATTTTTAAATCTCATTGTCATTAATTTATAGGCCAAATGGAAGGAATTTAGTGTTTAATCCCCGTAAATTAATGGCCATTTTAATCATCTTGCGAGTGAGATTTTGCGGAACGCGATCGATTGGAACGTTGCGGTTTGCGGTGAATTTAAATCCCATATTGGCAGGAAAAACACTGCCGGTTCATATGGGGCCTAAACACCTTTTCGCAACATAAAATTTGGATTAAAGTAATCCTAAGAAGCAAGTTTATATGTAAAATAAACGGCTTACCTTTATCTGTCCCTTACGGGAGATCCGTCCCGTTGTCAGCATTGATGGCGTTAGAAGTCGATTTTTATTTTACTCCTGCGATTAAATTCTCCAGCGATGTTTTTTGCAAACTTCAGAGAACGGATGTCGGAGCGATTTTTCTGCAGCAGCTGAACAGGCTGAGAAAGATCGACTCCGACAGGCAGGAGAAAATGGCATTTTAATCCCGCCCCATCTTTGCAAATTGTACCATTTGGCCTGTTTTATTTTCCCAACCAAAATCTGATGCCTCACTCTTGTTTTCTGTATTGAAATGCATCTGCCCAACACTCTACCAGTCTGAATGCTATCTCTCGGAGTTTGTTGCTCCCTTCTGTCTTTTGCCTCTACCAAATTTTGTTGTCTGCAAACAGTGTAATTCTGCGTTTTGCCTCGTCTTACGTTTTCAAGGTATTTTGACCTTTGTTAATCTATAAAACCCCCAATGGTTCAAGCTGATCTTTATTTAGCATCATTTTGACAGACCTGAGGAGCAAGAACTGTTTGTCCTGTTCAACAGGGAATTCAAGTTCAAGTTCAAGTGAGTTTATTGTCATGTGTTCCTGATAGGACAATGAAATTCTTGCTTTGCTTCAGCACAACAGAACATAGTAGGCATTGACTACAAAACAGATCAGTGTGTCCATATACCATTATATAAATATATACACACATGAGTAAATAAACTGATAAATTGCAAATAACTGATGACAATTGGATGAGGTAATCCAACATAATTTATCATCTGAATAAAGCACAGTCAGCAATAAAGTCTGCACCCAGTGCACATCAAGAAGTCTGTTTCTACCTACTCAAGTTGCAGCACTCAACAGTTATAAGATCTGCATTGCTTTTCTACACAGCAAAAAATTCACTTGACCTCAAGTATTATTTGAACACCTAACTGTACCAAACATGCAATCATTTCAGATATAGGCTGAGTCATGATCAAATGATCCCCTTAACAACAACTGCAGATACTGGTTTACTGAAGAAGTGTCTCGACCCAAAACAACGCCTATCCATGTTCTCCAGAGATGCTGCCTGACCCGTTGAGTTACTCCAGCACTCTAGATTTTCACATGGATTTAGTATTGCCAATAAATACATCGATTGAGGAAACCTTTGCTGATTTTCACAGTCCCAACATTTTCAAGCCAAAATCTAATTTTCTAACATACGTCCTGTCAGTATTCTTGTATTTGTCTTAATGTAAAAGCATCCCTTTCAGTCCAATATAGAGGGACCATTTCTTTGTGTATTATTTTCTACTTCTTAAACATTCAAATTAACCTGTAAATATTTGGACCTTGGATTGGTTATGACAGAAATATTGTTTTGTTTAAGTGTTGTTTATCTCATGTGGTTGACACCTGCCCACAGGTTAGCATCACAACTGCATAACGTGTTCTCTTTCAAAACAATATGATACATAACATGGCTCTGCCTGCGAAATATAGTGACGACCAGTCTGAATTGCTCAGCACTGAAACATGCATTGAATAATTTTCCTACTTTTATTCTTCTGTTAACAAACCGGCCATGGTAGGAAATTCCACATTCACTCTGTCAAAGTCAACCTGTTATTTAATATGTAGGAAGGAACTGAAGGTGCTGGTTTATACCTACCTTGAGGACCGAGCGCAGACTAGGTGATCGTTTCACTGAACACTTACGCTCAGTCCGCCTTAGCCTGCGTTAGCCGGTAGTCAAACAATTTAACTCCCCTGAAGAAGGATCTTGACCCAAAACAAAAATATTCTCCAGATATGCCACCTGACTCGCTGAAATACTCCAGCACTTTGTGTCTATCTTCTGCTATTTTAATGTGTTGTATAGTGGAACTACCCACCTGAGATTAAACATCTATTCCGACAGAGGAAGAACAACTAAAGTCATCCAGCACTAATTAGCAGCCAAGGACACAAAGTGCTGGAGTAGGTGGTGCAGCAGGCAGAGCCGCTGATTCACAACGCCAGAGACCTGGATTTGAACCTGTTCTCGGGTGCTGCCCGTGTGGAGATTATACGTTCTCCCTGTCACCACGTAGGTTTCCTCTGGGTGACCGGGCTTCCTTCCATATCACAAAGTTTGGAGGTTAATTGGACGTGAAATGTCCTAGGAAGACAAAAATGCTGGAGAAACTCAGCGGGTGAGGCAGCATCTATGGACCGAAGGAAATAGGCAACGTTTCGGGTCAAGACCCTTCTTCAGGTCCTAGTGTGTAGGGAATGTAGGGAATGTAGGAAATGTCCTAGTGTGTAGGGTGTGGATGAGAAAGTGGGATAGCATAGAACTAGTGTGAACGGGTGATCGATGGTTGGTGTGGTCTCGTGGGCTGAAGGTCCAGTTTCAATGTGGTATCTATCTGGATTCTCTAGGCTTTAGACTTTAGACTTGAGGGATACAGTGCAGAAACAGGCCCTTCGTCCCACCGAGTCCGCGCCGACCAACGATCCCCGTACACTAGCACTATCCTATGCAATAGGGATAATTTTACAATTGGGCTGAAGGGCCTGTTTCCAAGCTGTATCTCCAAACTAGGCTAATCTCAGCAGGTCAGGCAGGGTCTCTCCACAACATGGATAGGTGATGTTTCGGGTCAATACCTTTCTTTGGTATGAAATGTCACCTATCCATGTTCTCCAAAGATGCCGTTTGACTCGCTGAGTTACTCCAGCACTTGGTGTACACACAGACAGTGTGTTCTTTTCTGTAAACCAACATCTGCAGTTTCTTGTGCCTATTTATTAGGTATTTTTGAGGCAGAAAACCTGTTGCATGGGATGATAAGGGCAGAATCAGGAGAATGGGGTTGAGAGGCAAAGACCCATCAGTCATGACTGAATTGTGGAGTAGACTCAATGGGCTCCTATGACATGAAAGTAATAATGCATCTAATATATTTGCTTTTAATCCTACATGAGTATTCTATTGAAATCTCTTACTCTTGCAACAGGCAAACAACGCTTTTCAAGGAATATGCCTGCTCTACCGTATCTTCTTTTGAAAAAGGCATTCAGATCTTCTTTCGTCCTGCACGACAGAGCAAATTTGCAATCTAATGAGGATTCCAGTCAACCTTCACCGCAAAATATTGGTCAGTAGAAGAAAAGCTGCTGGCAATGACTGTGATTGGAGATTCTTGCATTATTATTTGTTTTATAGGTCACACTCTCATCTCACTCCTGCAATCGGGAAGAAAGTAAAGAAGCCTGAAAACCGTAACGTCCAGGTTCAGGAGTACCTTCTTCCCTTCAACCATCAGGCTATTAAACACTACAGCCTCAAAATAGGCGTTGAACTACATAGACTTGGGGCATTATTTCTCACTTTGCAGTGTTATTTGTTTAATTGTTTTTTTACTTAAAGTCATAGATTCTGTTGTGCAAAAAGGCCCTTCGGCCCAACTTGAACACACCTACCAACATGTCCCATCTACACTAGTCCCACCTGCCTGCGTTTTTCACACAGAGAGTGGTGAATCTCTGGAATTCTCTGCCACAGAAGGTAGTTGAGGCCAGTTCATTGGCTATATTTAAGAGGGAGTTAGATGTAGCCCTTGTGGCTAAAGGGATCAGGGGGTATGGAGAGAAGGCAGGTACAGGATACTGAGTTGGATGATCAGCCATGATCATATTGAATGGCGGTGCAGGCTCGAAGGGCCGAATGGCCTACACCTGCACCTATTTTCTATGATTCTATGGCCCATATCCTCTAAACCTATCCTATCCATGTACCTGTTTAAATGTCTATTAAACGTTGCGATAGTACCTGCCTCAACAACCTCCTCCGGGAGATCGATCCATACACCCACCACCCTTTGAGTGAAAAAGTTACCTCTCAGGTTCCTATTAAATCCTTCCCCCCCTCACCTTAAACCTTTGGACTTGCACACACAAGGTAGGCTCAACTCATCTGCCGTGGACAGAGGACCTGCACCTTAGATCGCAACCTGCCTGGAATGCCCAGCTCACACACTGCATACCGGGAACTCGCCCACCGTGGACAGAGGACATGCGCCGTAAACGGTAACCCGCCCGAAAGGCCCAGCTCGCCCACCTAGAGTGGAAGAAGTTGGGCGGAGGGCCAGTAAGCAGACCTTCAGCAGGAAGCAGTGCATCGTTCGATAGTGGAGCAGGCCACTGGAGGCCCTACAACAGCCTGGGGCTTAGCTGTACTGGTCGCCGCTCCAAATGGCCGAGCGTCTGGACCACACACGGCCTACAGCATTGGAGCAGCTGCAGAGGACAGCATGGCCATGTTTGGTCAGGCCGACTTCGCAACTCCATCAGGACAATGGGCCTTCATGCCAAGAACCCTGCACTTACAACTGGCACTTGAAAATGGCACCAAACTGGCGACTCTGTATACTGTCTCAATCTAGTCAAGTCAAGAGAGTTTATTGTCATGTGTCCCAGATGGGACAATAAAATTCTTGCTTGCTGGAGCACAACAGAATATTGTAAGCAAAAATACAGAACAGTTCAGTTCAATATACACATAAATAAGCAGATAAAGTGCAATAGGCTGTTACAGTTCAGAGTCTGTTTGTTGGCGAGTTTAATAGCCTGATGGCTGTGGGGAAGTAGCTGTTCCTGAACCTGGAAGTAACAGATTTCAGGCTCCTGTACCTTCTGCCCGATGGTAGCAGAGAGATGAGTGTGTGGCCAGGATGGTGCGGGTCCTTGATGATGTTGGCTGCCTTTTTGAGGCAGCGACTGCGATAGATCCCTTCGATGGTGGGGAGGTCAGAGCCAATGATGGACTGGGCAGTGGTTACAACTTTCTGCATCCTTTTCCACCTCTGGGCACTCAAGTTGCCGAACCAGGCCACGATGCAACCAGTCAGCAAGCTCTCTACTGTGCACCTGTAGAGCCTCTTTGATATACCGACTTTCCGTTGTCTTCTCAGGAAGTAGAGGCGCTGATGTGCTTTCTTAATAATTGCATCAGTGTGCTGGGACCAGGAAAGATCTTCGGAAATATGCTCGCCCAGGAATTTGAAGTTCTTGACCCTTTCCACCATTGATGTAAACGGGATAGTGGATCCCTATCCTACCCCTTCCAAAGTCTACAATCAGTTCCTTGGTTTTGCTGGTGTTGAGGGCCAGGTTATTGTGTTGGCACCATTTGGTCAATCGGTCGATCTCACTTCTATACTCTGACTCGTCCCCATCAGTGATTCTTCCCACAACAGTGATGTCATCGGCGAACTTGATGATGGAGTTCGCACTATGTCCGGCTACGCAGTCATGAGTACAGCAGAGGGCAGAGCACGCAGCCTTGAGGTGCTCCCGTGCTGATTGTTATCGAGGATGACACATTTCCACCAATACGGACAGACTGTGGTCTATGGATGAGGAAGTCGAGGATCCAATTGCAGAGGGATGCGCAGAGACCCAGATCTGAGAGCTTGGTAACCAGCTTGGAGGGGATGATTGTATTAAATGCCGAGCTGTAGTCAATGAATAACAGCCTGATATATGAGTTTTTGTTGTCCAAGAGGTCCAGAGCAGAGTGGAGGGCCAGTGAGATCCACCCTTGATCTGTTGTGGTAGGCGAACTGCAGTGGGTCGAGGTTCTTGTCGAGGTAGGAGTTGATATGCGCCATAATCAACCTCTCAAAGCACTTCATCACCACAGACTTTAGTGCCAATGGTCGATAATCATTGAGGCACGTCACCTTACTCTTCTTGGGCACCGGTATTATTGATGCCCTTTTAAAGCAGGTGGGACCCTCAGACCTCAGAAATTAGAGGTTGAAAATGTCCGTAAAAACTCCCGCCAGTTGGTCCGCACAGGTTTTTAGAGCACGACCGGGTATGCCATCAGGTCCAGGCACTTTCCGAGGGTACACCCCCCTGAAGGATTTTCTGATGTCGGCCTCTGTGACAGAGACTGAAATACTGTCATGGCGAATGGGGGCTCGGGAAGGCACTTCAGTGTTCTCCCTATCAAAGCGTGCGTAAAACGCATTGAGCTCGTCAGGGATTGATGCTTCGCTGACAATTGAGCTGCCTCCTGATTTTGCCTTATAGGAGGTGATGGCATTCAAGCCCTGCCATAGTTGCCGAACATCCGTCTCATCCTCCAGCTTGGAGTAGAATTCCTTTTGGCTTTTTTGATGGCCTTGTCAAGGTCGTATCTGGGCTTCTTGTAGACCTCTGTGTCTCCGAACCTGAATGCCTGGGATCTGGACTTCAGAAGAGTGCAGATCTCATGGTTCATCCAAGGCTTCTGGTTAGGAAACACTTAGAAGTTTTTTGTTGGGTTGCAGTCCTCCACACATTTCTTTATGAAGTCTGTAACGACTTACACTTCTACTGTATCTGAGATGCTTATCTGAGATGCATTTAAGTGCTTTTGTATAGTGATACTTGTACTGAATTGTATACGAAAAATAATTTCACTGTACTTTGGTACATGTGACAAATAAAGTACCATACCATGCCCTCTAGCATTAGATGTTTTTTCCACCCTGGGGAAAAAGATTGTAACTGTTCTTGCCGTAGAGGGAGTACAGAGAAGGTTCACCAGACTGATTCCTGGGATGTCAGGACTTTCATATGAAGAAAGACTGGATAGACTCGGCTTGTACTCGCTAGAATTTAGAAGATTGAGGGGGGATCTTATAGAAACTTACAAAATTTTTAAGGGGTTGGACAGGCTAGATGCAGGAAGATTGTTCCCGATGTTGGGGAAGTCTAGAACAAGGGGTCACAGTTTAAGGATACGGGGGAAATCTTTTAGGACCGAGATGAGAAAAACATTTTTCACACAGAGAGTGGTGAATCTCTGGAATTCTCTCCCACAGAAGGGAGTTGAGGCCAGTTCATTGGCTATATTTAAGAGGGAGTTAGATGTGGCCCTTGTGGCTAAAGGGATCAGGGGGTATGGAGAGAAGGCAGGTACAGGATACTGAGTTGGATGATCAGCCATGATTATATTGAATGGCAGTGCAGGCTCGAAGGGCCAAATGGCCTACTCCTGCACCTATTTTCTATGTTTCTATGTTAACCCTGTCTATGCATCTCATAATTTTATATACTTCGATCAAGTCTCCCATCAAACTCCGGCGATCCAGAGAAAACAAACCAAGTCTGTCCAACTTCTCTTTGTAGCTGTCACCCCCTAATAGAGGTATAATTCTGGTAAACCTCTTCCCCATGCTCTCCAAAACCTCCACATTCTTTCTGTATGGGACAACCAGAACTGCATGCAATACTCCAAACGCAGCCTAACCAAAGTCCTATAGTGACGGACTTTGTATAGATTGCACTACATACTTCAGCTTGCAGTATTATAGTCTGGTTACCTAATATAACAGATAATTTGTAATATTATTGTTTATTGTATATTTATTTGTTATGTTGGTGCATTATTGTGCTTGTAAAGCTTCAGCAAATCCAAATTTAGTTGTCTTGGTCCCGGTGCACATGACAGTTAAACATTCTTGACTCTTAAAGGGAGTAAATGTCCGTCCATATTGGTTTCTTTTGCAACAATGTCCTCCTGTCATAGTTTATAAAGTATGCCAAAAATGGTTGAAATCCACTCTAATTTCTGAGCATTTATTATTCCCTGAAAATAATGCATTATTGCAACACAAGTCTACGAAAAATCTCAAAATAAAATAGGCAACAAATAATGTTTTATGTGTATAAATCTGTAAACAGTGTGTAAAATATTCTTGTTTTCCTGTTGGCTTGAGGTGTGAATTATTTAATAATAATAATAATAATAATAATAATAATAATAATAATAATATCTTTTATTGTCATTGCACATAAGTGCAACGAGATTTGGTATGCAGCTTCCATCCGATGTCATAACTTAAATCTATATTACTAAAAGTCTGTTCTTGACCGGTTTTGGCCATCTGTGCTGCGATTTCGGAGAGAATGCCGACACCTACGGCCGTCATTTTTGGCCACCTCGCTCAGAGCCCCCCTCCGCCGCATGTGTGCCGAGGATTTTTCCCGTCGATGAAAAATGACAGAGATATTAATGTTTTTACAAAATTCCCCATTCTCTCTGCTGCCCCCGCTGGCGGCAGGGGGAAGGGACTATAAAACCAGGAAGTGGCGTGCCTCACTCACTCTTCAAGACGGAGGAAGGCAGAGGGTCACATTTCTCTGAGCTGTGAATAACACTGAACACATGTCTACTCAAATGTGAGTGCCCTTAGTGGTTCTAAAATGCTTGCAGAAGGTGTCTATTGGTTCTAAATCTTGCAAAAAAATGTCTATTGGTTCTAAAGCTTGCAAAAAAATGTCTGGAGAGAAGGCAGGTACAGGATACTGAGTTGGATGATCAGCCATGATCATATTGAATGGCGGTGCAGGCTCGAAGAGCCGAATGGCCTACTCCTGCACCTATTTTTCTATGTTTCTATGTTTCTATATTACTAAAAGTCTGATCATGACCACTTCCTGTTGTTCTGTATATTGATTTTAGAAAAAACTCTGCCACTTACGTCTGTGATTTGTGGCCAGCTTACTCAGTCCCCCTTCACTGTGCAGGACAAGAGGATTTTCCCCATTGATAAAAAATAAAGGAGTTATTAGTGTTTAAAAACTGTTGAGATTCTCTCTCCTGAAGGCCACACCCATTCCGGAGGAACTATAAAACCCGGAAGTGTTGAGTGCCTCAGTCATTCTATGCAAGATGGGGGAGCGAGATGGTCACGTCTCTGTCTGAGCTGTGAATAACACTGAACACATGTCTACTAAACTGAGTGTGGTTTTACTGACCTTGAGTGCCCTTAATGTGGTTTGAAAATGAAAATGTGATTGGTTTGAAGTGAAGCACTGCAAATGGCTGTTGGTGGTGGTTGGTTTGAAGTGAAGCACTGCAAATGGCTGTTGGTGGTGGTTGGTTTGAAGTGAAGCACTGCAAATGGCTGTTGGTGGTGGTTGGTTTGAAGTGAAGCACTGCAAATGGCTGTTGGCGGTGGTAACTTGCAAACAACACCCATACCAGTGCTCCAGAAAGCCCCCCCCCCCCCCCCCCACTGGCCACCAATATTGGAATTGGTGGAGAGTGGAATATTGCATCGGGAGACTAGCCCTCCCGTGTGAACATGGGACCCAACGGGTCCCACTTAGTCTAGTAACTAATAAAATTTAGATTTAGATACCCTGAGAACATGGTTGTAAAAAGAACATTAAAACAGTAAAAGTCAAAACAGTTCAAACAGACTAAAGTGCAGATATGTCTGTGCGACGTGACCATCCGAGGGAGACAGTCCATGGGGGTGGGGGGCACTCAGCAAGGCCAGTTCAGAAACGCTATAGCTCTGGGAATGAAGCTGTTCCTGAGTCTGGAGGTGCGGGCGTAGAAGGCCTTGTAAAGTCTGCCGGAGGGAAGTAGTTCGAACAGTCCGTTACAAGGGTGTGAGGAGTCTTTATGGATGCTGACGGCCTTCCTGAGGCACCGTGTGTGGTAGATGCCCTCCAAGGCAGGTAGCTGTGTCCCAATAATCTTCTGCGCTCTGTGGACGACGCGCTGAAGAGCTCTCCTCTCCACCTCTGTGCAGCTGAGATACCACACAGAGATGCCATACGTTAATATGCTCTCTGGTGCAGCAGTAGTAGGTTGTCAGCAGCTGTTGACAAGTGAAAATGTTTCATGTTGCTTTCATTGTTTAATATGGACAGAAAAACGTTTATTCCTCAGCTGTGAGTGACTTTATTTCTTTTGCAGATCTTAAAACTGTTGGACCTACCAATGCAAGGATAGAGCTGAATAAATTGTGGGCAAACACCTACTTCAAGTTCCAGCCCCTTTGGAAAATTCGAAATTATTTTGGTGAAAAAATCGCGCTTTATTTTGCTGTGATGGAAACTCTTCTAATTTCTCTGATCATTCCTGCATTACTTGGTTTAGCTATATTTGTTTATGGTCTTCGTTGCAGGTATTGTAATTTTCTCATTTATTTTCCACCAAAAACACAAACCTTATGAACTTGAGCAAAACACAAAGTGCTTGAGGAATGGGTCAGGCAACGTCTCTGGAGGGAATGGACAGGCGATGTTTTGAATCAAGACCCTTTTTCAGACCCAACCTGAAACATTGCCTGTCCATTCTCTCCACAAATACTACCTAGCCCACTGAGTTCCTCCAGCATTTTGTGTTTTTTGTCAAGAATCCAGCATCTGTGGTTTCTAGTATCTCAATCTTATGAACATCATGAATTTGACCTGATATTGTGTTTAGCATGGACATTGTGGGCCGAAGGGGAATTCCTGTGCTATTCCATTCTATGTTCTCTATGCTGTGCTTCAATGGCAGAAATCCTGGGGGGGCCAGGGGGGACACGTCCCCCCTCTGTTTTGAGAGGTTGGGATCGATCCCCCCCATTTTTTGTAATCCGGATTTTAAAACCCGGTGAAATCTCCGCTTTCCGCGAGACAGTGGTGGTGGGACTGCTGATCGAGGGCGCCGATTGGACGAGAGAGACGTCGGTCATCAGGCAATGGGGGTGGGACATGATGATTCAGCGCGATGATTGGAGGAGGGAGGTGTCGGTCAGAAGCGGAAGTAGGGGTGTGGGACTGAGGATAGAGCACGGTGATTGAAGGAGGGAAACGTGCCCAGGTCATAGGGTCACAACGGCAGCCCTGGACACAGACATGCGCCTCATCCGCAGCCAGGAACGAACCCGGCCAGCTCTCCGGCGCTGTAATCGCTGCCGAACCGCCACTGGACCATCCCCGTCCCCACCCGAGTGCCCCCCCCCCCCTCCTCATGCCCCGGGGTGGCCAGAGACGTCGGGAGTCAGACTGGTGCGGTGCCCCCAGGCCCACAGCCAGTGCAGAGAAGCAGCGCTAAACCCAGCTCAACTCTACCTGTCCCGCCAGGTTAACCTACAGCCCTGCCTGGACTTAAGGGAAATATGGCCCAGGTTTACACCCAGCGCGGAAAGCAGCGCTAGCTCCACGGCTCCGGGCTGGTATTCCGTCAGTCCAGGGAGGGCTGTAGGTTAAACCCGACAAGACAGGCAGAGTTGAGCTGCATTTAGCGTTGGATTGAGCTGAAATTACCGTTCACAGGGCCCACGGCAGAAGCCTCCGAAGCCTCGCGTGTGTGTGTGCGTGTGCACATGCGCGCGCGGCCACCAAGAAATTGTGTCAACCTTGTCCCCCAGTCCCCTCCATATTTTTATAGCGATTTCCATCACTGCTGTACCTTAGGGATTGGTGCTGGGCCCTTTGCTGTTTGTGGTTCATTTAATTGGAATGTTAGATTAACTTTATCAGGGATCACAATTGACTCCTGTCTTTCAGATGGATATTAAACCTGGCCCTCTTGTGAAAAATGCCACTGGTGAAAATATTGCTCTAGACTGAAGTTGTGGATTGGTTTCCTGATGGTCTATTTTACAAGATGGAATGATTTGATATGTCAAGATATTGAATTACATCCTCTGAATACAAACTGAGGTTCATTGCTCACAGTTGGGCTAAAGTTGTCCACCAGAATAACATTTCTTGGTGGACATTATGTCACTTCATCAAATAATTTTCAGAGTCTCTTGCCCAGAGTAGTGGAATCGGGAACCAGCAGACATAGGTTTAAGGTGAAGATCGAAAGATTTTATTGAAATATGAGGAGTAACCTTTTCACACAAAAGGAGGTGGGTGCATGGAATGAGCTGCCGGAGGAGGTAGTTGAGGCAGAGACTATTGCAATGTTTAAGAAGCAATTAGACAGGTACATGGATAGGACAGGTTTAGAGGGATATGGGCCAAATGCAGGCAAGTGTGACTCGTGTAGATGGGACGTAGGTTGGTGTGGGCAGTTGGACCAAAGGGCCTGTTTTCACACCGTATGACTCAATGACTCTAATTGGAGAGGTTTTCTCCAGTATCCAGGCACAAATTATCTCTCAACTCAATCCTTCAAAAACATTATCAAGCCCTCAACATCTGTGGAAATTGCTTTCTGTGTTTAGTTTAGATTAAAGATTCAGCGTGGAAACAGGTCCTTCGGGCCCACCAAGTCCGCGTCGACCATTGATCACCCGTGCACTAGTTGTATCCTACACACTAGGGACAATTTACAGAAAGCAATTAACCTCACATTTTTTTAGTGTGGGAGGAAACTGGAGGGTCCAGAGAAAACAAACACAGGCACAGGGAGAACGTACAAAACACCGTACAGACAGCACAGGTAGTCAGGGTTGAACCCGGGTCTCTGGCGTTGTCAGGCCACTGTGCCGCCCCCTTATTTCTTAAACTAAGCAATGGCTACAGTTCCAAAGTGTTTTGGGAAGTCATGGAAGGTACTTCGTAAATATAGATCCTTTCTCCAAGCAGTTCTGTAGCTTTAGATTTAGTTTTAATTTTATTATTGTCCGGTGTACCAAGATACAGCGAAAAGCATTGTTTTGCATGCTATCCAATCAAATCAGATAATACTATACATAATTGCAATCAAGTCAAATGTCAAACTCAAGTACAATAGGTAGAGCGAGAGGAAACATACAGAATATATTTCTCAGCATTGTAGCATAACATGTTAAGTTAAACTGTATAACTCTTCAGTTTTTTTATACATTCTCTTGCAGTATAAAATGTTACAATGCCAGCTATAAACTGGATGAAACTTTTCGCGAACAGAACTACAAAGAGCTGTGTTCTTCGTCAAGTGAGATGGCAACCATTGTGGACAGATCTGTTGAGATATTGAGGTAAATATTGACATTCTGTATCAACTTTAAGTAATTTGGAATAACTCGGTCTTTGGTTGCCAACACTAAGCAAATGATGGGGTATTGGCTGATAATACTGACCATAAGACACAGGAGCTGAAGTAAGCCATTCAGCCCATCGAGTCTGCTCCGACATTCAATCATGGCTGATGTATTCTTCCCACTCAACCCCATTCTCCTGCCTTCTCCCCATAACCTTTAACACCCTTACTAATCAAGAACCTGCCAATCTCCTCTTTAACAATACCCAAAGAATTGCACAGATTCATCTCTCTCTGACTAAAGAAATTCCTTCTCATCTCCTTTCTAAAGGTGCCTCCTTTTAGTCTGAGGCTGATAAAGGATTGTTTATGAGACAGAAAATAGAGGGAAGTGGGAAATATGTCATTTTCAGGTTTGCAAACTGTAACTTGAGGGTGCAGCAGTGATTATTGCTGGTGTAAAAATACCCAATGACTTGGCCACCCCATCCGTCCGTGGTGATGAATTCCACAGATTCTTCACCTTCCAGTGAAATAAATTCCTCCTCATCTCCTCTTCATTGGATGCCCTGTTTGGCCAATTTGATCCCTCAGGTGGATGAAGCACAGATAACAACTGAAGACTAATTTCTCCCCCAGTGTCTGTCTACTTCAGAAAAAAGTGTTCAAGTACACCCCTGGTTTACATTACAATGGCTTGAAATAATTAAAGGATACTGGGACTCTATCTGTAATGCACTGAAGGACTATATATTAACAACTTTACAAAAAAAATGTTCCCATTGTGGAGCAGAGGTAGAGTTGCTGCCTTATAGCGCCAGACACCTGTGTTTGATCCTGAATACGGGTGCTGTCTGTACCGAGTTTGTACCTTCTCCCCGTGACCTCTTGGGTTTTCTCAGGGTGTTCTGGTTTCCTCCCACACTCCAAAGATGTACAGGTTTGTAGGTTAATTGGCTATGGTAAAAATTGTAAATTGTCCCTAGTGTGTAGTGTGTGGTTGTGTACTGAGATCATTGGTTGGTGCAGACTCGATGGGCGAAGGGCTATTTCCGTGCTGTATTGCTAAATTAAACTAAACTAAACTAAAAGTTGTTGTGTAATGCTGCAGAAGTACTGTGGTTAAAAGCAAAAATCTCGAAGTCCCCCCTTATTCCTTGTCATCCCCGGACTGAAACAACAGTTGTGCTAATCTTGAGAGGAAGTAACTTCCAGTAGAGTTTTGCGCAACTGAAAATCATGATACAAATGGTTTTATAGAAACCCATCCATAAGATGGGGGTTGCTTGAGGTCTTCTGCAGTGTTGAAGTGACAAACCTCCGCCCTCCAGTAGTAGATCCTGGTGTTGGAGTGAGAGATATGTGTGCTTCTGTATCTTCTGTATGGAACTCGGCCTACCAGTGCTGTACCTGTGTTATAGTGATAGACCCATGCCCCAGTGTTATAGAGCCTGCCATGTCCACCAGTACTGTATCCCAGTGTTATAGTGACTGATCTTTGACCACCTGTACTATGTCCCAGTATTCTAGTGATTAACCTGTGTCCACTGGTACTATACCTCAGTATTATAGTGACAGATCTGTGTTCCTACGTTACAGTCAGTCTGAAGAAGCGTCCCAACTTGAAATGTTACCTATCCATGTTCTCCAGAGATGCTGCCTGACCCGCTGAGTTACTCCAGCACTTTTTGTCTAGGGACCTTCCGCTGCTTGTCTTTTTTTTTTAAATTTAAAAAAAATATTCAATTATTAAAAAATAATATTTACACTACAATAAAACAAGCCAGAGCCCACCACCATAATACATACCAAACATATATCCATAATAAACTATTATACAACTATGATACAATCCTTATTGAGGATACATTCAACACCCTGCGGAGCCCAGCTGTCGCGGAACTCCCTCAGGGTGCCCGTAGACAGGGCATATTCCCTTTCTAACCGCACCCGGGCACGGACGTATCCCCGGAAAAGGGGCAGGCAGCCGGCTCGGGTAGAGCCCTCCACCGCCTGGCGCCTTGACTCGCGGATGGCCAGCTTGGCCAGTCCCAGGAGCAACCCAACCAGGACATCTTCAGCCCTACCCTTTCCGCAACGCTCAGGGTGTCCAAAGATGAGGATGGTGGGTGAAAAATGCAGCCAGAAGGCAAGGAGCAGCCCCTTTAGGTATTCAAATAGTAGCTGCAACCTCACGCACTCCATGTACACGTGGTTCACAGACTCTTCCAGCCCGCAAACGTGGCAGGCGGCTGGCGAGTCTGTGAACCGCGAGAGAAACAGGTTGCAGGGAACACCTCAGTGCAATACCCTCCACCCCAGGTCCCCAATGTAGAGGGGGAGAATCCCTGCGTAGAGGGACCCCCACTGGGGGGCCCCCTCGCGACCAGAAGGCAACACCGACCGCCACTTGGTGTCTGGATGGTGGACCAGGGCGAGGAAGTGCAGGGTGCGGAGGGGGGGGCCCGGTGGACGGCAACCAGGTTCCAGACTCTCAACAAGTCCCTGTAGAAGCCGGGCATCCCCATCAGGACCGCACGGCTGACGCCCACCATCGGGATCCGCGTACAACCTTGAAGGCAGCGGCTCCGTTGGAAAAAGTGCGTCGCCAGCACGTGCCACCTGGGAGGATGCCCTGAGTACAGGTATCTCTGCAAGGTCCTGAGGCGGAGAGCCGCCAACTTGGTGCGAATGCACACCAGCTACTGACTGCCCTCCTCGATCGGGAGACTCAGGACTGCTGCAGAGTCCGCTGCTTGCCTTTGGCAGGCAGAGTCCGGTGGGGACACCCCTTATTTGAAGGGATTCACCCCAGGGCGTCACATGAGTGGCAAGGGGTGTGGTTTAAAGATACTATTGAGTATACCATGATTGAATGCATGGATACTGCAAATATATGAAGAGTTTTTAGACAGTTTTTGTTTTGTATACATTTTCAAAATTCTGAATATAGTTTATTTTGGAAAAAAAATTACTGCAAGTGAGTTGGGTATGCAGATAGCTTAATCACCATGTATCAATGTAAATTTAACCAAGCTTTGTGCTGTTTTATTTCAGAAGTGCATGTGATAACATTGGTGGAAGGAGAAAAATAATTGAGAGGAGACTTAATACAACCTGTGCTACTAAAATCTGGGCCAATGCAACATTCCAGTAAGTGTTTGACTTTAAATCACAATTTTGCCAATGTACTCCCTGACTTACCTAAGGGTTACATTCTGTGAACTTTTACATAAAGTCAGATTTTACGCGAGTCGGAAGCACCATACCCATCCTATGCCTCAAGTAACTCACTAGGAGTATTAACTGTCTCAGTGGTGTCTGGCTGCGTCTGAGTCTCTTTCTGCAGCGCGAGGCATTCTGGGCAAGCTCCACCGCCATAGCTGGCATGGGTTCCATCTCACCGTTGGGCAACTTTCTGCAGTGCACGGCTTTCTGGATGAGCACCACCACAATTGCTGGCTTGCTTTCGATATAAACTTGAGTAATTGTACAGTGTTGTGGAAATTACAAACTGCCTTGATTGCAGTAGGGACTGGGTACAGAACTGTTTATGTAAGTAGCCCTTTGCATATGTCGAGGAGTGTCAGTATTGTCATTTAATTCCATAACATTAAAAATATAGTCAATTAACTGGTGGCACAGCTAAATGCATTCATGCTGCAGATTTAAATAAATAAAACAGCAAATTATTTTAATTACCCTGTCCGAAGTGATATCAATGGGAACACCGAAGCGGGCAATCCAGTTTACCACAGGGGCCCGAGCGCATAACCGGGCGGAAGTGTCCACGAGCGGGATGGCCTCCGGCCACCACGTAAAACGATCTACCACCGTCAGTCGATGCGACACACCCCGGGGTGGCGGCAGCGGCCCCACGATGTCCCCGTGCATGTGGTCGAACCACCGGTGTGGCACCGAGAAATCCTTTATCGGTTCACGGACATGCCGATGTATCTCGGACGACTGGCACGGGATGCACGCCCGTGCCCAGCGACCGACCTGCTTCCGCAGACCGTGCCCAATGAACCTTGCCGCTACCATGGCAACCGTAGCCTGAATCGACGTGTGGGCCAGGCCGTGGATCACCTCGAAAATACGATGGCGCCAGGCCGCCGGGACAACTTGCCGCGATTGTATAACGTTGCATAAAATGGAACCACCCGAGGGACACATTGGTCTTCCAGCACCAATCCGGAGATCGCGGAACGGTAAGCTGGCATTTCATCGTCCGTCAGCTGCACCACCGCCATAGCGGAGTAGTCTATCCCGACGGCTGGGTTGAGCACGGCTGCGATCTCTGCACGGGACAAGGCGTCCGCCACAAGGTTGCATTTACCGGCGATGTGCCGGACATCGGTGGTGTATTCCAATATGGCTGTCAGCTGGCGCTGCTGGCGGGCGGACCACAGATCCGAGACCTTGGCGAACGCGAAAGTGAGGGGCTTATGGTCTGTGAAGGCCACGAAGTGCCGGCCCTCCAAGAAGTACTGGAAATGCCGCACCGCGGGATGTAAGGAGAGCAACTACCGGTCAAAGGCGACACTCTGCTGAGTTCAGCTGTTGGCTGAAGAAGGAGAGAGGCCGCCTTTGACCGTCGAAGCACTGCTCCAGGATCCCACCGACTGCGGAGTCCGAGGCATCCATGGTAAGAGCTGTTCGCGGGTGCACTACGGTCTGTTCGCGGGTGCACCAGCATGACCGCCCGAGCCAGGGTATCCTTTGCCCCTTCAAACACTGCCACAGTGACGGCGTCTCAATGGACCTCCCGCCCTTTGCCAGACAGCAGTTGGAACAGCGGCTGCATGATCTTAGCCTCTGCCGGATGAACTAGTGATAGAATGCCACCATGCCCACGAACTCCTGAAGTCCTCGCATCGTGGGGTATGTCCTCAACCCTATTGGGCAGAGGCATTGCTCTGTGCCACGTCACCCGGTGCCCTAGAAAGTCAATGTCCCGGAGGCCGAACTGGCACTGAGCTTAACCACCAGGCCATGCTCGCTAAGGCGCTGGCACAACAAACGAAGGTGGGTGCAGTGCTCCTGCCACATGCAACTTGCCACCAGGATGTTGTCCAAGTAAATGAAGATGAAATTCAACCTCCGATCCACGGTGTCCATGAAGCGCTGGCAAGCCTGCGCAGCGTTCTTGAGGCCGAAGGGCATCCGCAGGGATTCAAACACCCCAAAACGGGTGATAATCGCAGATTTGGGGACATCCTGTGATAGCACGGTGATTTGGTACCCGCGGACTAAATCGATCTTTGAAGAATACTTTGCCCCGGCCAGATGGGTTGTGAAGCCCTGAATGTGAGGAATCGGGCACCGGTCGGAAATCGTAGCCTCATTAAGGTGGCAATCGACCCCACAAGGCCGCCAGCCCCCAGAGGCCTTCGGCACCATGTACAGCGGGGAGGCCCATGGGCCTTTGCAAGGCAACCGTTTTTTTCCCTGTTGCCAGCCGGGCAACCTCGGCAGCTATTTAGGTTGCCAAATGACAGTTTAGGTGGTCATTTAATGTGTCAAAACGCCACATTACCGGACATTCAGATTAGATGTACGTGTTGTGAACAGCAATGAAGATACCTAGTTTGTACGCACCAGATTTAAAAAAAATTATTGATAACCGTTGTTTCCATCATTCCCACTTCAGAATTAACGTTAAAATTTCAACTGAAATATTTCCTGACCAAATTTGTGATGTATATCTGTATACATAGACTGTAGAAGTAAAACCTGGATAAATCCAACGAATAGTTGTGAATGGTGCTCATTAAATAACTACAGTACTGATACTCCATTATAAAAGCATTGATTTGCCGTTAAAATGAATTCTGTAATAGCGTGTCAACGGTAGCAGTGTCAATCTAACACTGCGGTTTTAATGTTTCACATGTTCACAATTTAACCGAGCGCCGGTCCCAGGCGTACAAATGATGGATTTCACCTGCCACCGCGGTGCCTACCGGCGGCCGGCTCTGGAGTATCCCGGGAATGCATACAGTTGGCGGCATTTGCGGGCTGCTGCCCCCCAGTGTTGGTGGTAAAAGCACCACATCCTTCTCTCCTGTGCCACTTGTCTGGTCTGTGGCTCTTGTGGGTGTGGTCCTGGGTCGCTGGGCCTTCCAGGGCACTGAATCGATCCGGTCGAGTGATTCCAGGGATTCCAGCTCGTCGATGCACGCGCTAGTCTGAGTGGATCTTCGAAGCTCTCCCCTGAGAGCTGCCGACAGATGCCGCGTGGCAACTACTGCAGGTAAGTGTTTTCAAATAGAAGGCAGGGCCGGTGGTCACCCATGAGTGTGAGCACCTTGCTGGAATTCCACCTGACGGAACCCTGGCTACCGGTGGCGAGGTACCAAAGGTAGGCAGCTTCAGGGCTACCGCATTGAGCTCGGCCTCGTAGGCCGCAGTGGCAGGTTGAGCACTGTACATTTTTGTGTGAACTTTGTCCAGGATTCCACTCCTGGTCATCGGGGTCACCAGTGTAGCGGGGACTCCAGGAGTCCAGCCAAGAATGTGGCGAAAACGAGTTATGTGAATGAAATGGTCTTTATTACTGCACTGTGCTGCTTCCAACTCCAACCCCGTGACCGGGCGTGACCCGTCCTTAAATACCCCGGGTCGGACCCCATGACCCAACACCTCCAACTCTGAGACGCTCAACTCCTCCCTCCTGAGCTGAGGGTACGCTACCCGCGGCCAGCCACCAGGTCCCGCCACAATCAAATTAAAATTGTCTACAATTTAATGTTTCTTATTAACTGCTGGTTACTAATCATCTAAAAATAAAATAATCATCACTCTTTTATATTTTATTTTTTGACTAATTAATGTTTTTACTTTTATCTTATGATTCCTTTGAGTGTAATTATTCTCCCATTCTGTTTCTCGCAGAGAGTATTCGGGCGATTACATTACAATACTTCAGTCTGCCTTGGATAATAATGCCACACCATGGTTTGGTCTTATTGTTTGCCTGTGGGGTAAGGAATCTGCCAATGAACTCAATAGAGAGCAAGTAAAACAAATAGAATAACCTCTCATACGTTTAACAGTTTCCCAAATTAAATGAAGATGGAGAAAATATTCACAGTTGTGGGATTCTATTGGATATTATTCACACATGACTTAATAATAATAATGGAGAGGAGGTTGAGATGTGACCTTGGAGAAGTATATAAAAGTATACGTATGGGCAGAACAGTGGCGCAGCTGGGAGAGCTGTCTCACACCTGAGTTCAATCCTCACGTCGGGTACTGTCTATGTGGAGATTGCACGTTCTCCCTGTGACCGCGTGGGTTTTCTTCGGAGGCTCTGGTTTCCGCTCACATCCTAAAGAAGTTTGGATTTGTAGGTTAATTGGCCTCTATAAATTATCCCTCGTATGTAGGGAGTGGATAAGAAAGTGGGATTCCATATAACCATATAACAATATAACCATATAACAATTACAGCACGGAAACAGGCCATCTCGACCCTTCTAGTCCGTGCCGAACACATAATCTCCCCTAGTCCCATATACCTGCGCTCAGACCATAACCCTCCATTCCTTTCCCATCCATATAACTATCCAATTTATTTTTAAATGATAAAAACGAACCTGCCTCCACCACCTTCACTGGAAGCTCATTCCACACAGCTACCACTCTCTGAGTAAAGAAGTTCCCCCTCATGTTACCCCTAAACTTCAGTCCCTTAATTCTCAAGTCATGTCCCCTTGTTTGAATCTTCCCTACTCTCAGTGGGAAAAGCTTTTCCACGTCAACTCTGTCTATCCCTCTCATCATTTTAAAAACCTCTATCAAGTCCCCCCTTAACCTTCTGCGCTCCAAAGAATAAAGCCCTAACTTGTTCAACCTTTCTCTGTAACTTAGTTGCTGAAACCCAGGCAACATTCTAGTAAATCTCCTCTGTACTCTCTCTATTTTGTTGACATCCTTCCTATAATTAGGCGACCAAAATTGTACACCATACTCCAGAATTGGCCTCACCAATGCCTTGTACAATTTTAACATTACATCCCAACTTCTATACTCAATGCTCTGATTTATAAAGGCCAGCACACCAAAAGCTTTCTTTACCACCCTATCTACATGAGATTCCACTTTCAAGGAACTGTGCACAGTTATTCCCAGATCCCTCTGTTCACCTACATTCTTCAATTCCCTACCATTTACCATGTACGTCCTATTTTGATTTGTCCTGCCAAGATGTAGCACCTCACACTTATCAGCATTAAACTCCATCTGCCATCTTTCAGCCCACTCTTCCAACTGGCATAAATCTCTCTGTAGACTTTGAAACTCTACTTCATTACCCGCAACCCCACCTATCTTAGTATCGTCTGCATACTTACTAATCCAATTTACCACACCATTGTCCAGATCATTGATGTACATGACAAACAACAGTGGACCCAACACAGATCCCTGTGGCACCCCACTCGTCACTGGCCTCCAACCTGACAAACAACCATCCACCATTACTCTCTGGCAACTCCCATTCAGCCACTGTTGAATCCATCTTGCTACTCCACCATTAATACCCAACCATTGAACCTTCTTAACCAACCTTCCATGAGGAACCTTGTCAAAGGCCTTACTGAAGTCCATATACACAACATCCACTGCTTTACCCTCATCAATTTCCCGAGTAACATCTTCAAAAAATTCAAGAAGATTAGTTAAACATGACCTTCCAGGCACAAATCCATGTTGACTGTTCCTAATCAGACCCTGTTTATCCAGATGCTTATATATATTATCTCTAAGTATTCTTTCCATTAATTTGCCCACCACTGACGTCAAACTAACAGGTCTATAATTGCTAGGTTTACTCTTAGACCCCTTTTAAACAATGGAACAACATGCGCAATACGCCAATCCATAGAACTAGTGTGAACGGGTGATTGAGGGTGGTGGACTGAACCGCCTGTTTGTATCTGTAAACTCTAAACAGAAAATCAGCTTCTAATGGCAATCAGAGGACAGATTTGAGATGATTGCAAAATAAATTGGTGATATATGGAAAAGCTTCAAGGCGATGAGTGACTATTCACTTACCAACTGGGTGTGGGATACTGATTCGATGTTAAGATTCACAGAAAAAGACACAAATAAACACTAGAAAGGGAATAATGAATCTGGAGGTGTGCGTTTTCATACTTCTGTACCTCATGCCTGATGGGAGAGGGGAGAAGATGGAGTAACCGGGGTGCGACGTGTACTTGATTATGCTGGTGGCCGTGCCAAGGCAGTATGAAGTGTAGATGGAGTCAATGGAAGGGAGGTTGGTGTTTAGTTCATTCGTCAAGTTGCCCGACAGTGTGCCATTGTTTTCAGGAACGGTTTTTCTGGAACTATGGAAACGGGTCAATGCAAAATTGGTGTACGGATGGGATGTTGACAACTTTGAAAATGATGAGCCAACCAGACCTGAGTTTTATGGAACGTCTGTGAAAAAGGTAGTTTTATTGTTTACTAAGTGACTAAAGGTTGACTAAGTGGGTCCTGTCCCCTCAACGCGCAGTTGCAGGGGGGGAGGGGGGGGGCGGCGGCCTGCGGCGGCACACACACACTAACCACCCCCCACACACACACACACACTAACCCCCCCCCCCCCACACACACACACTAACCACCCCCCACACACACACACACACACTAACCACTCCCCCCCCACACACACACTAACCACCCTCCTTGATATTATATTAATATTATTCATTCGCTCCTTTTACCGCATCCCCGCCCTATCCACGCACGCATAGCCCCCAAATCGCAGGTGCATCTAGAGAGGGAGAGGGAGGGAGGTAGAGAGAGCGGGCAGAGAGAGGGGGCAGAGACAGAGATAGAGGGGCACAGGCAGAGATAGAGGGGCAGAGACAGAGAGAGAGAGGGACAGAGAGAGAGAGAGAGGGGGACAGAGAGAGAGAGAGGGGCAGAGAAAGAGAGAGAGGGGGAGCGAGTGGGGGGAGAGAGAAGGGCAGAGGGGGGAGTGGGGGGGAGAGAGGAAGGAGAGAAAGGAGGGGGGAGAGAGGGAGGGAGAGAGGGGGGGAGTGAGGAGAGAGGCTGGGGAGGGGAGAGGAAGGGGAGGGGAGGGGAGAGGAAGGGGAGGGGAGAGGGAGGAGGGGGAGGGGAGAGGAAGGGAGAGAGGAGAAGGGGGAGGAGAGGGGAGCAGGGCGGGTGACCGGCGAGCGGGGCGGGCGGCCGGGGAGCGGTCGTCAACCAAAGGACTGCGAGTTTGGCGGCTTCAGTTCAGGGCCAACTTGCTCATTCTTTTTTGAATATTTTCAGTTATAACTCGAGAAATAAAGCCTGATATTTCCAGATAAGGCAATTTTGGACTCCACGGGAAAAATCTCTACCGGAATATGTAAAAATGTTACCATTACCGCATCGTTTTTTTGCGAAGATGTGATTACACACAAACACACAAATAAATACACATCTAAGATCAGAGTATAGAGATAAATTCACAAACTTGGATTTAGTGCATCATACGTATAAATAAGGGCCTTTCTTTTCGACATCACACGCATCACATCGTCTATTTCGAGGATTAATAAATGCACAAAATATAATGTATGGACGTCTGTCTATACAATAAAAATATAATTTTTTTCCACCAATTCTTTCCAACCCAAATAAAAATATGTGGAATTATTCACTATATGATAGTGCATAGTGGAACCGAAGGCAGCCCATAGAAGTTCATATGTTCCAGGAGCAGAATTTAGCCATTTGGCTCCACCATTCAATCATAGCAGATCTACCTTTTCCTCTCAACTCCATTCTCCTGGCTTCTCCCCATAACCCTTGACACCCTAACTAATCAAGTTGATAGTTGAGATTGATATTGTGCAGTGATCAAGAGTCTGAAGTTGTTGGGAAGAAGCTATTCTTGAACCAGGTGGTCTTGTTTTTCCATAATATGACCAAGAACTATAATAGAATAATTCCTCAGAATCTGATCATAATTCATTCACCCGCTCTCAGAAGATAATGAAGCACCTACAATTAATGAAATGCATGAATGATAGGTAGATTTTGTGGGAAATGGTAAATGTAATTGTTTACTGACCCCTTTGAAAAATTGAAAGAAAAAACTCAATGATCTTTTGATTTCAGCTTTACGTTTTGCTAATAAGGATATTTAATATGTTTGAAAATAAAGAGACAGTGAGTACAAAGCTATTTAGCTGACATCTTAGTCTTGGGGACAAAAGATAGATTTACTATCTATAATCTTTCTTTCTGATTCTTTAAATGGAAGATCCTCTCCAAACTAATGCAAGTTTTAGTTATAAACTTGCAACAATTTTTTTTCACAAAGACCGTATTCCTCTTCTTTCTCTGAGAGAAATCTCTCATGTTTCATAACAGAATATCATCTGCTGTTCAAATTCCTTGAAAGTAGTTATGACCTGTGCGGGGATATTTAAAGAATTGGAAGATCTTCCACGTAAAGAATATAGAAGAATCTGCTTTTCCTCTTGCATTTTCACTCCAAACTTATTGCTGATCCATAAAATCACAAGATATGTTGGCATGCTGCAAGATTCAGAATTGTTCCGATCCTCACACAGAAATTAATACGTGACATCAACATTAATTGCATTAGTATTAGGATCATCCAATAATGATTGGTTGGGGACGGGGAAGATAGAATTGTGGGGAAAGAAATGCATTGAGATGAACCAATTTTCCTCAAATAAATATTTATCTATGTGGGTATGAATGAGATGGATTTCTCTTCAAAGTTGATTGAGGCTTTGTGTTTTGGTTGTCATCCATCTTCATCAATGATTGTTAGGGATAACCTAACATATTTTAGAAACTGCAAGATCGTTCTACTGCTTCACATACCATCCTTGCAAATCCATCTGGGGATCTGGTTTGAATAATAAACTTTTCAATAAAGTATTCCTGTTTCCAGGACTTGAGGGCCTGAGCTAAATGGAGAGGTTGGGCAGGCTAGGACTTTATTCCTTGGAGCACAGGAGACTGGGATGATCTTATAAAGGTGTATAAGATCGAGGGGAAGAGAAAGGGTGAATGCACACTTACGCACAGCTGGGGAATCAAGAACCAGAGGACATGGGTTTAAAGTGAGAGGGGAAAGATTTTATAGCTACCTGATGGGCAACATTTTCACAAAGAGGGTGGTGGGTATATGGACGAGCTGCCAGAGGAGGTAGTTGAGGAAAGTACTATAACAACATTTAAGAGACATTTGGACAGGAACATGGATAGGAAAGGTTTAGAGGGATATGGCCAAACGCGAGCAAATGGGACATGCGCAGACGCGCAACTTGGTCGGCATAGGTAAGTTGGGCCAAACGACCTGTTTCCATGCTGTAAGGCTCTTTGCCTCTATGACTCTATTTCCTTTTGTCGAGATTGTTTTCAGGAATGGGTGAATTTTGTAGTCTCTTGTAGCTTATTAGTTTAGTCCCATGTTAACTAGTCTGCTTACTGCTACATCTGTATCCTTTCCTGCCTTAGCTACTTAGATAATAGCCATTAGGGCTATTTGATCGATTTGAATTTAGTTGATTTCCACGGCACACTGCAATGAATATTGAGTGATATTTTGATTAGAATACTAATCGCTTAATTTTCAGAACAAATCATTTCCAGTGCAATGAGAATGTTTCATAGAGGTAGTTACTCTGACTTGTTCAAATTGAAGTTTAGTATTTATTGTCTAATGTAAAATAACCATCTCATCTTCATCCCGCACTACAGTGTAACCAAAGCTACCAGTGTTTAGGTATATCTGTCGTGGCTGGATAATTTTCCATAAGATCCTGCATTTCTTGCAATCCTAGAACCTTCATGGAAAGAAATCAATTCAGAAGAAACATGCCTGCAAATGTAATAAAATAGAATTTCAGATGCTGGTTTATTCCAAAGATAGACACAAACTGCTGGAGTAACTTAGGCAGCATTTCTGGAGAAAATGGATAGGTGAACATTTCAGGCCGGGAAGACGGGTCCTGACCTGAAACTCCAAAGATGCTGTCTGGCCAGCTAAGTTACTCCAACATTTTGTGTCTAAACATGCCTCCAACTTGAGTTTACATTTTGGTTGAGTTTGACGTTTCCAAATTTACCATATTACAGTGGTTAATTATGGATTTGCATGGGAAAAGAAAGCAACTCAACAGTTTCAGTAAACTGAGTATCATGTGTTCATTTATCCTCTAGAACCTAGTTACTGGTGAAGATGAACCTTACTACCCAGGTACACTGAGGCGAGCAAAGATGCTTCTTTCATTTTTGGTGGGGATGCTCATGGTAAATATTCCTTACTAATGGCTTTCATTTCTTTCTTTTACTGATGAAATATCTCCTTTATCCCAACGCTTCCAATCCCTCTTCAACGAGATAGATAATTACCTGATGAGGATATGTTCAGGAAGAGCTGCTACTTTGCAGCACCAGAGTCCTGGGTTTGATCCTGACCTCGGGTGCTGTCTGTGTGGACTTTACACTTTAGACATACAGTGCGGGAACAGACCCTTTGGCCCACTGAGTTCGCGCCGACCAACGATCACCCCGTAAGCTAGCACAATCCTACACACTAGGGACAATTTTACAACTTATCAAAGCCAATGAACCTACAAAACTGTGCATCTTTAGTGTGGGAAGAAACCGGAGCACCCGGAGATAGTCCACGCGGTCACAGGGAGATCACATGAACTCCGTACAGACAGCACCTGTAGCCAGGATTGAATCTGGGTCTCTGGCGCTGTAAGGCTGCAACTCTACCGTTGTGTCACTGTGCCGCCTAATGTGTGGAGTTTGCACGTTTCTATGTGACTGTGTGGATTTCCTCCGGATGCTCCAGTATCCTCCCACATCCCAAGGACGTGAGCGTTTGTAGGTTAATTGGCCTCTGTAAATTGTTCAAATGCAGAAACAAGGACCTGCAGATGTTCGTTTGCTAAAAAATACACCAAATGCTGGAGTTATCAGTGGGTCAGGCAGCATCCCTGGAGAACATGGATAGGTGATGTTTCGGGTCGGGTCTGTAAATTGCCCCGAGTGTCTAGGAAGTGGATGAGATAGTGCGATAACGTGTGAACAGGGGATCGATGGTCAGCGTGAAGGGCCTGTTTCCATGCTATATCTTTAAATGATTCAATTCCTATCATTGTTTTGAGCCAGCACACAATGTCTTTTTTGTGAAAAGTAGTTCCTTGTTTCTGCTCTTTAGCTGCAACCTTGGCTAACACAATAATGGTCAATCAAGCAGCTAAATTTCCATTTGACAATATGAAATATGACAACCATAATCCCTCCCAGTTTCCTCCCCACTCTCCAACTGTTTAGCTTAATATATTTTTGTCATGTGTACTGAATTACAGTGAAAAGGTTTTTGTTGTGTGCTATCCAGTCAGTGAAAAGATTATACACGATTACAATCAAGCCGTCCATAGTGTACAGATACAGGATGAAGGGAATAATGTTCAGTGCAAGATAAAGTCCAGTAAAGTCTGATTAAAGATAGTCCGAGGGAATCCAATGAGATAGATGGGAGGTCAGGGCCGCTCTCTAGTTGCTGGGGCCGCGGAGTGTTTCTGGAAGTGGGGGGGCTGAGTGCTACTGATCACTGGCCTTGGGGATACCTGGCGAGGGAGTGGAGCGACCGAGTGGACGAGGGTGTGGGAAGGGGGTGCGCCCCCCCCCCCCCCCCCCCCCCCCCCCACGGTAGGGACTTTTTGAAATTTGATGTATTAAAATCATGTTTTAATGCATTGTAGAAGTATGATTTCAATGTTTATTGTTTGAAGTATATTTCATATAATGTAGGGCCTACATGAGTGATAGGAGCAGGTGATTATTATTTTTGTTATTGCCCCATATATCCCCCATTCACCCCCCCACCAGATCTATGCTAGTGCCTTCACTGTACAGAAAATTAGACAAAAACACTTTTAAATGTGCTATAATTTCAAGTGTTTTTTTTTGTTTGTAGTTGGAAAAAGGGACAAGAAATAATCATAAAATTTCCTGATTTTGTAAAGTCATACAAATTGTGTTTTTGCTCGGGGAAAAAATCAGAGTATTTTGAAAGTATGCGTTCTCCTTTAGACGTATATTTTTTTTTTTAAATTTGAATTTAGAATCATCAAACCATGACATTAATAAAGGGGGTATATTTTTGGGGAAATGTTACTTTTTTAAAAGTAAGACTTTCAAGAAATCTAAAATGTATTAGAAATATATGTTTCAATGCACTGAGTCTCTTGCCCAGAGTAGGTGAATCGAAGACCAGAGGACAGATTTAAGGTGAAGGGGAAAATATTTCATAGGAATCTGAGGGGTAACTTTTTCCACACAAAGGGTGGTGGGTGTATGGAATAAGTTGCCAGAGGAGGTTGTTGAGGCAGGACCTATCCCAACATTTAAGAAACAGTCAGACTGATACATGGATAGGACAGGTTTGGAGGGATATGGACCAAAAGCAGGTAGTGTAGCTGGGACATGTTGGCGGGTGTGGGCAAGTTGGGCCAAAGGGCCTGTTTTCACACTGTATCACTCTATGACTACATTATACCTCCAGCATGCATGAATGCTTCAAAATCAAGTGGTCGAGTTTTATTGCCATATACTGCAGCATAGAAACATAGAAAATAGGCGCAGGAATAGGCCACTCGGCCCTTCGAGCCAGCACTGCCATTAAATATGATCATGGCTCTTCATTTAAAATCTGTATCCCTATCCTGTTTTTTTCCCATATCCCTTGATTTTCTTAGCCCCAAGAGCTAAATGTAACTCTCTCTTGAAAACATCCAGTGAATTGGCCTCCACTGCCTTCTGTGGTAGAGAATTCCACAGATTCACAACTCTCTGGGTGAAGAAAGTTTGTCCTCATCTCAGTCCTAAATGGCCTACCCCTTATTCTTAAACTGTGACCCCTGGTTCTGGACTCCCCCAACATTGGGAACATTTTTCCTGTAGTTACAGTAAGTGAAAATCTAGCAGGCAATCAGGATGCTTTCTCCAACCATCCCCATTTGAAGGCCACTATCTTCCACCGCTTCTACCCAGTGCTTGGTACCTACTACCAGCAGCCACTGGTTGTCCTCCACGATGCACCGAGCTGCAGCCTGGTCCATGCCGGTCACCAGAGCGAATTTGGCGCAGAGACTCTCAAGGCAGCGGCGCAATGCTTCCGACGCCTCCGACGTCCCAGGACTCTTGCACTGAGGCTGCTCCATGGCCGGAGCTGCATCGAGCCACTCGGTGCAAACACTCGCCAGCCCCGGCTCCCTGTCCGCATCTGCCCCCGCCGCTGCTTCTGCTTCCATCCCTCCCTCCGCCCCGGCTCTCCAACACCTATGGCCAGGTTGCTCAGACCAGAGCAGCGCCTTGTCCAAAGCTGGAGACACTGAAACATGTCTCGCCAAAAAAGTGGGGGGGCTGCAGCCCCCCAGTTCCGTGGCCCATGAGTTGGTCTTCTTCTTTCGTGTGGCGTGCACAGCCTAAAGTTGTTGGACAACTTGTTCTATTTGATCTTCCTTTGTGCACGTCGAGTTGATTGCATTAGTCGAAACAGGGCGGACCACGTGAAGGTTGCAATCTTCCACCCCATGAGTTGGTAATAGGATGGTTCAGTTGCCTGATAACAGGTTGGAAGAAAATGTAGTCCTGACGACTGCTTATTTCTCTATACATTCAAATTATAATTTGTAAAAATTAATGTTGGTGATAGGGTATTTATCAGGGCACACTTTTCAGAAGTTTCCATTTTTATTTGATAGCACAAATGCCGATAAACTAATTACTGCCCTAATATGAGACCAATAGCCATGTTAATTCTCACATATAGACACGCTTCTACTCGATTCCCAGTAACCTAATGGGGTGAAGGTTGTGGTTACTTGGTGCGAACATTTATGGGGAGATATGGTCACTGGCTACAGTGACCTATGCATTGTGGCCCTACCAGCTTTCGGGAGGACAAATATTGTGATAAAGAGATTCAAATAGTACAGGCATTCTTGAATCTTGAGGTTTTACACTACTCCTGGCCTTGGACTTAACTCACAAGTCCTGCTGATCCACAGAAAGCTGCAACATAGAAGATGTATTGATCTCCCCACCATTGCAAAATGGAGACAATAGAGCTAGAAGATTTGTAAGCACCCCTCAGGTATGTTATGCTGCTTCTTTGGAGTCCCAACGTGGGGCTCAATGCCAAATCATGAGGGGAATTGATAGGGAAAATGCACAGGACCTTTTGCCCAGGGTAGGGGAATCCAGAACCAGAGGATATAGGTTTAAGGTGAGAGGGAAAAGATTTCATAGGAATCAAAGGGACAACTCTTTCACTCAGACACTGGTGGACATATGGTCAGAGGAGGTAGTTGAAGCAGGTACTATAACAACATTTAAAAGACATTTAGACAAGTACATGGACAGGAATGCTTTAGAGGTATTTGTCAATGGGCCAAGGTGGGTCAATGGAACTACTTAGATGGCTTTGACGGGTTGGGTCAAAGGGCCTGCTTCTGTGCTATATGACTCGAAGTCCATTGAGGTGATCTTGTTGACTGCAAACAATGACTGAAAATGTAGGAGTTTTACTTGAGCTACCTAATTGCGTTTTGTATTTACACAGGTCCTTGCGGTAATTCTCAGTGTCATTGCAGTAGTTATTTACAAGACATGGGCCAGGATTAGAATGAAAACTTCTAACGCATTTATCAGCTTTTTGTTGACCACAGTTGGTGCCTCATTACTCAATGTGGTGTCCATTATAATCTTGGGAAAGGTAAGCTTTCAATTTATCCTTCCAATAATGTATTGATTCATGTTTCCTTATCATTTTTATTTATCTATCAATCTATGGATTCTCCCAATAATCTGCCAGAGGAGGTTGTGTTCAAAAAGGAACTGCAGATGCTGGAGGTTGCTGAGGCAGATACTCCTAACAACATTTCTAAGACACTTGGACAGGTACATGGATAGGATAGGTTTAAAGGGATATGGACCAAGCGTGGGCAGGTGGAACTAGTGTGGATGGGGCATTAACTGGCTTGTTAATGCCTAATATAATAGTTAAATTGTACAACAAAACTATAATTCCATAACATGAAAATTGTAATTAGATGCAACATCTTGGAAGGCATGGACGAGTTTGGCTGAAGGGCCTGTTTCCGTGTTGTATGACTGGCTCACATCTTGAGCCAGTCATACAGAATCAGAATCAGAATCAGAATCACACTTTATTCGCCAAGTATGTTTTGCAACATACGAGGAATTTCATTGGCCAGGTCAGTCATACAATTAAAAGTAACAGATCACTCAAAACACATTTTAACATGAACACCCACCACAGTGACTCCTACACATTCCTCACTGTGATGGAAGGCGAAATAAAGTTCAAGTCCTTCCCTTAGTCCTTCCTCGGTCGTGGGCCTTGAGCCCCCTTTGACGGGACAATCTTGACTCCTGTAGCCGGCGGGGTTTTGGTCATCCGCGTCGAGGCGATCAGCTCATGCATCGGGGGGATGTCAGCTCCCCCGCGTCGGGCGAACGAACCTCACGTCGGGGCTGGTCGAACCTTCCGCGACGTTGGAGCTTCCCGACTAGCCTGTCCCGAGACTGCGAGCTCTTGATGGTAAGTCCGCGGTGTTTGCGGTGGGAGCGATCCCAGACAAGGGATCAGCTCCGATGTTAAGTCCACGCTCCAGGATGGGGTTCACAACAGTCCGAGGAGGCTTCCAGCTCCATCGGTTGTAGGCCGCAGAGCCCGGAGAATGTGATCCAAAAATTGATCACAACTCCGGGAAGGTAAGAACCTGAAAAAAAGTTTCCCCCGATCCCCTCCCCCCTCCCCCCACATAAAACAAACAGAAGAACATTAAGACAAAAACTTTTAACAAACTAAAAAATAACAAAAAGAGTGAAAATACTAACAGACTGCCGGCAGGGCAGCCATCGCCCCGGCGCCCCTGGTGGATTATGGATGTATATATATAAATTATAAGAATCTCTTGTCATGTATGAGGATATAATTGTCATGTATAAGGAGAAAAAACTATTTCTGGCGCTTTTTAACATATAACCTTCTTTTGCAGATATATCATATAATTGCGATTAAAATGACAGATTGGGGTAAGTACATATATTTTTAATGCACTTCAACAATTATCTCAGTCCTTCTTTGAGTGGCAATGAGCAAGAGAGTGTTGATTTAGAAACCACAGCATTTTTAATGCAGAGAATCTTAAATCCCTTACTATCTACTTCCTCGGGAGTTGAGGTCCAATTTAGCCATCTTGAAAATTTTAGTCTATTTTAGCTTTTTTAGTTAAGTTTAGAGATACAGCACGGAAACAGACCCTTCAGCCCACCGATCAGCAATTCCCGCACATTAACATTATACACAAACAAGGGACAATTTACATGTTCATATTATCATGTGATAGGTGCAGAATTAGGCCATTCGGCCTATCAAGTCTGCTCCGCTATTCAATCATGATCTCTCCCTCCCACCTAACCCCATTCTTCTGCCTTCCCCTGACACCCGAACTAATCAAGAATCTATCTATCTTTGCCTTAAAAATATCAATTGACCTGGCCTCCACAGCCTTCTGTGGCAAAGAATTCCATAGATTCACCACCCTCTGACTAAAAAAATTCCTTCTCATCTCCTTCCAAAAGAAACATCCTTTAATTCTGAGGCTATGACTGCAGTCCGATACTCTCCCACAAGTGGAAACATCCTCGCCACATACAAGTTTACCAAAGCCAATTAACCCACAAACCTGCATGTCTTTGGAGTGTGGGAGGAAACTGGAGCACCCGGAGAAACCCTACGCAGGTCACAGAGGCAATGTACAAACTCAGTGCAGACAGCACCAGTAGTCAGAATTGAACCGGGGTTCCTAGCACCGTAAAGGGCCTGTCCCTCCTAGGCGACTTTTTAGACGAGTGCAGGAGACTCTGCGCTCGCCTCATGATTGCCACATGGTCGCCACATGTTCGCTGGTGGTCTCTATGCCCCCCTTTCTGCACGGATTCTGCCCCACTCTGAAGATGAAATGGGGGTAATAATCAGCAATGTATTATCACACTGAACTAGAATGGGCAAACATTACACAAATTCATCTTACTTTATTAAATACAGCAGCACTGGGAATGTTCTGATGGTTTGTTGGTGTAAGTCATATGGATGGCAAGGCTGCAGAAAGGAAGAGAAAAATGGCCTTTAATTGTATATGAAATGGATAAAGAAAAATAACACGAATGACAAATCGTCACCACTTCATGTGGTCCTCTGTTATTTTTAGAGTCATAGTGTCATACAGCATGGAAACTGGCTCATCGACCCAACTTGCCCACGCCGACTAACATGCCCCATCTACACTAGTCCCATCTGCCTGGTTTTGGCACATATCCCTCTAAACCTATCCGATCCATGCACCTGCCTAAATGTTTTTTAAACGCTGCGATAGTACCTGCCTTAACTTCCATCTCCGGCAGATTGTTTTCATTACTTCATAGCTATATCTCTCGTTTCCCTTTCCACTGACTCTAGTCTGAAGAAGAGTCTCGATCCTTAACGTCGCCCATTCCTTCTCTCCAGAGATGTTGCCTGTCCCGCTGAGTTACTCCAGCAATGTTTGTCTATCTAGGGTGCTCCTGTGACTTATGATCTTATGAACTTTATCCTTGCTAATACATCAACCTCAACCCAATAAACTTCTGTGCAGCAACCTTTCACGTGGCATCTTGTGGAAAGCCTTTAGAAAATCCAAACATGCTACATTCACTGGCTCCAAACTAATCGACAAAACTAGCAGACCCATTCGCTCTAATGAAATAAAAAACCTTTGAGAATTTTACATTTTGCCAAGAAATGAAAATGTTTCACTGAAGCTGACGAATCAGTTTTTACTAACAGGCTGTTCTTTTCTTCACAGAAAATTACAGGACTCAGACTGACTACAAAGACGCATTGATATTAAAACTGTTTCCTTTCCATTTTGCTAACAGTTACTCATCACTATTTTATATTGCATTTCTTAGAAAGGTAAGTAATGGAATGCTGAAAATCTTGGCAGAATGTGATTTCATTGATATTTAAACTACTAACCAATGACTTTTTAATTGTTTATTTATAGGACAATCAGAAGTTCTTTCAATTGATTGGACTATCTGACTTTGAAGATAATTGCGGGGAACTGAACAATTGTGTGTCAGAGCTTAGTATTCAGGTTCTTATACTCATGATCTTTAAAATGGGACCCAAGTTCATATCAGATATTTTAATACCGTAAGTCATTTTGGGCTGACTTTTGCTATGTTACTTGTGTCTATGGTGAAAACAGGGAAATATTGATGGATGGATGGGATAGGATGGATGGATTGGTTGATTGATTGATTGTTTGATATAACAGGTCCTTCCGCCCACCGGGTCCAAACCAACCATCGATTGTCCCATCCACACTAGTTCTACGTTATCCCACTTTCACATTCACTTTCATAGGGAGTCTACACAGTAGGGACAATTTACAGAGTCCAATTAGCCTACAAACCCACACATCTTTGGGATGTGGCAGGAAACCAGAGCACCCGGAAGAAACGCACGTGGTCACAGGGACAACGTACAAACTCCACACAGACAGCACCCGAGGTTTGGATCCCTGCAACCATGTGGATTTCCTCCGGGTGCTCTGGTTTCGTTGTCTCTTGCGCTGTGAGGCATCAGCTCAACCAGCTGCCCCATTATGCCACCCACAATATTGGCCACGATATTGGCCTTGGCACTAGCAGGAATCCCTCTTCCCCTCTAGAACTCAGATACATTTTGCATCCAATTAAATAACTATCAGAAATATAAAATTATAATGTAATATAATTTTACTGGAATGATGCCTGATTAGTGGATATTAGCTACAGAGAGTTGGATAGACTTGAATTGTTTTCTCTGGAATGCTGGAGATAGAGGGGAGATCTGAGCAGAATAAAATCATGAGAGGCACTGATAGGGTAGATAGTCAGAACCATTTCCCCAGGATAGAAGAATTAAACTGGAGGGCATAGCTTGAAGGTGAGAGGGGAAAAGTAGGAAGGAGAGGTGCAGGGCAAGATTTTTACACAGAGCGATGAGTGCCTGAAATACGCTACCAGGAGTGATGTTTGAGACAGATACGATAGTGGCGTTTAAGAGGCTTTTGGATAAGTACATAGACATGCAGGGAATGGAGAGATATGGATTATGATGAGGCAATATCTCCAAGTTTGCGGATGACACTAAGCTGGGGGGCAGTGTTAGCTGTGAGGAGGATGCTAGGAGACTGCAAGGTGACTTGGATAGGCTGGGTGAGTGGGCAAATGTTTGGCAGATGCAGTATAATGTGGATAAATGTGAGGTTATCCATTTTGGTGGCAAAAACAGGAAAGCAGACTATTATCTAAATGGTGGCCGACTAGGAAAAGGGGAGATGCAGTGAGACCTGGGTGTCATGGTACACCAGTCATTGAAAGTGGGCATGCAGGTGCAGCAGGCAGTGAAGAAAGCGAATGGTATGTTAGCTTTCATAGCAAAAGGATTTGAGTATAGGAGCAGGGAGGTTCTACTGCAGTTGTACAGGGTCTTGGTGAGACCACACCTGGAGGATTGCGTACAGTTTTGGTCTCCAAATCTGAGGAAGGACATTATTGCCATAGAGGGAGTGCAGAGAAGGTTCACCAGACTGGATCCTACCTTGTCTTATGAAGAAAGACTGGATAGACTTGGTTTATACTCTCTAGAATTTAGGAGATTGAGAGGGGATCTTATAGAAACTTACAAAATTTTTAAGGGGTTGGACAGGCTAGATGCAGGAAGATTGCTCCCGATGTTGGGGAAGTCCAGGACAAGGGGTCACAGCTTAAGGATAAGGGGGAAATCCTTTAAAACCGAGATGAGAAGAACCTTTTTCACACAGAGAGTGGTGAATCTCTGGAACTCCCTGCCACAGAGGGTAGTCGAGGCCAGTTCATTGGCTATATTTAAGAGGGAGTTAGATGTGGCCCTTGTGGCTAAGGGGATCAGAGGGTATGGAGAGAAGGCAGGTACGGGATACTGAGTTGGATGATCAGCCATGATCATATTGAATGGCGGTGCAGGCTCGAAGGGCCGAATGGCCTACTCCTGCACCTAATTTCTATGTTTCTATGTTTCTATGATAAGCAATGGTCTTGGCATCATGTTTGGCGCAGATATTGTGGGCCAAAAGGCCTGTTCTTGTGCAGTACTGTTGAAAGTTCTATTATACCTGTACCCTCAACTGATTGAAATATCCCAGAATGAAGAAACTTTAAAATATTGTTCTTAAACTGCGGCTGCTCAAGTTCAAAATTTCTGTCAAGCATCTTCTTCTTCTTCTTAAGCCCTTTGCTCCTCTTGGGAGCATAGGGCATTGACAAATGTCCTCTACCTCACTCGGTTGTTGGCAGTTCTTTCGAGATCTCTCCAGTTGAGCCCACTCTCAGACATTTGTCTCGAGACCTCTTCTCCAGCTGTTCCTGGGGCGACCTCTTTTCCTTTTTCCTTGGGGGTTCCATTTCAGGGCTTGCCGGCTGATGTTTGTCCAACTCCATTTTCTCCTTCGAATTTGTAAGTCAATGGGCTCCTGGCTTGTTCTTTTCCACAGGTCCACATTGCTTACTTTGTCTCTCCACCAGTATTCTCCTAAGGCAGGTGTTAATGAACGTTTGCAGCCTGTTTGTAGTATGTTTTGTTGTTTTCCATGTCTCTGATCTATACAGCATCACCTGTTTCATATTTGAGCTAAAGATGCGTATTTTGGTGTTGATTGAGATGTGTTTCGAGCTCCAGATCTTCCTGCGCATGTTAAACACCACCCTAGCCTTATTAATTCTACTTATTTTGTCTGCCTATGCCCCTCCAGTGATGTCCACAACACTGCCTAGGTATGTGAATGTTTCTACCTCCTCTAGAGCATTGCTGTGTATAAGGATAGGGTTGCTGATTTTGGAGTGGATCCTCATCACCTATGTTTTTACTGTATTGGGTGTAAGACCAAGTTTTGTTGCAGCTTGTGAGAGTCTGTCCATCTTCTCCTGTTGTATCTGTGTGTGTGAAAGGAGAGCTATGTCGTCTGCAAAGTCAGATCATCTAGCTGCTCCCACATTGTCAACTGAATTCCATTTATTTTCCCTTCATTTGTTTCCATCATGATCCATTCAATTGCCAGGAGGAACAGGAATGGTGGCAATAGACATCCCTGCTTGACGACAATCCTGACACTAAAGCTCTGAGAGAGCTGGCCTGCATGCATAACTTTGCATGAGGTTCCATCATACGAGTTCTTGATTAAGTTTATGATCTTGGTGGGAATTCCATAGTGGTCCATTAGGTGCCATAGTGTTGTCCTGTCTAAGCTGTCAAAAGCTTTCTCAAAGTCGATGAAGTTGATGTACAGGGACGTGTTCCATTAAATAGACTGCTCAATGATGATGCGTAATGTTGCTATGTGGTCTGTGCATGAGCGATCCTTCCTGAATCCTGCTTGCTGGTCCCGTAGCCTCTTGTCTACAGCTTCCAGAAGACGGTTGAAATGACCCGGTTGAGAATTTTACTGAGTACAGGAAGTAGGGTGATCACTCAGTAGTTGTCACATTTTCTTAGGTCACCTTTTTTTTGGCAGTTTCACGATGTATCCCTCTGACCATTCTGTGGGTGTCTTTTCCTCTTCCGAAATTCTCCCAAAAAAGCCATGGAGCATGTTTGTTGATGAGTCTATATCTACTTTCAGGCCTTCAGGTGGAATATTGTCAGGGCCAGCAGCTTTGCCAGTTTTCTGTTGCTTGATTGCAGCCTTTATTTCTGATTTTGTTGTTCTGTCACACTTAATTTGTAGTGGTATCCTGGTTTAGGAATGTGTGTCTGTACAGCAGGTGGGTGGCCTGTTTAGGACATCTTCGAAATGTTCTACCCATCTGTTGAGCTGCACCTCCTGGGTTGAAAGCAGTTGACCGTTCTTGTCTGTAATTGGTTTATTACTATGCAGATATGTCCTGGACAATTTCCTTGTGATGGTATATAACTCCCTCATGTTCCTTTGAGTCGCTGCAATTTCTGCCTCTTTGGCTAGCCTCTCCACCCGTGTTCTCTTGTCCCTCCTGATGTTCTTTCGGACTTCTTTGTGGCGTCTGTTTTACTCCTTTTGGGCTAAAGCCTTTTCAGCTCTTGTTCTTGAGTTGTTCACTTTCTCCTTTAACTTTCTCCCTGTTGGTTTATGTTGACGGTTTCTGGTGTTATCCACTCTTTGTGCTTTTGGGTTCTTCACAGGTTGAGCTTCAAGCAGTTTTTAGGTGTTCCCACTCATTTATTGTCCATCCTTCCTTCCTCCTTCGCTGTAGCTCCGTGTTTTCCCTTGAGAGGGTATCCTTGAACTTCTTCACCACTTGAGTACTACTGAGGTATTCAATATTGCATTTAGCTCTTTGGCTTTTGGCCTGGTGGTGTCTCTTCAGCCTTAGCTTGAATTTCCCTACCTGGAGGTAGTGGTCTGAAGCTGCATCTGATCCTCTTCTTGCTCTGACCATGGACCTTCTGAACTTTTTACAGATACAGATGTGGTCAATTTGATTTTCTGTGACATGATCTGATGATCTGATGATCTGATGATCTGATGACACCCAAGTTGTTTTGTAGATTGTAAATGGCGAGATGTTTGCTGAGACCTGTGTTAACAATAACCTAGTGATTGGGTAGGTTATCACTAGGTTATTGTTAACACAGGTCTCAGCAAACATCTCGCCATTTTCATTCATTTTCCTCACTCCATGCTTTCCCATTACTGCCTCATATCCCTCGTTTTGGCCTCCAACCTTAGCGTTGAAGTCACCTCAGGATAATAAGGTCTCTGCCTCCAATACTACCAAGTAGGTGGTTCAAGCTGTCATAGAACCTGCCGTTGACCTCATCCTCTGCATTGTTGGTGGGTGCATAACATTGGATTATGAAGGCTTTCACTTGTTGTTGGTTTTGAATGTTGCGGAGATGAGGCGAGAGCTGATGGTTCCCATGCCATTAAAGCCTTTCTAGTATCTTTCATCATCATGATGGCCACTCCCTCTGTATGCTTCGCTCCCTCCTCTTCCTGTCCGGAGTAGATAATGGACTGCCCGCTGACCAATTTGATCTCCCCTGACTGTGTCCATCTTGTTTCAGTCAAGCCCAGGATTAAGAGATTGTAGCGCAGCATTTCGTTGGCAATTGTGGCAGCCTTGCCTGCCTGGAACATGGTTCGGATGTTCCTTGTCCCCACAAGAATGGATTTCATTGGCATCAGTAAGTGTGTCAGCTTCCCAGCGCCCTTGCGGGTTTGGCTGGGAAACGTCATGTTCCACATCGCTGGGGCACCTTCTTCAACCAAGTGTGTCATTTAGTTTTCATTCGTCAATGTTTCTGTAACTCACACTTTTTTCCAGGATGGGGTAGTTAACCCCAGCCAGGGACTGCTTAGTCTGCCTCATCACCCGAGACCTGTCCGGTTCGGTTGAACCTGCCAGGGATATGAAACCCCATCCGACATAGCTCTCAGGATCGCTGGAGTACACAAGCCTCTCCCCCACGTCAAGGTTGCAGTCCAGGAGAGGAAACTGTCAAGTGTGCTCCCAAAATATATATATTTTAAAAATAATCTCACCTATTTAGCAATATGGTTTTTCTGAATACCGTAAAGTTGAACACTCTTGTTACTATCTGAATCAATTGAACTGCAACATGTTGTTCCTATTGCCCAAGTCAAATCATACTCTCTTTAGGTAGACACAATTGCTGGAGTAACTCAGTGGTTCAGGTAGCATCTCTGGAGAATATGGATAGGTGATGTTTCGGATTGGGTTCCGAAGGGTCCCGACCAAAACGTCACGTATCCATGCTCTCCAGAGATCCTGCCTGACTGTTGAGTTACTCCAGCATTTTGTGTCTATATATGGTTTCAGATTCAGTTTCAGTTTAGTTTATTGTCATGTACAGTGAAAGGTTTTTGGTGCGTGCTATCCAGTCAGTAGAAAGACAACTTTATAAGACAACTGGTATAAACTGGCATAAACCAGCATCTGCAATTCCTTTTTATCACATACACTCTTTACCCCATTTGAAAAGAATTATTCCCAGTTAACTTAACTTTTCAATACTGGTTTTGTGCCCTGGAATAGGGAAGTAGCAAGATTCTGGACTTATTTTGGATAATACTACGCACCAGCACGTGCATTTTATTGTGCTAATCATTTATCTACCTTGCAGATTTTTGAAGAAATTTAAGGATAAAATCAAGAGAGATAAAAGCCTGTCTTCACCATCAAAAAATCAGACCATGCAACCTACCGTGGATTATTATATTATTAAAGAATACCGGAAACCAGATCTCGGAGACTTCACATTGGAGGAATATACTGAGAAGGTCATACAGTATGGCTACCAAATGGTATGATTAAATATTTTGTTAAAATAAAACTAGAACATATGATGTTAAAGCAAATGACAATTGCAAACTTGGAAAGGTTTGATTTTTAAGATAATGGCGAGGCTTTTCCCTTTTTCCTATGTTTGGCTTTTCCTCATTTTTATTTCTTATCTCTGTTTTCTCTTTAAATTTATTGAGAAAACTGTCCAAAATTGTTGAGATTAGTGTAGAGATACAGCATGCAAACAGATCCTCCGGCCCACCAGGTCCACATTGACCAGCCATCACCCATTCATCAGTTCTCTTCTACACACCAGGAGCAATTTCCAGAAGCCAATCTTTGGGAGGAAACCGGAGCACCCGGCGAAAACCCACATGGTCACAGGGAGAGCGTACAAACTCCGTACAGACAGCATCCAGAGTCAGGATCGAATCTGCATCCCTGATGCTGTAAGGCAACTCTACCGCTGTGCCACTGGTGATTAGCGCTGGTGATTAGACTGCATCATCTGGATTCAAGCAACAATTGTAGATCTAACCAAAATATTAATTCCAAGACTAGTATTGTTTAATACTAAGGAAATGTTGAGGGTTTCAAAGGAAAAAAATAATGTGCTATCTGTGTGGAGTTTGCACGTTCTCCCTGTGACCGCATGGGTTTCCTTTGGGTTTACTCCAGTTCAATCCCACATGCCAAAGACGTGCGGGTTTGTAGGTTAATCGGCCTCTAAATTACCCCTAGTGTGTAGAGAGTGGATGAGAAAATGGGATAATATAAAACTAGTGTGAACGGGTGATTGATGGTTGGCGTAGAGTTAGTGGGCCTAAGGGCTTGTTTCCATGCTGTATTTCTAAATTAAACTAAAACTAAAATTGAATGGAGTGTGTTGAGGAAAATATTTCCTTAAGCCTAATAATACACTTATAATTTGATTAATATTAATACCTGTCATGGAATGTCAATATTGAACAGTAATTATTTTAACAGTAAATGATTCATCAACTCCCTGTTTTCTTCTCAGTTGTTTTCAATCTCATTCCCTCTGGCACCACTATTATTCTTTCTGTCCATTTTATTCGACGTGCATGTGGATGCCAAGCGCCTGCTGTTGATGTACAAACGCCCCATTGCCTTTATGGCTCAGGATATCGGTAAGATCTTTTATGAATTATAAAAGGAAAGGACATTTGAAATTTGCTCCCTCTAACATTAAACAAGTTGCCTTGCCACTTAACTTAAATATCAATGCACAGAAGACACTTTCTGCTGAAAAGTAATATTCTCTACCCTCATCTGTCTATTTCTATGTGCAATCCAAACTAATTAGAACAAAGTTAAGTCACATACTATGATCTTCATTAAGGTCCATACTTGTAATCAAAGATTGTAATCAATATAAGAAAAGCAACATATCAGTTTTGTATATTTTTGTTTAGTTTAGAAATACAGCCTGGAAACAGGCACTTCGGCCCACTGAGTCCATGCCAACCAGCGATCACCCCGTACACTAGCATTATCTTACACACTGGGGCCAATTTAAAATTTACAGAAGCCAATTAACCTGCAAACTTGTATGTCTCTGGAGTGTGGGAGGAAACTGGAGAACACCCTTGGGGTCACAGGGATAACATTCAAAATCCATACAGACAGCACCCACAGTCAGGATCGAATCTGGGTCTCTGGCTCTGTAAGGCAGCAAATCTACCACTGTGCCACAGTGCCACCCGAAGATTGACCATCGCCCCAAGGCTGCAGCAGGGAGATTGGCTTCCCGCCCTGAGGGGATTCCGGCTTTGGGCAATGACCACCTACCCCAGAGGCCAAGGCAGTCAAAGGTCCTTGATTATTAAGGGTGTCAAAGGTTACGGGTAGAAGGCAGGAAAATTAGATCAGCCATTATCAAATGGCAGAGTAGACTCGAAGGGCCGAATGGCCTCATTCTGTTCCTATGTCATATGGTCGAATTTACTTAGGTTTAGTTCAAAGATACAGCCTTTTGGCCTGCCGGGCCTATGCCGACCATCAATCGCCCGTTCACACTAGTTCTATGTTATCCCACTTTTTTCATCCACTCTCTACGCATTAGGGGCAATTTTGTAATGGCCAATGAATCTACAAACCCCTATGTCTTTGGGATGTGGGAGGAAACTGGAGCACCCTGAGGAAACCCACGGGGTTACAGGGAAAACCCATGAGGCCATACAGATAGCACTCGAGTTCAGGATCGAACCCTCGTCTCTGGCTGCTGCTCTACCAGTTGTACCCTCTGTGCCACTGTAAGACAACTGTCCCCTGTGAGACTCTATTAATAAACTCCAGGCAATAATTCTTAATTGTGAAATAATCAAATACTTAATGAAATTTCTTAATCAATAGGTTCTAGAATTACAAGTACAGTCTACAATGAGTCAGAAAATAAATGACTTATTCTATGTTAGCAATCTATAGTATTTCTTTGTAGGTCATTTATTGACCAGAGATAGGCATCAAATGCTGGAGGTAGTAACTCAGCGGGTCAGGCAGCACCTCTAGAGAAAAGGAATAGGTGATTTTTTGGGTCTATACCAGGTCCAAAACGTCACCTATTCCTTTTCTCCATAGATGCTGCCTGATCCACTGTTACTCCAGCATTTTGGTGTAAACCAGTATCTGCAGTTCCAGCCTACACATTTGTTGACCAGAGGTTCCTTATCAAGAACCAGGGGACATAGGTTAAGGTGATGGTGGAAAGATTTAATAGGGGCCTGGGAAGCAACTTTTTTTACACAAAAGATGGTGGGCATATGGAATGAGCTGCCAGAGGAGGTGGTTGAAGGAGGTATTATCACAACATTTAAGAGACATTTGGCCAGGCACATGGATAAAAAAGATTTGGAGGGTTACGGGCCAAATGCAGGCCGGTGGGACTAGTGTAGATGGGGTATGATGGTCGGTGTGGGCAAGTTGGGCGAGGGCCTGTTTCCACGCTGTATGGCTCTATAAGTCAGCTACAGTTAAGATAGGCCCTGACCCCAAATATTTTCTGTGCTATCCCACTTGTCATGTAACTCACACAGCTCACCACCACTTTCTTGAACTGAAAATGAAGGTAAATATCCAAGATGATTTTCCGGTCATTCATGCAGGCTGAATGCATGTTAGTCAGCGTGGGCACGTTGGGCTGAAGGGTCTGTTTCCACACTGTATGACTCTATTTCCTCATCCTGAATAATTGAATATAGTGTTGCAAGTATTAGTAATGATAAACATCTACAATTCCACATTCACAGGTCAGTGGCTGACTGTTTTGGATCTAATAAATGGCGTGGCAATAGTGACCAATGCCTGCATGATTGCGTTTAACACAGAGTTTGGGAGGCATAGACCCTTTCATGAACAATTGATCATCCTGATAACAATTGAGGTACGTTATTAATGTTAATAAATCTCACTTAAATGATTACTGCAGAAAAATGTTTATTTTTAAAGTAGTATTGATACGGCAGCGGTAGATCTTTGTAATTACTTTACTTTGGTTTATTATTGTCGTGTACAGTGAAAAGCTTTTGTGACTTTAGAGAGATACAGCGTGGAAACAGGCCCTTTGGCCCAGCACGTACACGCCGACCAGTGATCACCGATACACTTGCACTATTCTACACACTAGGGACAATTTACAATTTTTACCAAAGCTAATTAACCTACAAACCTATCTCTATGGTGTTGGTGGAAACCAGAGCACCCGGAGAAAACCCACATAATCACAGGGAAACGTACATACTCGGTATAGACAGCACCCCAAACCCGTGCCTCTGGCACTGTAAGGCAGCAACTCTACTAATGTGTAAGAAGGAACTGCAGATGCCGGTTTAAATTTACGATAGACACAAAATGATGGAGTAACGGGTCAGGCCACATCTCTGGATCGAAGGAATGGGTGACGTTTTGGGTTGAGACCCTTCTTCAGACATAGTAAAGATGAGAGAGTGGGAGCCTGGAACACGTAAGTCATTAAAGAGATGAAGGGCATGTGAGGAGTCTTGGACATAGGTAGGGAGGGATTGAACCAGGATGGAGTCGAGGTATGTTGAAGTTTAAAAGTGTGGAGCAATGGTAATCGATGATAGCAAATCTTCTTCTGGGACCAGCACACGGAGTCGCCAGGCTCCGGCACCATCTTAGAATCGACACATAACATGAGACTTATTTACCTCCTCCCATTTATAGAATTATGTAGACGTATTGCAAGGAAACAGGCCCTTCAACCCAGCTCATCATCAAGATCACCCCTCGTCCTCCTGTGCATCAAGGAATAAAGTCCTAGCCTGCCCAACCTCTCAGTTCAGTTTATTTTCACGTGTATCGAGGCACAGTGAAAGCTTTTTTGCCTCCATCACAGTGAGGAGGTGCTTGGTGGATACACTGTGGTGGACGTTAATTTGTGTTTACTGTTGTTTATTATTGTATGATGTATGTATGACTGCAGGCACGAAATTTCGTTCAGACCGTAAGGTCTGAATGACAATAAAGGGATTCAATTCAATTCAATTCAATTCAATTTTGTTACGTGCTATCCGGTCAGCGGAATGACAATACATGATTACAATCGATCCATTTACAGTGTATAGATACATAATAAGGGAATAACATTTAGTACAAGGTAAAGCCAGTAAAGTCCAAAGGATATTCCAAGGGTCACTAATGAGATAAATAGTAGTTCAGGACTGTTCTTTGGTGGTAGGATGGGAAAAAAATATCCCTGAATCTGGAGGTGTGCGTTTTCACACTTCTATACCTTTTGCCTGATGGGAGAGGGGAGAAGAGGGAGTGGCTGGGGTGCGACTCATCCGTGATTATGCTGCTGGCCTTGCCGAGGCAGCGTTAAGTATAAATGGAATCAATGGAAGGGAGTTTGGTTTGTGTGATGGTCTCGGCTGCGTTCACAATTTCGCTGCAATTTCCTATAGCTCAGGCCCTCAAATCATGGCAACATCCTCGTAAATCTTCTCTGCACTCTTACGAGCTTAACCACATCCTTCCTCTAGTAGGGTGACCAGAACTGAACAAAATATTCCAAATGTGGCCTCACCAACATCTTGTACAACTGTAACATAACATCCCAACTTCTACAGAAGAAGGGTCTCGACCCGAAACGTCACCCATTCCTTCTCTCCTTCACTGCCCCGCTGAGTTACTCCAGCATTTTGTGTCTACCTTTGATTTAAACCAGCATCTGCAGTTCTTTCCTACACATCTCAACTTCTATACTCAGTACCCTGACTGCTGAAGGTCAATGTACTGAAAGCATTCTTGACCACCCTCCTGTGACATCACTTTCAATTAACTATGTGCCTGCACCCCTAAATCCCTCTACTCTGCTGCACACCCAGGGCTCTGCCCTTCACTGTGAATGTTCAGCCCTGGTTTGACTTACCAAAATGCAACACCTCGCAGTTATCTACATTGAACTCCATTAACCATTCCTCAGCTCACGTGCCCAACTGATCAAGATCCTGCTGTAATTTTTGATAACCATCTTCACTATCTACAATACCACTCACTTTAGTGTCATGGAATCCATTAAATCCCATCTCTATGGCCAATATCCCTTACATCTCTTGCCATTGTAAAATTCCAATGCTAATGTGAATTGGAACAAATTTCTGTAAAAAAATATGCAATATTAAATGCAGGCTGCTGTGAATACATATTTATTTCTTTTTAGCACGGAGTGTATATAGTGAAATTTCTGCTATCAAATATGATACCAGATGTACCGCAAGACATACAGCTCGCAATGAGGAGGGTGAGTCTCTATAATGGCAGAATACCATTCAAAATCATGTAAAAAGCAGAATGGTGATTTAAAAAAAAAACTTTACAGCCTTTGTTTTTCAATGTTTTACTATATTAAGCAAGCTTCCAGGTATTAAAAGCACACAATAAGCGAGTTCGGTATTCTGATTGTGCATGCTCAGATCATAGGTCCCTAGCTATAAACAGTCTCTGCAACGGTGGTGCTGCATTGTGTGTAGGCTTGCATTTTGTCCGTGGTCGGGGTCGGCTCTCTGTCGCTGCGGCCGCTGTTGAGTTGCTGCTGGGCCGTCCCCGTCCCCTCCCCGGTGTCCCGTTCCTGTCCGGGGCGGCCCTAGACTTGCAGCCGGCGCTGCCTATCATGCTCGGTTGGCCAGCAGCCCTCCACTTCCACCCCCTCCCCTCAGTCCGACACCGAGATCCTGCTGAAGATGGGCAGCCGCCGTCCCAGCTCGAAGACGGGCGACTCGGAGCCGCTGTGGCTGGAGTCGTCCTGGTCGGAGAGAGAGTCTGCGGACGGGCTCCTGCCGCCCACAAGAGCTGCTGGTGCTGTTGGTGATGGTGGTGCTGGCGGCAGCAACAAACTCCTCCCCCTCCCTTGCCCAACCCCAAGCCCAGAGTCTGGGCCAGCTCCAACAGGTCGGGTTGAGGGCAGCCCGCAGCGCGGCCCAGTCAAGCGCCGGGCCGGAGGAGGCCGGGACCAGGCTGGCGCAGGCGAGGCCAGGGCCCTCGCTCCTCCTCGGGGTTGTGGATGAAGTGGCAGTGGGTACCGTAGGGGCAGAAGCCGGTGGTGTGCAAGGTATGTCTAGTACTTGGGGTGGCGGCTGAGGAAGCACAGCTCGGGTGAACTGGCACTGTGCCGCAGCTGCCCATCGGGGTGCGGGTTCCTCTGGAGGTGGAGCGGGGGTGGGCTGGAGTTGGCGCTGGCTGTGGGTTCTCCGTGCTGGCTGTGGGCCTGGGGCCAATGGTGTTGTCGGTCTGGGCTGTCGGTTGGCCCAGCGGGAGAGGCGGAGGTGAGCTGGGGATGACACTTCTCCGCGCTGGCGGTGGGCCTGGGGGCCGATGTCCCGTCGGAAGTCTCCGGCCGCCCCCTGGGTGGGGATGGAACACTCAAGTGGGGTGGGGGAACCGGGGACGGTCCTGTGGCGGTTCGGCAGCCGGGGACATGGGTTCGATCCTGGCTGCAGATGATGTGTGGTTCTGCAGATGAGAGCCAGCCCAGTCATCCCGCCCCCCCCCCGCCCGATCTCCCCCCTGCCCAGTGTGTCCCCCCCCCTGCCCCCGGTCTCACTCCGCCAAAAAATCTGACCCAAACTATATTCACTGAATCTACAGCGCTTCGTTCCATTTTTGTTTATAGCGTTCGACCTTTTACAAATCCTTGAGTTTTTTGGAATACCCAACTCACTTATTGTTCCTATTTTCTGACAGTAGTTGTATTTCACCCTAATATAGTGCACTCCAAAGGTTCAATGAAAGCTATAATGTCCACTCAGTTTCCAAACAAACATAATTTTAAACTGTCAAAAGGGATGTTTGAAATGGCGTTAGAGTAGTTAACGTCTGGAACTATGCATTAGAGCCAGGGTGGCACAATGGCGCAGTGGTAGAGTTACTGCCTTACGGCGCCAGAGACCCGGGTTTGACCCTGACTATAAGTGTTGTCTGTACATGGTTTGTATTTTCTCCCTGTGACTGCATTGGTATTTTCAGGTGCCATGGCTTCCTCCCACACTCCAAAGATGTGCATGTTTGCAGGTTTATTGGCTTCAATAAAATTATAAAATTGTCCCTATTGTGTAGGATGAAGCAAGTGTACGGGGATCGCTGGTTGGCATGGATTCGGTGGGCCGAAGGGCCTGTTTCTGCACTGTATCTCTAAAATCTAAGGCGAAGAAAATTCAGAGAGATACAGTATTGAAACAAGCCCATCAACTCACCGAGTCCATGCTGACCATCGATTACCCGTTCTATGTTATCTAGTTCTATGTTATACCACTAGTTCTATGTTATCCCACTTTCACGACTCAAGAGGGGCCAACTAACCTACACACCCACACGTCCTAGAGATGTGGAAGGAAACCGGAGTACCCGGATGAAACCCACACGGTCAAGCATATAACGTGCAAACTCCACACCAACAGCATCCAAAGTCAGGATCAAACCCGGATCTCTGGCATTGTGAGGCAGTTCTACCAGCTATGCCACTGTGTGCCGCCCTAAATATGGGGCACATCTTATCACAGTTTATGCTGATGAGAATAGACAACTATGTCTGTGACTTTCTGGTCACTCAGATCATTAACTTTAATCTATTTGTTTAGGAGAAATATCAAGTGGCAACAAAAATGAAAGGTTATTCGAAGAGCCTTCATCGATTCGGATGATTCGAGCAAAAACCACAATAGCGCTGTAAGTTATCAGTTCTTCCACTTTTATACCTTGGTGGTTAGTACTTTTAAATATCACTCATCATCTTTTTCACGCAGCGGGTGGTAGGTATATAACCATATAACAATTACAGCACGGAAACAGGCCATCTCGACCCTTCTAGTCCGTGCCGAACACGTATTCTCCCCTAGTCCCATATACCTGCACTCAGACCATAACCCTCCATTCCTTTCCCGTCCATATAACTATCCAATTTATTTTTAAATGATAAAAACGAACCTGCCTCCATCACCTTCACTGGAAGCTCATTCCACACAGCCGCCACTCTCTGAGTAAAGAAGTTCCCCCTCATGTTACCCCTAAACTTCAGTCCCTTAATTCTCAATTGAATCTTCCCTACTCTCAGTGGGAAAAGCTTATCCACGTCAACTCTGTCTATCCCTCTCATCATTTTAAAGACCTCTATCAAGTCCCCCCTTAACCTTCTGCGCTCCAAAGAATAAAGCCCTAACTTGTTCAACCTTTCTCTGTAACTTAGTTGCTGAAACCCAGGCAACATTCTAGTAAATCTCCTCTGTACTCTCTCTATTTTGTTGACATCCTTCCTATAATTAGGCGAACAAAATTGTACACCATACTCCAGAATTGGCCTCACCAATGCCTTGTACAATTTTAACATTACATCCCAACTTCTATACTCAATGCTCTGATTTATAAAGGCCAGCACACCAAAAGCTTTCTTTACCACCCTATCTACATGAGATTCCACTTTCAGGGAATTGTGCACAGTTATTCCCAGATCCCTCTGTTCACCTGCATTCTTCAATTCCCTACCATTTCCATGTACGTCGTATTTTGATTTGTCCTGCCAAGATGTAGCACCTCACACTTATCAGCATTAAACTCCATCTGCCATCTTTCAGCCCACTCTTCCAACTGGCATAAATCTCTCTGTAGACTTTGAAAATCTACTTCATTATCCACAACCCCACCTATCTTAGTATCATCTGCATACTTACTAATCCAATTTACCACACCATCATCCAGATCATTGATGTACATGACAAACAACAGTGGACCCAACACAGATCCCTGTGGCACCCCACTAGTCACTGGCCTCCAACCTGACAAACAACCATCCACCATTACTCTCTGGCATCTCCCATTCAGCCACTGTTGAATCCATCTTGCTACTCCACCATTAATACCCAACCATTGAACCTTCTTAACCAACCTTCCACGATGAACCTTGTCAAAGGCCTTACTGAAGTCCATATATACAACATCCACTGCTTTACCCTCATCAATTTCCCGAGTAACCTCTTCAAAAAATTCAAGAAGATTAGTCAAACATGACCTTCCAGGCACAAATCCATGTTGACTGTTCCTAATCAGACCCTGTTTATCCAGATGCTTATATATATTATCTCTAAGTATCCTTTCCATTAATTTGCCCACCACTGACGTCAAACTAACAGGTCTATAATTGCTAGGTTTACTCTTAGAACCCTTTTTAAACAATGGAACAACATGCGCAGTACGCCAATCCTCCGGCACTATTCCCGTTTCTAATGACATTTGAAATATTTCCGTCATAGCCCCTGCTATTTCTACACTAACTTCCCTCAATGTCCTAGGGAATATCCTGTCAGGACCTGGAGACTTATCCGTTTTCATATTTTTCAAAAGTGTCCGTAATTCCTCTTCTTTGAATCTCATAGTTTCCATTGCTACCCTACTTGTTTCCCTTACCTCACATAATTCAATATCCGTCTCCTTGGTGAATACCGAAGAAAAGAAATTGTTCAATATCTCCCCGATCTCTTTTGGCTCTGCAGATAGCTGTCCACTCTGACTCTCTAATGGACCAATTTTATCCCTCGTTATCCTTTTGCTATTAATATAGCTGTAGAAACCCTTTGGATTTACTTTCACCTTACTTGTCAAAGCAACCTCATATCTTCTTTTAGCTTTTCTAATTTCTTTCTTAAGATTCTTTTTACATTCTTTATACTCCTCAAGCACCTCATTTACTCCATGCTGCCTATAATTATTGTAGATCTCCCTCTTATTCCGAACCAAGTGTCCAATTTCCCTTGAAAACCATGGCTCTTTCCAATTTTTACTATTTCCTTTCAACCGAACAAGGACATAAAGATTCTGTACTCTTAAAATTTCACCTTTAAATGTACTCCATTTCTCTTCCACATCTTTCCCATAAAACAAAATGTCCCAATTTACTCCTTTTAAATCCTTTCGCATCTCATCAAAGTTAGCCTTTCTCCAATCAAAAATCTCAACCCTAGGTCCAGTTCTGACCCTCTCCATAATTATATTGAAACTAATGGTATTGTGTTCACTGGTCCCGAACTGTTCCCCAACGCATACCTCTGCCACCTGACCCGTCTCATTTCCTAACAGGAGGTCCAGCACCGCCCCTTCTCTAGTAGGTACTTCTATGTATTGCTGCAAAAAACTATCCTGCACACATTTTACAAACTCCAACCCATCCAGCTCATTTACAGAATGTGTTTCCCAGTCTATGTGTGGAAAATTGAAATCTCCCACAATCACTTGTGCTTACTACTAATATCTGCAATCTCCTTACATATTTGCTCTTCCAATTCTCGCTCCCCATTTAGCGGTCTATAATACACCCCTATAAGTGTTGCTACCCCTTTCCCATTTCTCAGTTCCACCCAAATAGCCTCCCTAGACGAGCCCTCTAATCTATCCTGCCAAAGCACTGCTGTAATATCTTCCCTGATAAGCAATGCAACACCTCCACCTCTTGCCCCTCCAATTCTATCACACCTGAAGCAACGAAATCCTGGAATATTTAGTTTCCAATCACAGCCCTCCTGCAACCATGTTTCACTGATCGCCACAACATCATACTTCCAGGTGTCTATCCAGACTCTAAGTTCATCCACCTTTCGTACAATGCTCCTAGCATTAAAATATACACATTTAAGAAACCCACCCTCTCTTATTCTCTGTTTATTGTCTTTTTCTTCTCTCTCCCCTACATTTTGGGTCAGAGTGCTACCATTCTCTGCCTCCTGCCTCACACACTGACTGCTAGCTTTCCCAATTTGAGTCCCTCTATAAGGTCATAAAGTCATAAGAATAATGGTAGGTATATAAGGTCATAAGGAATTGTAGTAGAATTAGGCCATTCGGCCCATTAAGTGTACGCCATTCAATCATGGCTGATCTATCTCTCCCTCCTTACCCCATTCTCCTACCTTCTGCCCATAACTTCTGACAACCATATGGAACAAGCTGCCAGAGGATGTGGTTGAAGCAGGTACTATAACACCTTTTAAAAGATATTTGGACTAGTTTGTTCGCTCGTGTGTCAGACAACGCATAGCTCGCTGTTGGCTTCCGTCGTCGTCCAACATGTTAACAGAATTGGCTGCCCGATGCATCACAGAGTGCATCGTGTCGTCGTTTCCGGGGATCGCCACGAGGAGGCTTCTGTCACGATCCCCATTTGAACTAGTAAATGGACGAGAAAGGTTTAGCAGGATATGAGCCAAGCACATGGAGGTGGGACTAGCATAGATGGGGCATCTTGGTCAGCATGGACAAGTTGGACTGCAGGGCCTGTTTCCATGCTGTATGACTCTATGAGCGTTTAATTTTGTGGAGCAGGAATACCCTAGCCTGAACAAATTTGTTGATGGTTTTAGACCTACAGGATTTGCATTTCTTCTGTTTATACATAGGTCCTGGTTAAAAGATGGGATATAAAGAGCACTCTAGTCTGAAAGAACCCCTTGTGTGTATACACCACTAAACAGCAACAGATTCACGTTGAATGTGCTGTCAAGTACTGATTCATCCATAAATTCTTCCATAGGCTAGAGTACTGTCTGATTTGTTCCATAAGCAAGTGTACAGTCCGATTCATCTCTACCCCATTGTGGACATTGGACTTTGGCCCTGGGACTGTTGCTCTACAATGCTGAGAACTATATTCTGCACTCTATATCTTCCTCTTTGCTCTATCTATTATACTTTGACATGATTATATTGATGTATAGTATTATCTGACCTGATTGGATAATATGCAAAATTAAGCTTTTCATTGTACCTCACTACATGTGATAATAATAAAGCTGAACATTTATTACATCTCAATGAAAGATTGCACCTGGAATGTTTCATTGTTTGAGATGATACCACTGTTTCATGCATTACTGAGGAAAAGGTAATCACCATTAAAATAGAACAGACATTTGTCAGTGCAGGAAGGAACTGCTGATGCTGGTTTACATAGAAGATAGATACAAAGTGCTGGAGTAACTCAGTGGGTCAGGCAGCAATTCTGGAGAAAAGGAATAGGTGACGTTTCGGGTCAAGACCTTTTTTCAGACTGAGAGTCAGGGGAGAGGTAAACTAGTGTTATGAAATGGTACAGAACAAATCAGACCTGGAAAGGTGGAGACTACAATGGTCCATTGTTGGCTGTGGAAGAGATGATAATGGAGCGATACAAACAATGAATCTTTGGCAGTTTATCAAGGGGCCGAAACTTGTTATTCACAATGACAGACCTATTTCAACTACAAACTAATTACATGTTGATATACCACCAGTGGTAAATTGTCACAATAATATTTCAAAGTAGAGTTCTCCATTAGATATTATATTTAACATACATATCGAACTTTTTTTTTTAAACGCAAGTTCACTATGCTTTCATAGACAGAAATAATGAACTGTGTAAAGCACAAAGAGTGAGCAATCTGTGGAATATTGACCTATTGTCTTAAGAAGGATCCCAACCAGAAACGTCACCTACAGTATGAGTTTGAAGAAGGGCTATGCCCCAAAATATCACCTATGAGTTTGAAGGATCCCGACGCGAAACGTCACCTACCCATGTTCTCCAGAGAACTGCCTGACCTGCTGAGTTACTCCAGCACTTTGTGTCTTTTTTTGTAAACCACCACCTGCATTCCTTCAAAATATCTAAATAAGCAAAGTAAAAGTGTTCCGAAACAAAACGTCACATATCCATGTTCCCTGGAGGTACTGCCTGACCCGCTGAGTTACTGTGGCATTTTGTGTTTTTATCTGTGTAATATACAATACAATACAATACATTTATTTGTCATTTGGACCCCGTTGAGGTCCAAACGAAATGCCGTTTTACAATATAATCTTTTACAAAGAGGTAAATCTTTGGTAAAGTGTAATCATGCTTTTGTTTTCAATGTTACAGTGAGGGAAAATGGGATTGCCTTCCTGGATACACAAGAGACTGTAGATGCTGGAACCTGGAGCAACGAACAATCTGCTGGAGGAACTCAGTGGGTCAAGAGGCAAACGTGCAGGGAAATGGACAGTCGATGTTTTGGGTTGGGACCCTTCATCTGGACTGAAGAGTAAAGGGGAGGTATTGAGTATAAAGGGGTTGGGTAAGAGCTTTCAAGCATTGTGTGGGTCCAGTTAAGAAGAGGTTGATTGGTAGAGTCAGATGGGAGAGGGAGGGTGGAGATAGTGACGGAGACCGGGAGGTGATAGGTAGAGGCAACATATGGTGGACTGTGATAGGAAAGGTAGATGAAGTATGGAACTAAATAAGGGAGGTGGTGTGGGCAGAATAGAACAGTGTGGGGGAGTAGAGGGGAATGGATCTCTTGGAAGGAATGTGTGCAGAGGGGGAGGGGGTAAACTAGGTGATAGGGGGCTGGAAGAATCTACCAAGATCCCCCCACTCACACAATCTTCTTTTCAACCCCCAGCCCCTATCCCCATGGCAGATTGTTTGTTGATCATCTTCCTGGGTTCTGGATTATTTAGAGACCAGAAATGAGAATCGTGCTCTGCCCTGGTACAATCTTCTCATTTGCCCCAAAACATCCCAGCATTGTTGAGGATAAAAAATGTGGCCAGTGTTTGCCTAATGCCCCTTATCAATATTGTTCATTTTCTCTTATAACTATCTGACTTTATCTTGATACTGTGCTACCTATTGCAGAGATCGTGAATCTTTTGATTAGGAAGGAACTGCAGATGCTGGTTTACACTGAAGATAGTCACAAAAAACTGAAGTAACACAGCTGGTCAGGCAATATCTCTGGAAAAAAACATAATCGATTCCTTTTTCCCCACAGATACTGCCTGATCCGCTGAGTTACTCCAGCTTTTTGTGAATCTTGTAGTTCTGGATGGGGCAAATTTGGGGAAATCACTGCCCAGAGTTTACTTAGAAACAAGGAAGTGGAGGTGCTGGTTTACCTAGGAAAGACACAAAGTGCTGGAGCACCTTAGCAGGTCAAGCAGCATCTCTGGCGAACATGGATAGGTGACCTCTCGGGAAGGGATCCTTCTTCAGACTGAATCAGTCCGAGGAAGGGTCACCACTCGAAACGTCACCTATCCATGTTCTCCAGGGATATTGCCTAACCCACTGAGTTACTCCGGCACTTTGTGTCAGCCCATGGTTTACTGTTGTCTATGTATGCAGTCACAATTTGCCTCCTGTCTATTATAATTGAGATGTAAAACATTCATACAAAAAAAAGGACTTTGGTTGCTTTAGTTTATCAATGATAATGAACCCCAGAATTACCAGGAGCAAATAATTCCTACTACCATTGTGCTATGACACAGCTGGGATTAAGAATGAGCCGTTTACAGAGTGAAGGAAGTGTCGCATGATGCAGAGAAAAGTCCCTGTCCTATATTGGAGCTCCAATAAAAATCATGTGTGTCATTTTTACTACATGGTGCTGGTAGATTTCAGAAAGCCTTATTTGTAAGAATCTAAGACGCAGCATTAGGCTATTCATCCTGTCAAGTCTGCTCTGCCATTTGATCATGGCTGATGTATTTTTCCCTCCCAAACCCATTCTCCTGCCTTCTCCCATAATCTTTGATGCCCTTGCTAATCAAGAACCGATATCTCCACTTTAAAGATACTCAATGACTTGGCCTCCTCAGCCGTTTGTGGAAATGAATTCCATTGATACACAGTATAAACTGGCTTAAAAAAAAATTCTGTATCTCCATTCTATAGGTACGTCCTTTTATTCTGAAGAGGTGCCCTCCTGTCCTAGACTCATCCCCATATTAGAAAAACTCTCTCCACATGCACTCTATCTAGGCCTATCTGAGAAGCAGATTCATTCATGTATATATATTAAAACCAAGAACTATTGGCAGTTGCTGTGAATGTGCTTGTGACGTTTGCTGAGTCCACAATGTGTTACCTTCAGCGACGAATTTGGGGTGAAATGAAGTAAAATATTCTTATTGTCCTCTGTATCTTCCTCCCTCACAGAAGAAAATTACAGAACCCAGACGATTGCACTCTTGACTGATATTCCAGGGCTCCAGAGTAAAAATATTGCAGTTCATCATTTTTTTTGTCTTTTACCCACTATTCATCACAAAGTTTGTTTGATAGCCCATTGTGTATTCACTAGCCAACATCTACTTCCAATTAAAAAAAATACACAGTGCTGAAGTAACTAGGCCGGTCAGACAGCATCTCTGGAGAAAATGGATGGGTGACGTTTCGAGTTGGAATATTGTTACTTCCAATTGCTTATTTATGTATTTTGAAGGAATGCAGGTGGTAAATTGAATAATTCAGCAGAGACACAGGGTACTGCAGGTACTGGTTTACAAAGAAAAGACACCCAATGCTGGAGTAGCGGGTCAGGCAGCATCTCTTGAGAACATGGATAGGTGATGTTTCGGGCCAAGACCTTCAGACTCAAGAAGGGTCAAGGTTCAGACTCAAGACTCAGTCTGAAGAAGGGTCTCGACCTGAAATGTCACCTATCCATGTTCACCGTAGATGCTGTCTTACCTGCTGAGTTACTACAGCACTTTGTGTCCTTTTGCATATCAACATTGAAACCTACTTTTTGCTTACTTGCACTAGTTTAGTATATAAATGTATTTATCTTTCTGTAATGCAATCTGCGGGCTGATACATTCACATTCACATCCAGATATTAACCTTTTGAACACAACACCCCAAGTCCAAGAATTGTCACTGAATTGAGTCCAGATTTCAATTAAGTCAATCACTTTCTTTACTATTGCTCTCCAATGACTCTTGCCTAGATTTTAACTCTCTGATCAATTAATACTAACTGTTTCTTGCTGATTGATTTTTAGTCGATTTTTATATTTCAATTTTAAAGCAATAGTGTAAGAGTGTAAGAATTTCGGAAATATTCTGCATTAGCAAAAAGATCTGTACAGACTTATGAACACCTGTAGTCAAAAGCTAATTATATTTGTTGAAGCATTAAAAGAACTTAATTTGATGGTGGGAAATGCCTCTCCTTTGTGATTTTAAATATTTTCCACTTGAAATATTCAATACTGGACATAAAATTGGCTTCATTGAAGAAAGCAGGTGATGGTGGAAGGTTGCTTTTCGGACTGGAGGCCTGTGACTAGTGGTGTGCCTCATGGTTCAGTGCTGGACCCATTGTTGTTTGTCATCTTTATCAATAATTTGGATTAGAACGTACATGGCATGATTAGCAAGTTTGCAGATGACACAAAAGTGGGTGGGATTGTAGATAGTGAAGATGGATGTCAAAAATTTGGGCAGGTGGACTGAAGAATGGTTGATGAAATTTAATACTGAGAAATGTGCGGTGTTGCATTTTGGGAAGACTAACATGGGCAGGACCTACAGAGTGAATGATAGAGCTTAGGGGAGTTTGGGCCGAAGGGCCTGTTTCCACGCTGTATCATTCTATGACTAAATAGGCAAAAGCCATCAAAATCTGTCAATGATTTCCCAACGTTGCAGTTATTTCTTTCAAGTCGTATAACCTGTGATAAGGCTGTTGCGATATTTATTCAGCATTGACAATTTCTTCAATGCTTATCGATGCATATATTTGGATGGAGCATTTCAGCTGAGGCAGCATTTATTTTTCTTAAAAAATAGAACAGTAGAGCTCAGGAACCATGTTGTCAGTTGCCGAACATAATGCCAAGATAAACTAATCCCCTCTGCCAGCACGTGATCCATACACTGCCGTTCCCTGCATATCCATGAACCTACCTCATAAATGCCACGATCATATCTGCTTCCACCAACACTCCTTGCAGCACGTTCCAGGCACTCACCACCCCCACTGTGTAAAAAAAAAAGCTTGCTCCTCTCACCTTAAAGCCATGCCCTCAAGTCATAGAAGCATACACCGTGGAAACAAGCCCTTCAGCACAACCTGCCCACGCCGACCAACATGCCCCAACTACACCAGTTCCACATGCCTGCATTTGGCCCATATCCCTCTAAACCTATCCTATCCCTGTACCTGTCTAAATGTTTTTGTCTTTGGCATTCCTAGCCTTGGCATTCAGAGAATCATATAGCACAGAAATAGTCCCTTGAGCCCAACTCGTCCATGTTAACACAGATGCCCGATCTAAGCTACTCCCATGTGCCTGAATTTAAACCTATATCCCTCTAGACTTTTCCTATCCCTGGACTTCTTCAAGTGTATTTTAAATGTTGTTATAGCACCATCCTCAAACACCTCCTCTGGCAGCACATTCAATATACCAACCAACCTCTGAGTGAAAAGGTTGCCCCTCAGGTTCCCATGTCGTTTCCCTCTCACCTTAACAGAGAAGGCTGAGAGGGGACCTTTATTCCCTCTGCAGGATTATGAAGGACAAAGAGTGGGTGATAGTGGGAAACCTTCCCTCTCATCATGGATGTCTACCTGGAGAGCTTAGGTTTAACGTAAAGGGGTGGGAGACTATTTTTAAGCATGGAACTCCCACCGAGTTTGAGCCAACCATCGATCACGCGTTCACAATAGTTCTATGATTATCCTACTTTCATATCCACTCCTTACACACTTGGGGCAATTTACAGAGGGCCAATTAACCTACAAACCCACACATCGGCCTAATTCTGCTCCTATCACTTACAAACTTATCCTTTGGGTTGTGGGAGGAAACCGGAGCACCCGGAGGGAACAGTCGCAGGGAGAAGGTGCAAAACCCAATATATCTTCCGATATTTCATTGTTTCACATTCAGAATGCCTACCCTATTAATTTCACTCTGAATGCCATTCAACTGTGTCTTTTAATATTCTTTATAAAACCTGCGAGATGATTAGGCCCAGACTAAGGACTGGTCTGCTAAGGATGTTGAGCAGCTTTTCATTTGTTTTAATTGTGGAAGTTTGATCTTCAGTTGGCATGGCATGGCAAGAATGAAACGGATGGTGTGGGATGTGTGGGGAATGGAAGAACTATCAGTTCAGCACAGAAAAATATTTCTGTTTCAGAGTTCTCCCTCCAAATCGCTCCTATTTTATTCTTCTGCTCACCAGAGGGCAGTGCAGCCTGTTATACCTTTAGACCTTAGAGATACAATACGGAAACAGGACCTTTGGCCCATCGAGTCCGCGCTGACCAGCGATCACCCCATACTCTAATAATAATAATAATACATTTTATTTAATGGGCGCCTTTCATACATCTCAAGGACACCTTACATAGTAATCGGAATAAAAACATATAATCGGAGTAAAACAAGTAATTAAAGACATCACAATGACACAAATTAAAAACAGAATTCAATCCAAAAACAGAAAATCAAAAACACAGTGTGAAGAGGGAGCAGCGGCAACCAAATCGTGCCAGCGTCCACTCTCTCTTCACGGCAGCCATCTTGGACACAGACCTACAGGACTACAGTTAGACAAAAAAAATCATCCCCCCACAGTGGATAGCACTGTGGAGGAAGGCACAATGTCCAGTCCCCACCCCATGTTCACCCCAAAGTCAGGCCTATTGGGGCCACTGCAGTTGCCTCTACGGAGACCCGATGTCCCTGGCCGTTCTCATCGGGTGGTCTTGCCCCGGCGTCGGGAGAGTCCTTTCGGCGGCTGGGCCACTTGGAACGGCCGCTTCCTGGTTGGAGCCCGCGGCTGCCGAAGCCGACAAGGCCGCGCCGGTTTGGCGCTCCCAGGCTCCCGATGAAAAAGTCGGCGCCCGCTCTCCTCACTGCCGCCTTGCCGCCTCTACGCACGCCGTCTCTCCGCTCCGCAAACCCGCAGCCCGGAGATGTTGCTCACGGCGGTCCAGCTCGCCAGAGCTCCAGCGCGGCGACCCAGGCAAGGCATCGCCCGCTCCGCTCCAGCGCTCCAGCGCTCCAATGCAGTGCCGCCACGCAGGCCGAGGTGCTGGGTGGTTCCCGCCAAGAAACGGCGCTCCAAGCCCGCTGGTAGGCCACGACGACGGGTCGACGGGCAGCCCGGAAAAAAGGCTGCCACACCGACCAGGTAGGGACCTATAAATAAAGTAACACCTACCCCCCCGCATTAAAAGACCATATCCCCTACAAACAAAAAAACAGGACTCACTAAAAACTAAAAAAAAAACGAATTTAAGACGGACGGCTGCTGCTAGCAGCCGTTCACCAAGATGGCTCCTCCCATAGATACTCTAGCACTATCCTACACACTAGGGACAATTTACAATTTTACAGAAGCCAATTAACCTACAAACCTGTACGTCTTTGGAGTGTGGGAGGAAACTGGAGCACCCGGAGAAAACTCATGTGGTCACAGGGAGAACGTACAAATTCTGTACAGACAGCACCTGTGGTCAGGATCGAACCCAGGTTTCTGGCTCTGTAAGGCAACAGCTCTACCGCTGCACCACTATGGCACCTTGTGGTAATAACAGGCTAATAACTATTTTCTCTTCAAGGGCATTCTGTGCAATGTTAGAGCCGACTTTCTTCATTCGGGTGATGTGACGAGCCACTGTGGTGCAGCTGGTAGTGCTGCTGCCTCACAGCGCCTGAGGCCCAGGTTCAGGCCTGACCTCTGTGTGGAGTTTGCACTTTCTCCCTGCGTGGGCTTCCTCCGGGTGCTCCGGTTTCCTCCCACATCCTAAAGACGTGTGGGTTTCCAGGTTAAATGGCCTCTAAAGTGTAGTGGATGAGTAAGTGGAAGCGTTGAATTGGATAATAGATAACTCAGTCTCAAGATGATAAAAATGCAAGATATATTGTGAGATGTGCAAGGCAAAGAGAAGTGAGATACATTTTATATTTTCCCATCCTTGTGCCCTGATCATTTTTTGCCAACATACTGTATATGGTCCAATGTTTCATGGGGTCTCAACTTTTGTTTCTTAATAGGTTGGCACACTTTTAACTCGTGAAATTTACTTTAGACTTTAGAGATACAGCCTGGAAACACTGAGTCCGTGCTGACCCGTGAGCACTATCCTATACACTAGCGTCCATTTACAACTTACAGAAGCCAATTAACCTACAAACCTGTACGTCTTTAGAGAGTGGGTGGAAACCGAAGCACCCGGAGAAAACCTACGTGGTCACAGGAAGAACATACTGACAGCACCCATAGTCCGGATCGAACCTGGGTCTCTAGCACTGTAAGGCAGCAACTATACCGCTGTGCCATTTCTAACTCATGCATCAATTAAGGCATCTAATTTGGAATGAAATGGCCTGTTTTTATTCTTAATTTGTCATCTTGATTTTTAAGTTTGTACCTCGATTCAACTAAAATCTAAAGATTGAAACTTTAAATGCAGACATTGGGGAGGGGTAGGGGATACAGAATATTTTTGAGCACTAAATTGTTGGTAACTGAGGCATTGAAGATAAAATGTGGCCTTGAAGCTGAAATTCAGAGTTACAGTCATTGTTTTACGACATCCTGTTTTGTTTCTACGCCGTTCCCCTACCTGCACCTTAAGGCAGATTTGTGTTCTAATTGTGTAGGAAGGAACTGCAGATGCTGGTGTACAAAGAAGATGGACACAAAATGCTGGACTAACTCAGCGGGTCAGGCAGCATCTCTGGAGAAGAGGAATAGGTGATGTTTCGGGTTCGACTTCATTAGACTGAGAGTCAGGGAGGAGGAAGCTAGAGGTTTAGGAAGGTACAGAACAAAGCAGAGCCTGCATCGATGACAGGTATGGTGAAGGCTGGGGACGAGATGATAACGAAGGAATACGAATGGTGAAATTAGCAAGAGAACGACAGTGGGGGAGGGATGGAGAGAGAGGGAATTGTCCTTCTGATAAAAAATCCTGAAACATTAACTCTGCATCTCCCTTGATAAATACCGCCTGAACTGCTAGGTACACCAATATATTTTATTCTTATTTCACCGTTAGTTTCATTTTTAAATTGTTGAGTTTTTAAAAATGTTGTAAATTCAGCTACAGTTTAAGAAATTACTTTCATTACAAGGATGCCACTTCAAATGCTAATATTGTTTAGTTAATATAAAATCAAACATGAGAGTCACGAATGTTTTATGGTCACATATCCCGAAAGGGAACAATGGAATTCTTTCTTGCAGCAGCACAACAACAGGTTGTAAGCATTGTACTCAATAGATAATATGATAAACAAACAAAAATGAAAGATGTTCAATAGATTAAAAACTCCAATATGGTGCAAAAACCAAACAAAGTTTTGTTAAAGTGCAGTTTAATTCAATTACTGAGTCTGAGAGCTAGTTTATCAGACACATTCTTCCTTCACCTTCACACGGAGGATTTTTCAAGTAAGAAGAAACTAAAGAAGGTGAGCCGAGTGTACGTGTTCCGTGAAACTAATAAATCAATAAAGAAATATTGAATATAACTAAAGCAGAATGAAATAATGATTGCATTCCTTTTAAAAAATACAGATCCACCACCGATTTTCCGGCACGCTTTGTTTCAGAGCCTTGCCGGATTATCCGTTTTGCCGGACCAACAGAGGTCAAGGCCTCCGAGAGGAGTCCAACGGTACCGGAACGGTCCACCTAGACCACCGAGGGGCCTGCAAAGTCGGCTTCGGAAGTTGGCTAGGATCGGGACGGATCTGCCGGCTCCAGCCGGGCCGGAGTTCCAGAGACTCGGCAGCAGGGAGCAAATTCGACCCACCAATCGACCGCGGAAGTCAGCTATGGGAACAGCTCCGCCGAGGCACCACATTTCCAGGGAGGCTTCCAGGGGCGAATTTCAAGTGCGCTCTCGTAATTTTGTCTGGATTTTGGCCGAAAAATCCTGCATATTAAATAAAATAATTATATTTTAAGAACAAATCTCTTTAAAGAGTTCCCACCCTACATAAATTCCATAATAATGTGTGATGTTCTAGCCCCTTTACATGAATGATATTTTGACAATTAAACGCCCCTATCCATGTTCTCCACAGATGCTGCCTGACCTGAGTTACTCCAGTACTTTTGTGTCTTTTTTTTAAAAAACAGCACCTGTTTTCTGTCTCCACAAAAGAGTAACTTGTTTTAATATGAAGTTATGTAAAATATGAAGTTATCCAAAGATGTGTCTGTGAATGAAAGGAAAGTGCCTGGGTATCATCATCAACATATATGGTTTGATTTCAAAGGTTAAGTTTGGATAGGTTTATTTAAGAATAGTTAATGATTCTCCCTTGCAGAGGTTTGTGTCATTATCACCAAACATTTTCCCAGAAGTCCAATAGCTAAACTGACCACTCCCTGAGACAGTAAATGTTTGTTGTCAGTACAATATCCTATATGGATAACAATTGTGGTAATTAGCCAAAGATAGACACAAAGTGCTGGAGTATAACAGCGGGTCAGGCAGCATCTATGGAAAAAAGGAATAGGTGACATTTCAGGTCGGAACCATTCTTCTGATTCAGATTCAGTACCCACCAACCTCTATGTGAAGAAGGGTGATCTTATAGAGGTGTATAAAATCAGGGCTGCCAACTCTCACGCATTGACGAAATTCTCACGCTGATGACAGAAGTTCTCACGCTCAATTTTAAATAAGTAAATAAATAAATAGATAAATAAAGTCACACTCCTCCACACTCACCAATGAGAATAGCTTTCCACCCTCCCAGACAGCCTTGATCCAATGCAGATTTCCTATCATGGCAACAGGAACACGGCAGACACCATCTCCTTGGTCCTATACTCATTTCTAGGGCAGCCAGATAACAAGACACCTATGTCACACTCCTATTTATTGAATATAGCTCCGCTTTCAACAACAACTCCGACCCCCGACGCATGTGGCAAGGCATCCAGGCCATCACGGACTACAGACCCTCCAACACCACCCCCACATCCAGCGACGCCTCTTTCCTTGAGGAGCTTAATCACTTCTATGGCCGCTTCGACAGGGACAATCTAGAGACAGCCATCAAGGCTGTGCTACCTGCCGATCACCAACCCCTCACACTCACCCCCTACGACGTATACGTGGCACTGAGTAGGACTAATGCACGTAAAGCTGCTGGCCCTGACAGCATCCCCGGGCGCGTGCTCAGGGCCTGTGCTGCGCAGCTGACAGACGTCTGGACTGACATCTTCAACCTGTCACTTGCCCAAGCAGTTGTCCCCACGTGCCTTAAAACCACCTCCATCGTGCCAGTGCCAAAACACTCCACTGCGGCAAGCCTCAACGACTTCCGCCCAGTTGCACTTATCCCCATCATCACCAAGTGCTTCGAGAGGCTGGTCCTGGCACACCTCAAAAGCTGCCTACCCCCTACACTGGATCCCTATCAGTTTGCCTACCGCAAGAACAGGAGTACGGAGGATGCCATCTCAACGGCACTTCACTCCGCCCTCTCCCACCTCGACAACAGAGACACTTACGTAAGAATGCTGTTCATCGATTACAGCTCAGCATTCAACACCATTATACCATCAAAACTGTTCACCAAACTCGGTAACCTGGGTATCGACCCCTCCCTCTGCAACTGGATACTGGACTTTCTAACCAACAGACCCCAGTCTGTTAGGTTAGACAAGCACACCTCTTCAACCCTCACCCTGAACACCGGCGTTCCACAGGGCTGTGTGCTGAGCCCCCTCCTCTACTCCCTCTTCACCTATGACTGCACACCTGTACATGGTACTAACACCATCATCAAGTATGCAGATGATACAACGGTGATTGGCCTCATCAGCAACAACGATGAGTCGGCCTACAGGGAGGAGGTCCAGCACTTAGCAGCATGGTGCGCTGACAACAACCTGGCCCTTAACTCCAAGAAGACCAAGGAGCTCATTGTAGACTTCAGGAAGTCCAGGGGCGGCACGCACACCCCCATCCACATTAACGGGACGGAGGTGGAACGTGTTTCTAGCTTCAGGTTCCTGGGAGTCAACATCTCCGATGACCTCTCTTGGACCCACAATACCTCAACTCTGATCAAGAAGGCTCACCAGCGTCTCTTCTTCCTGAGGAGACTGAAGAAGGTCCATCTGTCTCCTCAGATCCTGGTGAACTTCTACCGCTGCACCATCGAGAGCATCCTTACCAACTGCATCACAGTATGGTATGGCAACTGCTCTGTCTCCGACCGGAAGGCATTGCAGAGGGTGGTGAAAATTGCCCAACGCATCACCGGTTCCTCGCTCCCCTCCATTGAGTCTGTCCAAAGCAAGCGTTGTCTGCGGAGGGCGCTCAGCATCGCCAAGGACTGCTCTCACCCCAACCATGGACTGTTTACCCTCCTACCATCCGGGAGGCGCTACAGGTCTCTCCGTTGCCGAACCAGCAGGTCCAGGAACAGCTTCTTCCCGGCGGCTGTCACTCTACTCAACAACGTACCTCGGTGACTGCCAATCACCCCCCCCCCCCGGACACTTATTATTATTTATTCAAATCATTTGCTATGTCGCTCTTCCAGGGAGATGCTAAATGCATTTCGTTGTCTCTGTACTGTACACTGACAATGACAATTAAAATTGAATCTGAATCTGAATCTGAACACCATAATCCCAACCAAACTCATCTCCACACTCCTGGACCTAGAAATAGGTGCATCCCTCTGCCACTGGATCCTTGACTTTCCGATCTCCAGACCACAATTAGTGAGGATAGATGACAATACATTCTCCACAATAATTCGCAACACCAGTGCCCCACAAGGACGCATTCTCAGGCCCATACTATACCCGCTACATTTTCACGACTGCACCCAAATTCTGCTCTAACTCCATCTACAAGTTTGCGGATGACACAAATGTAGTGGGACAGTTCTTGAACATTGACGAGACTGAGTACAGGAAGGAGAAAGAGAGCTTAATATCATGGTATCAAGACGGCTACTTCCTCAAAGTCACCAAAATGAACGAGCTAGTTATTGACTTCAGAAAGCATGGTGAAGAACATGCCCTAATTAGCATCAATGGTGCTGAAGTGGAAATGAAGTGGAAGTCACAGTTTAAGGATAAGGGGGAAATCTTTTAGGACCGAGATGAGGAAAACATTTTTCACACAGAGAGTGGTGAATCTCTGGAATTCTCTGCCACAGAAGGTAGTTGAGGCCAGATCATTGGCTATATTTAAGAGGGAGTTAGATGTGGCCCTTGTGGCTAAAGGGATCAGGGGGTATGGAGAGAAGGCAGGTACAGGATACTGAGTGGATGATCAGCCATGATCATATTGAATGGCGGTGCAGGCTCGAAGGGCCGAATGGCCTACTCCTGTACCTATTTTCTATGTTTTCTGTCGGCGGGTTCCCCGTAAAGAACGAGCATTGGCTTAAGCCCATCGCACACTATTTAAAATGGCAATGTAGACAAAAATGCTGGAGAAACTCAGCGGGTGAGGCAGCATCTATGTGTGAGTTTGACCCTTCGTCACACTCAAGCATTTCTCCAGCATTTTTGTCTACCGCTCTATAGATGCTGCCTCACTCGCATTCACATTCCCGTGCAGATGGTGTGATGGGTGAGACACAGCGGTGTCTCCCCCCAAGGCACCGCTCACACCTCCCACCCTCACCTCCGGCGGCTCTGTGTCCGGTGGCCACTCTGTCCACACCGCATGGAGTTTTAACCCTAGCCCGGAGCCAGGAGCCGACCAGGTGAGTGGGGGTCGGTGCCGCCTCCGGAGCCGCGGAGATGAATCTCGGGCTAAGGCTCCGCTCCGATGCCCGACCCCCGGGTCACTGACCCTCACCTCCCCCGGATCCCAGCTGGACACAGAGCATCTGGGCCGGCCCGTATTCCCGTGGAGGAGACGAGGGGGAAATGCTCCCCGGACATCGCCAAGTCTGCCTACTATGTTCTGTGTGCTGAAGCAAAGCAAGAATTTCATTGTCCTATCAGGGACACATGACAATAAACTCACTTGAACTTGAACTTGTCTCGCATAAAGACAGCAGAGTCAAGGGATATGGGGAGAAGGCAGGAACGGGGTACTGATTGTGGATGATCAGCCATGATCACAGCGAATGGCCTACTCCTGCACCTATTGGTCTGTGTGGGCAAGTTGAGCCGAAGGGCCAGTTTCCACACTGTATGAATCTGACTCTAAGTTGCTGCCCTCATGTCCCCTGGAATTTTTCCCCTTTCCCCTTAAACCTGTGCCCTCTTGAGAAAAGACTGTGATAGACAATCTTTTTTTTTAAATCAGTCTTTTTTTAAATGACTGATTTACACCCCTACCCAAGGAAAAGGGCCACGAACGTTAGTAATAAATATCCACCTTTGCTGCCACACCTGTTGAGCAACTTTCTACGTCTTGTGAAGTTAATCGCACGTTGCCTCGCCCTCGCTTCCTGCGTCCTGCGTAACAACTGCACGAAAGCAACTCGAAACAAGGGGACATTCAATGTCCAACACCAACTGGGACTCCTTGCAACCAGCGTGGCAGATGTTCTTCTAGTCATGCGAACCCTCAGGCATGAATTCACTGCCCACATGCAAGGTAAAACAATCACAGTTAGAGAATGATTCGGTTGCTCCTATTGTCGGTCCGAGACGTTTTACCCAGCTGGGTACTTTTCTGAAGGACTGGCCAGTCTCACCAGCAACCGCGAGTGCTTCACCCTTCACTGCCCTTTGGTTTGTCCTCCGGATGAGAAAGGTCCTAACCTGGAATGCACTGACATGGACGCGTGGGGCCCAAGGCTTTGAAAAGCCGAGATCGAAATCCTAGATTTTTTTGGCTGCACCCAAGGATTTTGGCGCCGTAACTACACCAGGTGCAGGTCAAAGTCTCATGCATTCGTCCCGGAGCAAAGGCGGCCGCCCTCCAACGTATAAATAGAGCCAACGAGGAAGCAATCTAGAGCAGGTTGATCTCAGGAGAGTTCCCAGTGTCGAAGTCGCCACTAACTGGGGAACTGTGCGAAAAGTTTCAGCCTAGGTCCACAAAGTAAGTCCAATGGAAAGGTCAGAAGCCCCCCAAGTGATCGACTACGTGTTGACTTACAAGAGAGGCGATGGTCAACGACTCGCTAGGGAAAGGATGAACTTCCTAGGCGAAGTAAAGAAGACGGGGCTCTCTCTAGACCCCGACGTTACTGAGCAGCTGAGTACAGACCAAGGCACCCGCCCGAAGCAGATCATTAAAATTCACGCACCCTTTAATGTACTGAGCCAAGTGGCTGAAAAGATGAGGCTAAAGATGCCTTTGAACGTGGAGGTAAGAAAATCACAATTAATTATAGATATTACTATTAGTAAAAACTTTTCCCATTGTATCATAAGCTCTAGGAGCAGAATTAGGCCATCAAGTCTACTTCTGCATTCAATCACGATGTATCTATCTTTCCCTCTCAACCCCATTCTCCTGCCTTCACCCCATGACCCCTGACACCCATACTGATCAAAAATCTGTCAATCTAAACCTTTAAAATATCCATTGACTTGGTCTCCACAGCTGTCTGTGGTAATTAATTCCACAGATTTACCACCAGATCAACTTTCCCTCAGAAATGTTGTATAAGGTTTAGAGGGATATAGGCCAAACGCAGGCAGGTGGGACTAGTGTAGATGGGACATGTTAGTTGGTGTGGGCAAGGTGGGCTGAATGGCCTGTTTCTACGACTCTATGACTGCATAACACTGTTGTGGGCACTTCATAGCTGGTGTCCATTACTAGGCATCACTCTTTGTCACCGGCAGCCTTACCAGACTGTTCAATCTTTGATTGATAAATTGTGATAACTGCATTCATCCTATCACCACTCAGCCTCCTGTGCTCCATGGAATAAAGTCCTAGCCTGTCCAACCTCTCCCTATTGACTGCTCAGGCCCTCAAATCCTGGCAAAATACTCATAAATCTCCTCTGCACTCTATCCAGCTTAATGGCATCCTTGCTATAACAGGGTGACCAAAATTGAACACGATACTCCAAATGCATCCTCACCAACATCTAGTACAACTGAAACAGAACATCCCAACTCCTATACTCAATATAGACACAAAGTGCCGGAGAAACTCAGTGGGTCAGGCAACACCTCTGGAGAAAAGGATGGGTGACGTTTTGGGTCGAGACCCTTCTTTGGCCACTGTGCTGGCCTAATTAGTGAACACTAATTGCAGACATTCACAAAGCAAGTTAATTATGGTGCTGAAATGTTGATGTTTGACTCTTTTTAGAGCACGGAGACGCCAGCCAGCTTCCCGCAGAAATTCCTGAAGTATTTTGTGACGGATGATGAGACTGACTATTTCAGCGCACCTTATAGACATGACAAGCAGAATATATTCAAAGGAATTGAGAACAAGACTACATTTTTTCGGCCAGCTGTGAGATCTCTAATTGTAAATTGCAATTTTTATTCTGATTTGAATCGTGTGTGTTTATGAAATAATGATGCATTCCCCACATTCGTCAACATTGAGCGATTTATTAGCATGGGTGATTGTAGAATGACACAACCTGCTGTAATATTGAGCATAGAGTTTAGTTTATTTAGTTTAGTTTATTGTCATGTGCACCAAGGTACAGGGAAAAGCTTTTTTGTATTGCGTGCTATCCAGTCAGCACAGAGATATACATGATTACAATCAAGCTCCCAACCACAAGCGTACAGATAAGAGATAAGGGAATAACTTTTAGTGCAAGCAAAAGTCCAGTATAGTCCGATAAAAAATAGTCTGTGTGTCTCCAATGAGGTAAATGGGAGGTTAGGAACTCTCTCCAGTTGGTGATAGGATGGTTCTGATAACAGCTGGGAAGGAACTGTCCCTGAACCTGGAGGTGTGCATTTTCACATGGCTGTGCCTCTTGGCTGATGGGAGAGGGGAGATTATGCTGGTGGCCTTGCCGAGGCAGCGTGAAGTGTAGATGGAGTCAATGGAAGGCAGTTTGGTTTGAGTGCTATTTCCAAGTCCAAATGCTGAACCTTTTTTAAGTATAAGGTCATTTAGTCCAGAATTTGCTATCTGAATCAAATTGTTGCTGCTTTTCTGATTGAAAGATACAACATAGAAGAGGCTCTTCAGCCCACCGAGTCCACGCTGATCATCGATCAACCATTCACGCTAGTTCTATGTTATCTCACTTTCACACCCACTCCCTGCACACCAGGGGCAATTTACAGAGGCCAATTAACCTACAAACCAGCCATTTTTAGGATCTAGGGGGAAACTGGAGCACCTGGAGGAGACCAGTGTGATCACAGTGAGAACGTGCAATCTCCACACAAACAGCACCTGAGGTCAGGATTGAACCTGGGTCCCTGGAGTTGTGAGGCAGAGTATCTGTTCCTAAGCTATCCACAGTTTTAAACCATTTGTAAAACTCCACGCAGACAGCACCCGAGGTCAGGATCGGACCAGAGTCTGTGGTGCCGTGAGGCAGCAGCTCTACCCGCTGCGCCACTGTGTGCCGCCTGGTGTTAGGAACAATTGTAAACTTGCAGATGCCCTGAGGTCGACTTGCTGGTAATTGCCATCGCGATGTGAAATGACAGTGTGTGGTATCGGAGCCTTTTGAAGCATGTTTCATGGGACTGAATGGGTGGAGTTTGGGGACAACGGGACAGAGACCAAACTTCCCCAACATCGGGAACAATCTTCCTGCATCTAGCCTGTCCAACCCCTTAAGAATTTTGTAAGTTTCTATAAGATCCCCCCTCAATCTTCTAAATTCTAGCGAGTACAAACCGAGTCTATCCAGTCTTTCTTCATATGAAAGTCCTGACATCCCAGGAATCAGTCTGGCGAACCTTCTCTGCACTCCCTCTATGGCAATAATGTCCTTCCTCAGATTTGGAGACCAAAACTGTACGCAATACTCCAGGTGTGGTCTCACCTGTGGTAGGACTGGGAATGGCTGTACAGCGGAGGGAGGTGTGGTGGATCAAGCTGAACTAGATAACCTCGCTTTTCTCACACATCATACTCCACATGCCAACTTTTTTTTACCCACTCATTTAATCATCTGAATCCTTTTGAAAGATTCATATCATCCTCCCTATTTTCCCAAGATTCTTATCATCCTCCCTATTTCCCCCACGCTGTATGACTATATGACTGTGTTTGTTGTTATTTCATATATTTAATCACAACTGTAGTTTGATTAAGCGTTCACTGAGAAAATTTACTCTATCTCCAATGATTCAGGTAGTATGCCATAGAAGTACCGTATGATTATAATAAAAACATATTCTTTGTTGAATGATGATAATAACTGTCTAGAGAGTAATTACGCTACATCCTGTTTATTTTGTAGGTTAATTATATTCTAAATGGGATCCATATACCTATTGAAGGCCACAAAGATAAAGGTACGTCAGAGGTTGAGCGGAGACGTGATAGAGGTATATAAAATGATGAGAGTCATAGATAGGGTAGACAGAACTGTTTTCCCAGGATGGAAATGTCTAACACTGGAGGGCATAGCTATAATGTAAGAGGGGGAAAGTTTAATGGTGATGAGCGGGGCAGGTTTTTTTTAACAGAGAATAGTATGGGGTGGAACATATTGCCAGGGGCGTGGTGGAGGCAGTGGCATTTAAGAAGCTTTTAGATAGGCAGGGAATTGAGGTGTATGGATCATGTACGGACAGATGAGATCAGTTTAACTTGGCATCATGTTCGGCGTAAACGTTGTGGGCAGAAGGGCCGTTCCCATGATGTACTGTTCTATGTTTGTTCTATTTAACTTTTGGGAGCCATGAATTTAAGTTTCAACTTTTCTATTTAGGATGTATTTTCTATTTAAAGTACACTCCACTGTCAGCTAAGCCAGACAATGTTTGGTTGTGATAGTCATACAGATAGTAATTAAACTCTTTAGGTACACAAAAATGCTGGAGAAACTCAGCGGGTGCAGCAGCATCTATGGAGCGAAGGAGAAATGCAACGTTTCGGCCCGAAACATTGCCTATTTCCTTCGCTCCATAGATGCTGCTGCACCCACTGAGTTTCTCCAGCATTTTTGTGTACCTTCGATTTTCCAGCATCTGCAGTTCCTTTTTAAACTCTTTAGGACTCAGTTGCCGTTCTTCTAATTATATTGCTGTTTGTTTCAGCTAACTTTAATGAAGATATAGAAATGCAGCCTTTTATTCAGACTGATGACACCAAGAAAGGTAAGCTTTTAAAGGGGTAAGTGGAAAGAGATCAAATGGTGTTTGGGAATCAAAATAAAACCTGCGGGCTCCAGAAATCTGAAACAAAGACAAACATACTGGCAAAACTCAGCGGACCAGGCAGCGTCTGAGGGAAAAAAAAAATCAACATATTGGGACCAGGCTCAGGAACAGCTACTTCCCCTCTGACATCAGGTTCCTGAACAGACCTTGCATAGCTAGGGGACTGTCCAATTCACCTCAACTCCATTATGGGATATACATGAATACAAGTGAGCCAAACTCAAGTAGATGGAGCGAAAGAGAAGAAACAGAATGCAGAATATAGTTCTCAAGACTCTGGAACTTTAAGAAAGGCGGGAGAGAGAAAACAGGGAATTATAGACCAGTTAGCCTGACATCGGTGGTGGGGAAGATGCTGGAGTCAATCATAAAAGATGAAATAGCGGCACATTTGGAAAGCAATAACAGGTTTGGTCCGAGTCAGCATGGATTTACAAAGGGGAAATCATGCTTGACTAATCTTTTGGAATTTTTTGAGGAACTAGGAAAATGGACAAGGGAGAGCCAGTGGATGTAGTGTACCTGGACTTTCAGAAAGCATTTGATAAGGTCCCACATAGGAGATTCATGGGCAAATTTAGGGCACATGGTATTGGGGGTTGAATGCTGGCGGATAGAAAATTGGTTGGCAGACAGGAAACAAAGAGTAAGGATCAACGGGTCCCTTTCAGAATGGCATGCAGTGACTAGTGGGGTACCGCAAGGCTCGGTGCTGGGATCACAGCTATTTACAATATATATTAATGATTTAGATGAAGGGATTACGTAACATTAGCAAATTTGCACAAAGCTGGGTGGCAGTGTGAACTGTGAGGAGGATGCTATGAGAATGCAGGGTGACTTGGACAGGTTGGGTGAGTGGGCAAATGCTTGGCAGATGCAGTTTAATGTGGATAAATGTGAGGTTACCCACTGGTAGCAAAAACAGGAAGGACGGTTATTATCTAAATGGTGTCAAGTTGGGAAAAGGGGAAGTACAAGGTGATCTGGGGGTCCATGTTCATCAGTCAATGAAAGTAAGCATGCAGGTACAACAGGCAGTGATGAAAGCGAATGACATGTTGGCCTTCATAACAAGAAGAGTTGAGTATAGCAGCAAAGAGGTCCTTCTGCAGTTGTATAGGGCCCTAGTGAGACCACACCTGGAGTACGTGTGCAGTTTTGGTCCCCTCATTTGAGGAAGGACATTCTTGCTATTGCGAGAGTGCAGCATAGGTTCACAAGGTTAATTCCCAGGATGGCGGGGCTGTCATATGCTGAGAGAATGGAGTGGCTGGGCTTGTATACTCTCGAATTTAGAAGGATGAAAGGGGATCTTATTGAAACATATAAGATTATGAAAGGTTTGGACATGCTAGAGGCAGGAAACATGTTTCCGATGTTGGGGAAGTCCATAACCAGGGGCCACAGTTTAAGAATAAGGGGAGATGAGGAAACAGTTTTAGAACGGAGATGAGGAAACACTTTTTCACACAGAGAGATGTGCGTCTGTGGAATTCTCAGCCTCAGAGGGCGGTGGAGACCAGGTCTCTGGATACTTTCAAGAGAGGGCTCTTGAAGATAGCGGAGTCGGGATATGGGGAGATGGCAGGAATGGGGTACTGATTGTGGATGATCGGCCATGATCACATTGATTGGTGGTGCTGGCTTGAAGGGCCGAATGGCCTACTCCTGCACCTATTGTCTGTTGTCTATTGATGCGCTACAGTGCTGGCAACTATATCCTGCACTCTGTCTCTTTCCCATTGCTCTGTCTACTGTACTTGAGTTTGGCTTGATTGTACTTATGTATAGTACTATCTGATCTGATGGGAAAGCATGCAAAACAAAGTATTTCACTGTACCTCGGTCAGGGACAATAAAGAACCTGAACATAATATCTGTGATTCTTTAGAACTTGCGAAGGACTGTGAACCTGAAACGTTGACTGTTTTTCTTTCCATTGTGGTATTGAGAGTGAGAATGGTTCATCATCTGACTGATCACGAGAGCAGACCTCAGGAGCAGAGTAGACTGACTACCCCTTATATTCTAATGTTACGGTCAAATTTCACAGTGGAACACTGGGCGGCATGGTGGCGCAGCGGTAGAGTTGCTGCCTTACAGCGCCAGAGCCCTGGGTTCGATCTTGACAATGTGTGCTCCCTGTCACCCTGTGGGTTTTCTCCGGGTGCTCCGGTTTCCTTCCACACTCCAAAGACGTGCAGTTTTGTAGGTTAATTGGCTTTTGTAAAAAGTCCACAGTGTGTCAGATAGAACTAGTGTATGGGAGATTGTTGGTCGGTGTGGACTCGGTGGGTCAAAGGGCCTGTTTCTATGCTGTATCTCTAAACTAAACTAAATGAGCGAATCACAGAATTCAGTCCAAGCTGACGTATGTCACATTATCCTCTCTCGTCATTCATGAAGCTGCGTTAAGACAAACATTCTCTCCTTCACTGGCATGGCTGACTTTGGTCCTTTCTGACAAATAGATCACAAGAAGGATGGAAAATTGAACAATGTTGGCAGCTTATCATATTTATTGATGGAGAAAGCATTTACATCTGCATTCACCCTGCATGAAGGCCCGGAAAATCATCTTGGATATTTACCTGGAGCATCTTCAGTTCAAGAAAATGGTGGTGAGTTGTGCAAGTTACATGACAAGTGGGATAGAGTCACACAGCAAGGAAACTGTTTTGGGTCAGGGCCCACATTAACTGTAGGTAGACCCAAAATGCTGGAGTAACTCAGCAGGACAGGCAGCGTTTCTGGAGAGAAGGAACGGGTGACGTTTCGGGTCGAGACCCTTAAGAAGGAATGGGTCATGTTTCGGGTCGAGACCCTTAAGCAGGAATGGGTAACATTTCGGGTCGAGACCCTTAAGAAGGGTCTCGACCCGAAACGTCACCCATTCCTTCTCTCCAGAGATACTGCCTGTCCCGCTGAGTTACTCCAGCTTTTTGTGTCTACCTTCGATTTAAACCAGCAACTGCAGTTCTTTCTTTGCTTAACTGTAGCGGAATTATAGTCATAGGCTCATACAGCGTGGAAACAGGCCCACACCGGCCAATATGCTCCATCTTTGCTGGTCCCACCTGCCTGTATTTGGTGCATACCCATCTCAACCTTTCCTATCCATGTACGTGTCCAAATTTCACCTTAAACCTATGTCCTCTGGTTCTTGATTCCCTTACTCTGGGTAAAAGGCTCTGTGCAATTACCTTATCTATTCCCCTCATGATCTTGGACACCTCTATAAGATCACCCCTCATGATCTTGGACACCTCTATAAGATCACCCCTCATCCTCCTGCGCTCCAAAGACTGTAGGTGAATGTCGGCAAAGTGAAACAGAAAGTACTGGAGTAACTCAATGGGTCAGGCAGCATTTCTAGAGGGAATGGATAGGTAACATTTTGGAATGGGACTCTTCCTCATGTTGATTATGGAAGGGGAGATAAAACTGGACAAGTGGGGTTGGGGGTGGGACAAAGCCTGGCAAGTAAGAGGTGGATGCAGGTGAGGGGGGGGGGCGGTTATTGGGAGATGGGTGTAGTAAGTAACAAAGACTAGAGTTGAAAAGGATGCAAAAGGGTATCAGATAAAGATAGAGGGGAAGTGTAATATAAAGCCAGAGGAAGGGGGGGAAGTGGAAGGGAATGGTGTGGAGGGTAGGAAGGGGGATGGGATGGGGGGAGAAATGGGTGTGCACTGGCATAGGTAGATGAGGACACAGGAAAGAGAGAGGTAGATGGAGGTGTTACTTAAAATTGGAGAATTCAATGTTCATACCGCTGGGATTTAAGCTGCACAGGCGGAATAGGAAGTATTGACTTCAGTAATAAATACAAGGTCATAACTTCTGCCTTCTCTGCCATGGTCCGTTTTTGTTTTTTAGCTTAGCTTTTTAATTTATTGATATAGCGTGGAAACAGGCACGTCAGCAACCGAGTCCACACAGACCAGCAATCACCCACGCACTAGTTCTGTCCTACACACTAGGGACAATTTACTGAAGCCAATTAACCTACATACCTGTACATCTTTGGAGCTGGAGTGGGAGGAAACCGGAGCACCCGGAGAAATCCCATGCAGTCACAGGCAAAACATGCAAACTCTGTACAGACAGCACCTGTGGTTGGGATCGAACCTGGATCTCTGGCTCTGTGAGTTGACAACTCAACCACTGCTGCTACAACTATGCTTTCTATGCTTTGAAAGCAATACTTAAACCCTTGGCTGATGATAACGTTGGCTCCAGTACGGCAAGTAACCAAAGTAATTATGTCAAATTCTTGTCTGACAGTGGTTTTATGAAGCATATTGCAATGTTTCAGTCGGACCTACTTGCAAGCATTGTGAACGTGAGTTGTTATTGTAGCCTTTTATAATGATTGAGGGGCCATTGTCAGCAGTTCCAAATCTGTTTAGAAGTACATTAACCAGAATGCTGCCTGGATTGGGGGTATTAGCTACAGGGAGAGGTTGGACGTGCCGGAGGTTGAGGGGAGACGTGATGGGTGTGTACAATTATGAGAGCTAGAGACGTTAGACAGTGAGAACCTTTTTGCCAGGGTGGAAACGACAATGATTTAGGGGCATAGTTTTCCGGTAAGGGACCTAAAGTTTAAAGGAGATTGGCCGGGCAACTTCTTTACACAGATGATGGTGAGTGCCTGGAACGTGTTGCCAGGGGAGGTGGTTGAGGCAGGTATGAAAGTGGCATTTAAGAATATTTTGGATAGGTACATGGATAAGTAGGACATGGAGGGTGTAGTCAGGTTTAGTTTAGAGATACAGTGCAGAAATAGGCACCTCGGCCCCACCGAATTCATGGCAACCATTGATCATCCGTACATTAGTTTTACACTATCCCACTTTCACATTTTAACTTATAGAAGCCTATTAACCTACACGTCTTTGGATTGTACAGTATATGGAAACTGGAGCACCTGGAGAAAACCCACGTGGTCACAGTGAGAACGTACTAACTCCATACTGGCACCCGTAGTCAGGATTATACGCAGGTGGATAAGAGATGGTCAGAGAGTCACAGAGCGGGGAAACAGGTCCAACTTGCTCACGCCAACCAACAAGCCTCATCTACACCACACTGGTCTTGGCATCGTGTTCGGCATAGACACTGTGGGCAGAAGGACCTGTTCTTGTGCTGTGCTGTTCTATTTTCTAATGAGTTGTTAACTTTTCGTAGGTCGCCATAACAGCTGGATGGATCTTAATAATCTGTGGGCTAAAACCTACAGAATGCAGCCTTTGTGGAAGATTAGAAACTATTTTGGTGAAAAGATTGCATTTTATTTTGCGATGATGGAAGTTCTTTCACTCACCTTCATCCTTCCTGCACTCTGTGGCTTGGCTATTTTCATTTATGGCCTTTATCACAGGTACTGTTCTGTTTATTTTGTGTAATTATTTCTATGCAGTAACTAGTGACAAGTTACTTTCTGTGGTGTGGTCTGCTTGATTTAATTTGTATCCCTCTCGCCACAACTCTGCAGTATTTGTGACTATGGTATCTGAGATGATGGAAATATTTGGCCAACAAGTTCCAGAAGTTACAAAAGAGCCTTCACATCTTTTAGTTTTTTTTAGTTCAGAGAGACAGCATGGAAACGGGCTGCATCCATGCCCACCACCTGTTCAATGTCAGAACCTTTTCCCCAGGGTGGAAATGTCCAAGACTAGAGGGCCTTAGCTTTAAGGTGAGAGGGACAAAGTTTAAAGATGTGCCTGTTGTTTTTTACACTGAGTGGTGAGTGCCTGAAATGTGCTGCCAGGGGACGTGATGGAAGCAGATAGGATAGTAACATTTAAGAGGCTTTTAGATAGGCACACAGATGGAGGAATTTGGATAAAGTGCAGACAGAGAAGATTAGTTTAACTTGGCATCATGTTCGGCATGGATATTGTGGGCCGAAGGGCCTGTTCCTGTGCTGTACTGCTCCATATTCTAATACATGCATTGCCACTGGAGTGAGAAAAATAATCAACTTCAGCACTTAAGTAGGGCTTTGGGATGTGTTGTAGAGCAGAGAGTTCTAGGAGTGCAAGTACATAGTTCCTTGAAGGTGTTGTCACAGGTAAGTGGGGTGGTGCAAAATGCTTTTGGCACATTGGCCTTCATCATTCAGAGTATTAAGTATAGAAGTTGGGAAGCCATGTTGCAGTTATATAAGTTGATAAGAGGCCGCATTTAGAGTATTGTGTTCAGTTCTGGGCACCATGTTATAGGAAAGATGCTGTCAAGTTGGAAAGTGTGCAAAGAAGATTTACAAGGATGTTGCCTGGACCCTAGGGTCTGAGCTATAGGGAGAGGTTGAGCAGACTGGGACTATTCCCTGGAGCACAGGAGGATAAGGGGTGATCTTATAGAGGTGTACAAAATCATGAGGGGAATAGACCAGGTAGATGCACAGTCTCTTGCCCAGAGTAGGTGAATTGAAAACAGGAGGGCATAGGTTTAAGATGAAGGGGGAAAGATTTTATAGGAATCTGAGGGGGAACTCTTTCGCACAATGGGAGGTGGGTGTATGGAACGAGCTGCAGGAGGAGATAGTTGAGGCAGGGACTATCGCAATGTTTAAGAAGCAATTAGACAAGTACATGGATAGGACAGGTTTAGAGGGATATGGGCCAAACGCAGGCGAGTGGGACTAGTGTTGATGGGACATGTTGGTCGGCGTGGACAAGTTGGGCAGAAGGGCCTGTTTCCACACTGTAAAACTCTATCTCTAAAAGGACAATGCCAGTGCTTAATCCTCTGAAGTAATGAATCTTTTAAATTTTATGTTTTTCTCTTCAGCGTTTCCTGTCACAATGCCATCAGTGATGTAAACACAATCTTACAGAAAAATAGTTGTAGCTTAGTCTGTTCAACGCCAAGTATGGTCCCAGAGGTTGCTGAAGAGGCAGCCAATCAAATCAGGTAACTATTCGGTCATGTTTTGAATGCTTTTAATGTTCTGCTCCTCGATGTTGTGCAATGAATGAGAACATTTTTAGAGCAAGCTGTTTAAAAACTGTTAAGGGGCTGTCCCACTTGGGCGACCTAATTGGTGAGTTTAGGAGAGTTTGAAAAAAATGTAATGTTGAAGACATCCTTCGACTATGTAGAAGACTAGTTTCGCTACGTACGACTAGCTACGACTAACTTCGGGGAAATTGGACACAGAATAGTGGAGAGTGAAGATGACCTTCGATCTCCTTCGACCTCCCTTCGACTATGATGAAGACTATCCACGATTACCTTCGACTACCCTCGATTACCTACGACTAACATGCCGACCTACTACGACCTACTTCGACTAAACCTACGAGTAAAAAAATGTTTTTCAATGGCGACCTTTTTTTACACGTGGGCATTTTTCAGCATATTGAAAAATACGCCGCGACCTAGCTGAGGCCTCGAGTACACGGGGACTACTCTCGAGCATGAAGGAGAGTTACAAAGACCTCCTACGACCTCGTGTCGACCATGCTGTGAGTATGAGTTGAGGGCAAACTCGGCAGAACTTGCGGATTAGGTCGCCCAAGTGGGACAGCCCCTTTAGAAATCTATCATTTGATCAAATTTGGGTTATGTTTCATAATGGCCATAGTATGCAGTGCTAACTTCAAACTTTTAATTTTTTTGTTTAGGTGCCACAAAACGTGTAAAATTGAGCCATTTGTTTTATTCAGCGGGTCAGGCAGCATCTCTGGAGAACAAGGATGGGTGGCGCTTTGGGTCAGGACCCTCCATCAGTCTGAAGAAGGGTCCCAGTTAGAAATGCAGCCTTTCAATGTTTTCCAGAAATCCTGCCTGGCCCGCTGGGTTACACCAGCACTTTGTGTCCTTCAGTGCAAAGCAGCATCTGCAATTCCTTGTTTCTACATTTGTTTTACTACCACACAACACCTGGTATCAGGAGGTTTAGTTTGGTCCATTTATTGTCAATGTGTGCAGAGATACAGTGAAATACTTTGTATGTTATTCCAGTAATATCATACCATACATAGGGCACTGCACAGTGGCGCAGCGATAGAGTTGCTGCCTCACAGCACCAGACCCAGGTTCGATCCTGACTATGGGTGCTGTCTGTACAGAATTTGTACGTTCTCTATGTGACTGCATGGGTTTTTTCCGGGTGCTCCGGTTTCCTCCCACACTCCAAAGAGATACAGGTTTGTAGTTGTCCTTTGTGTGTAGGTTAGTGCTAGTGTACAGGGCGATCACTGTGCGGCACGGACTCAATGGGCAGAAGGGCCTGTTTCCGCACTGTATCTTTAAAGTAAAGTAAGGAGTACAATAGATTATTTTCTGGATTAGCACACAGAGAGTCACCATGTTCTTGCAACTCCCAAGTCTCTAAAAAGTCCCGTCTTGGACCCATAGAGATGTGCGATTTCTTAACTTTCTCACTTAAAGGCGCGTTGATCTGGCGGCACTAGATTGATGAAATAGTGACTAGTGGGGTACCGCAAGGCTCAGTGCTGGGACCCCAGCTATTTACAATATATATTAATGATCTGGATGAGGGAATTGAAGGCAATATCTCCAAGTTTGCGGATGACACTAAGCTGGGGGGCAGTGTTAGCTGTGAGGAGGATGCTAGGAGACTGCAAGGTGACTTGGATAGGCTGGGTGAGTGGGCAAATGTTTGACAGATGCAGTATAATGTGGATAAATGTGAGGTTCTCCATTTTGGTGGCAAAAACAGGAAAGCAGACTATTATCTAAATGGTGGCCGACTAGGAAAAGGGGAGATGCAGCGAGACCTGGGTGTCATGGTACACCAGTCATTGAAAGTGGGCATGCAGGTGCAGCAGGCAGTGAAGAAAGCGAATGGTATGTTAGCTTTCATAGCAAAAGGATTTGAGTATAGGAGCAGGGAGGTTCTACTGCAGTTGTACAGGGTCTTGGTGAGACCACACCTGGAGTATTGCGTACAGTTTTGGTCTCCAAATCTGAGGAAGGACATTATTGCCATAGAGGGAGTGCAGAGAAGGTTCACCAGACTGATTCCTGGGATGTCAGGACTGTCTTATGAAGAAAGACTGGATAGACTTGGTTTATACTCTCTAGAATTTAGGAGATTGAGAGGGGATCTTATAGAAACTTACAAAATTCTTAAGGGGTTGGACAGGCTAGATGCAGGAAGATTGCTCCAGATGTTGGGGAAGTCCAGGACAAGGGGTCACAGCTTAAGGATAAGGGGGAAATCCTTTAAAACCGAGATGAGAAGAACTTTTTTCACACAGAGAGTGGTGAATCTCTGGAACTCCCTGCCACAGAGGGTAGTCGAGGCCAGTTCATTGGCTATATTTAAGAGGGAGTTAGATGTGGCCCTTGTGGCTAAGGGGATCAGGGGGTATGGAGAGAAGGCAGGTACGGGATACTGAGTTGGATGATCAGCCATGATCATATTAAATGGCGGTGCAGGCTCGAAGGGCCGAATGGCCTACTCCTGCACCTAATTTCTATGTTTCTATGTTTCTAAATAGGGGTCGGCCTGGCTCAGTACGATGCCATTGGCTCTCATCACTTTTAAGCATCCCTGGCTTATGCCAGGTTTTCCCAATAGCTTGCAAGGACACCCCAATAAAACCTTTCAAAGGGGCATTGCCAGCTCTGCCACTTTATCACCCCAATGCCAGTCCAATGCCCATTTTGTGGGCCATTAGGGGGATGTAGAAACAAAGAACTGCAGATGCTGGTTGATACACAAAAGGATACAAAGTGCTGGAGTAACTCAGCGGGTCAGAATATAGAAACAAAGAACTGCAGGTGCTGGTTAATACACAAAAGGACACAAGTGCGGGAGTAGCTCAGCATGTCAGGCCTCAGCCTGGCATGTACATCGCTCGGCATGTACATCAGTGCGAGATCAAGTGTACACTCGGTGACCGTTTTACCCAACACTTGCGCCTTGTCTGCCAAGGCTTGCTACATCTCCCGCTTGCAAACCAACTTAACGCCTCTTCCATTACCATACTGACCGTCCTGTCCTGGGCTTCCTCCATTGCCAGAGTGAGGCCACATGCTAACTGGAGGAGTTCTCTTTTCAGACCATCTAGGTTTGAGTTCACATCTTAAGCACATCCACTATAGCTAGAACTTGTCAAATCTCATGTTCCTTTTTATTCAGGAATATCTGCGACAATATCGCTGCAAGGAAGAAGAATATTGAACAAATAATGAACAGGATTTGTGCTTCTGAGAACCACAGTAATTGTACTTTTCAGTAAGTATGCAGCTCTACATCAGATAAATGAGGTATTAAATATGCAAAGTACTATTGAGACAGTCATTATATATCATAACAAGAACTTTAATTTGGATACATACAGAGACCATTGAAATGCGTACTGCAGGCTCGGTGTCATAAGTTGAACTAACCCAGAGCTGACAAGTTCTGTTAGAGTATTTCAGTATTCTAGTACCTGAAAATCAGTATTTTGCTGAGGAAATCAGTATTTTTACGCAGTGCCATTTTGCTGAAAAAAATGTTTTTTTTTATGTGCAGTCATACCTATGTAAGAGTACAAGAATGCATAACTTTGCTACCAATTGACATGTCTTCTACGCACCTTACATGGCAGTGCATTCATTGCCATCACTTTATATACTGCTGTTTGAACAGCTGCTTCCTGTTTTTAGCACCAGATGATGATGTAGAAGCCATTTTGGAAGCCTCCCTCTCCCTCTCCCTCTCCCTCTCCCTCTCCCTCTCCCTCTCCCTCTCCCTCTCCCTCTCCCTCTCCCTCTCCCTCTCCCTCTCCCTCTCCCTCTCCCTCTCCCCCTCCCCCTCCCCCTCCCCCTCCCCCTTCCACTGAGAAAGAGAATTCCAAAACTTATTGTTATACGAGAATTTTCCTGAACAGTCTGTGACCCATAGCGCTGTGGCCATAGCGCTGTGTGTAAAGCCCATAGCGCTCCAGCCGGTAGCGCTATATTTAGAACCCACGGCGCTTTGTTTAAATTTCCACGCCTTAAACTGACAACGCTCTGTTTGAACCTGGAGCGGGACAGACAGCGAGTCTGGGGAGAAGGAATGGGTGACGTTTCTGGTCAAGACCCTTCTTTAGACTGAACTGAACTCCGTATTTAAAATCCATATTTAACAACACAAAATCGTATATCAGTATTCTAATCGCATTTCAGTACAAAATACGGAAAATCCGTACTACATGGCAGCTCTGCTAACCCCACGTGGCTGCCTGCATTCCACCAGGTGGTAGTGTGGAAACCTGACATGGATTATGAAACCAGACGGATCAAATCAGCAATACTGTTTGATCTACATCCCCCTTCTTAGGCTATTGCCCAGAGGGCAAACATAAAGCATGCAGAAGTAATATGTATATAAAGCTGTAAAAATTAACTATCATCTACAGTAAAGCAATGGAGGATGTATTGCAAGTAATATGTAACGTTGGTTATAATTAATTAGAGTCCAAGATCTGCATCTAGATATAATCCTGTATCTAGCCACAGGCTTGCTGACCACGCGTACGGTACAGGCCTTCAGCCATGCCCCTCACAGGAGATGTCGCCACAGGCAGGACCTCCATCAGGAGTTTCTTAGCAGGCACAGGTTTCGCAGGGGATTTGTCGATAGGCTTTACAGGGATCTTGATTGACACCAGCCCCATTGGCAGTCATTTTGCCAGTACAGAAGCAAAATCCTGATTCCAGAACTGCTCACCGTCCGCTGTCAGATAATCGTTTCCATCCTCTGTCCATAACACATCATCTGGGTCATCGGCATAATCATACTGAACCTGCCTCAATGGCACCGGCTCATTTACTGGCAGGATATGTCGTTGGTTTCGTCTGTAGAGACCTCCACCAGATTGAATCAAATAAGACCTTGGTTCCAGACACACCTTCTTGACTGTGCCCATACGGTCATACCCCCTTCTGGGTTTGGAGACGGACCACCTGGCACTCCGACAATGGTTGGAGAGGACAACTAGAATGGACTTAGTACGCCTTCTGCGTCAGTCTTTTACACTGCAGACGCGCCCGAACCACCTCGGCTCGCAGACTTGTGGCTGGAGCAGCTGCTTCGAGACTGGAAGAGTAGTCGTCTGTCTATACATGAGTCGCTGAGCCGGCGAACAGAGTGTGGGATCACGTGGAATGTTGCGGAGATTGAGAAGATCCAAAAACATGTCAGACCCAGCCCTGCTGGACTTCTCCATGAGCTCCTTTGCACTGCGGACAGCGCGCTCAGCCTGCCCGTTCGACTGGGGGTACTCCAGACTGCCGGTGATGTGCTTGAAGTCCCACTCCTTTGCAATGTCCTTAACGTGCTGGCTTGTGAATTGGCCACCATCGTCAGACACGAGGGTTTGAGGTACCCCATGGAGCGAAAAATGCAGCGCAAGCTTCTTGACGACTGCCGCAGCGGAAGCTGTGGGGAGCTGATCGATCTCAAACCACCGATCGGAATAAGATTCAACCAGGATCAAGTATTGGTTGCCACGCCAGTCGAAAATGTCAGAAGCCACCATAGACCACGGCAAGTCAGGAACCGGGTGTTGCAAAAGGGGCCTTTTCTGTTGATGTGGAGCCATGCTGCTGCACACAACGCAGCATATGGCGTATAAAATCTGACATGGCAGGCCAGGAAAACATGCTCTTTGCACGTTGCACTGTAGCTTCAAAGCCAGGATGACCTCTGCATGCAGCGTCAAAGTACTTCTGCTATTGGTTTCACTCATCCTTCACATCTGTATACGTTGGTGGGTCGCACAGCAGAAGATGCCACCCTGCAGATGCTCGCCTCAGTCACCAATCACAGATGGCCTGGCAAGCAGCATTCGCTTCCGCTTGCTGTTCAGCCTTACTTTTCTGTCCGAGACGAACTGGCCATTGAAGGTGGGGTTATCAAAAAGGACCACAAGGCAGTGATCCCGGCTTCACACCAAATGGAGGCGTGGGTTTAAATCCCACTTCTGACACCATGTGCAAATTCATTATATATCATAACAAGTACTTTAATTTGGATACATACAGAAACCATCGAAATGCGTACTGCATGCTCGGAGTCATAAGTTGAACTAACCCTACATGGCTGCCCGCATTCCACCAGGTGGTAATGAGGAAACATGATTTGGATTATGGATCATCAGGTCAGCAGCAAAACCAGACACAGATCAAATCAGCAATACCTTTTGATCTACATTAAAGACATCTCCTCAGACTAATTGTGCTGCCTGTCTATATTAGAGGAGATTACTCACTTATCCCATTACGCTGTGCTTTTTTAATTGACTATAACATGTCAGTACATATATCGTTCTTTACTGTTGGTGTTTATGGCAGATCGTTATCCTTTAAGCTGCTTAAGTTGGGCAGGTACAACAATAGGAAAAGTTTAGAAGGATATGGACCAAACATGGGCAGGTGGGACTAGTGCAGGTGGGTCATATTGGTTGGCATAGACGAGTTGGGCTGAAGGGCTGTATGACTCTATGACCTCAAAATGTTCATGGGCCTGGCTGCCTAATTTAATTAATAAATGTTATGTTTAAATGTCAGCAATTTTTTAATAATGCTAAAAATTCTAAACTTTGAAAATCTAGTTTATAATTAGTAAGAGGTGCCAGTAGGGTGTACTGGTGCACACTGGCGCACAAAGAACAGTTGTTATGTATCTATTGTCTGCTGCTTGACCTTGTAGAGGAATTAAAGAGTGAACACAGTGGCATAACTACTTGGATCACTTGCCATACTTGGGCCTACATTATCATCAGCCTTAAAGTATTGCTTCAAACTATAGGCAGTATACTTGGGATGGCATGGTGGCACTGCGGTAGAGTTACTACCTTACAGCACCAGAGACCCGGGTTTGATTCTGACCACACAGTTTGCACGATCTCCCTCTAGGTAGGTTTTCTCTGGGTACTCTAGTGTCTTCCCATATCCCACGGACTTACAGGTTTGTAGGTTAATTGGCCTCTGTAAATTGTCCCTAGTGTGTAAGGAGTGGTTGAGAAAGTTGAATAACTTGGAACTAATGTGAATGGGTGATCTATGGCCGGCATTGACTCAGTGGCCCACAGGGCCGCTAACTTTACTTTAAACTAAACTATAAGAGAAGTACCTTTTTACTCATGGCTTGTACAAAGAGTGTCTACTCCCAATCTGAGATCAATGGTGGAATAAATAAAATGTATGAGTTTAAATGTGCCATTTTGCCATAGTTTGTTTTGCTTCGGTCACCAATTTGATTGTTCTTGCAGGATCCTGCCAGATGATGCTTTGGGTGTGTTCAAGTCTTCTTTGGACAATTACGCATCTCCGCTATTTGGAATGATCGTTTGTCTATGGGGTGAGGATCCTCTCTGAGAAACTATGAAATAGAGTATTGAAGTGAACACACATCGTACTGGAAGGACCATTTTATAAGGAATGCTCAGCAACTCGTGTAGTTTAGGCATAATGGTGTTGGAACACTCAGTCTCTCACTGATACTTTGCTTTCTTGCTCCTGAGCAAAACTTTCTGTGAAGATAAAATAAATTCCATTTTCAGGACAATAGAATTTGTATGTTGGCTAAACTTTAGAGAAGACTATCTCTGTTCCAATCTTTTCCTTGCATGTTTATAGAACTTTGTTTTGCATGCTATCGCCTAGATAAATCTTTAGACTTTATTTTAGACTTTAGAGATGTGGTATGGAAACAGGCCCTTCTCTCCACCGAGTCTGCGCCGACCAGCGATCACCCCGTACACTACCACTATCCTACACACTAGGCACAATTTATAATTTTGCAGAATGAATTAACCAACAAACCTGTATGGCTTTTGGGATGTGGGAGGAAACTTGAGCACCCAGGGGAAACTCACGTGATGACAGGAAGAAAATACAAACCCGTACAGACAGCTTCCATAGTCGGGATCTAACCAGGGTCTCTGGCATTGTAAGGCAGCAACTGCACAAGCTGCTCTACCATGCCAACTAGCTTAGTTCTCACCTCGTTTTGGTCAGTTCTAATCTTGAGTTCACAGGCTGTTTTCAAGTTTCAAGAAGTCAGCAGTTTCTAACAGATGCATTTCAGCAATTTTAGTTTTTTAGTTTTAGAGATACAGCATGAAACAGGCCCTTCAACCCATCAAGACCGTGTCAACCAACGATCACCCATACACTGGTTCTATCCTACACACTAGGAACAATTTACAGCAGCCAATTTACCTATAAACCTACACATTTTTGGAATGTGGGAGGAAACTGGGAGCACCCAACCAAAACCCACACGGTCACAGGGAGAACATACAAACTCCGTAAAACCAAGCACCCGCGGTCAGGATTGAACATGGGTCTCTGACGCTGTAAAGCAGCAACTCTACCATTACGCCACTGTGCCGTCCATTCGACTGATTCTCTGCAGCTCTCACAATGGCCAAAGTCAACTATCTCCTGAATGGTTTTATTTCCAGGAACGATATTTTTAGAATTCTGGAAGAGGAGGAATGCAGAACTGGTGTATGAGTGGGATGTTGAAAGTTATGAAGACGATGAACTCATCAGGCCGGAATTTTACGGAACAAAGCCAGTAGGTATTTAAGAATATTTGGGGCTATTTCCTATGCATTTTGCCCCATTTAGTAGTGGCTGTAAAAGACCCAAAACCCATGTACATTAAATGGTCAATAGTGATTTATTTCACTTGCAAATTCACAGTGAAATGATTATATATTTTGGAAATAAGTCTAGTAAAGTATTGCCATATTGAAACACAAACCCCAATAAGCAAAGTGTACAGAAATAGCCTACTGAGACCGCAAGAAATGCCTTCTTTAGGTGCCATTTTCAAAGTCCAGTCCGCGCTCTAGGTCTTATAAGCGGTGCCTGATCAAGCCAAGCCCCAGGCTGTGGTGGCAGATACAATAATGATATTTGTGAGACTTTTGGATAGGCATATTGTTTTGTGGGGAAAGGAGAGAATATGGATTATATACAGGTAGATAGGTGTTGATTTTGGCGTCATGTTTTGCACTAAACTTTATTCATGTTCTTCCCTTTATCATGTACCTGTACACTGTGGACGGCTTGATTACAATCATGTATTGTCTCTCCGTGACTGGTTAGCACGCAGCAAAAGCTTTTCACGGTAACTTGGTACGCGTGACAATAAACTAAACTCAAACTCACAGTTCTACTGTATATAAACCTGAAGGAAATTAACAATATTTGATTTGTCTCGTGTGTCTTACTGATAATGCCATTGCTTTGCACTGTGCACTTAGAAACAAGACCTGTTAGGTAAAAGAAAACAAACTTCTGTCAATGTGTAAATTGAATATTGCTTGATTGCTTGCTTGAAAGATACAGTATGGAAACAGGCCGTTCAGCCCACCATGTCAACGCCGACCTTCAATCACCATTCACACTAGTTCCATGTTATCCCACTGTAGCATCCACTCCCTAGGGTAAATTTACAGAGACCAATTAGCCAACAAACTCACACGTCTTTGGGATGTGGGAGGAAACCCATGTGGTCACGGGGAGAAAGTACATTCTCCGTACAGACAGCACCCGTGGTCAGGATTGAACCCGGGTCTCTGTCGTAGTGAGTCAGTGGCTCTAGCAGCATCTCTGATTTGTCCTATTATTCCTAAATCTTTTAGGATCCAATTACTGGTGAACTTGATGCCTACTACTCAATTTCCGGTCAACGGCTGAAATTTGTCCTTTCATTTTCAGTAGGAATTTTAATGGTAAGATCTTTATATATTCCATTTTAGTATCTTTCCTTTTTGTTTTCAATCGCTCCTTAGTTAACCCTGCAGGGTGTGTCTCTGCCCTGGTTGATGTGAAATGGGAATGAGGATGTCAGTAGGGTGGTGAGTAACTCTAGGTGTGATTTTACTGAGGACCAGCCTGGCAGAGGCACTGATCTGTGGGCTAGGCTCACCATTGGGAGGCTCATTGGATGGAGATCTGGGCATTGATCAGCAGTGCAGAAGGATGAAGGGTGATCTTATAAAGGCGGGAGTGCAGGAGGATGAGGGGTGATCTTATAAAGGCGTGAATGCAGGAGGATGAGGGGTGATCTTAGGTGTATAAGATCATGAGCAGAATAGATAGGGTAAATGCACAGAGTCTTTTACCCAGCGTAAGGGAAACAAGAACTAGAGGATATGGTTTAGGAACAAACCGGGGTCTCTGGCGCTGTGAGACAGCACCACTGTGTACAACAGAAGCCCATGTATGTTTACACACCACGCAACAATACTTCTCCAAAATAGTATTAAAAATGAATGATAATGTTAGATTATAAAAATCAAATTTTTAATTCTTTTTGCATTGTGACCAGGTGGGCTGTGTATTCATCAGTGTCCTGGCCGTAGTTGTTTATACAACCTGGGCGAGATTTAGAACGACAGACTCCGGATCATTTGAGCAATTTTGCTTAACTACTCTCATTGGTTCATTACTCAATGCGTTATCCATTTTCCTCATGGGAAAAGTAAGTTTGTTTAATTATTATGTTTGATATAGCTGCTCTAATATGTTTAAAGATACTGCATGGTAACAGGCCCTTCAGCCCACTGAGTCTGTGCCAACCATTGATCACCCGTTCACACTAGTTCTCTGTTATCCCACTTTGTCATCCACTCTCTATACACTTGGGGCAATTTACAGAGGCTGATCAACCTATGAACCCGCACGTCTTGGGGATATGGGAGGAAACCGGAGCACCCGGAGGAAACCCACACATGTAGTTATGGCCAAATATCTATTTTATAACCAGTCATTGAGAGAGTAATTTCTCCTAATGATGGCTTTTTCCCCCCCGCATAGTCATAGTCATTTAGCACAGAAACGGGCCCTTTGGTCCAAACTGCTAAAGCCGACCAACATTCCTCATCTATGCTAGTCCCACCTGCCCATAATTAGCCCATATCCCTCTAAACTTTCCTATCCATTTGCCTGTCCAAATGTCTTTTAAATATTGTTATTGTGCCTGCCTCAACTATCTCTTTCGGGCAGCTTGTTCCATATAACCACCACCCTTTGTGTCAAAAAATTCCCCTTGGGTTCCTATTAAATATTTCTTCTCTAAATATAAATTCCTACCCTGTTTTCCTTAGAGTGACTGAACACAAGACTCTTAAATGTTCAGTTTTGGACACCCTGTATAGGAAGGATGTCGGTAAGCTGGAAAAGTACAGACATGTACGAGGATGCAGCCAGGACTTGAAAGCTTGAGATATATGGAGATTGGCCAGGCTAGGACTTTATTCCTTGGAGCGTAGGAGGATGAAGGATGATTTTTTAATAGGTGTATAAAATCATGTGGAATAGATAGGGTGAAGATGGGCCTTTTACCCAGGGTAGGATAATCAAGAACCAGAGAGCATAGGTTTAAGATGAGAGGGGGAAGATTTAATAGGAACCTGAGGGGCAACTTTCTCACACAGTGGGTGGTGGGTACCTGGAACGAGCTGCCAGAGGAAGTAGTTGAGGCAGGTATTATAACAACATTTAAAAGACGTTTGGACAGGCACATGGGGAGGAAAGGTTTAGAGGGATATGGGCCTAACGGAGGCAAATGGGGCCAGGACAGATGGGGCTTCCTGATGGGCATGTTGGGCCGAAGGGCTTGTTTCCATGCTGTATGTCAATTATTCTAACATTCTACAGAGAATAGACTTGCTGCTAGAGTCATTATATATATATATATATAGTTGATCTTTATGTCCTTTGATATTTCAACGTATAATCTGAAACGAAGAAAACCACTGTGTTACCAGACAGGAAAATTAATTATGATATTTGATGGTCATTATTTTAATTGTAGGCTTACCGGATAATTGCAGTGAGAATGACAAACTGGGGTAAGTGTTATATTTTGGTGTTTCAATGGGACATGATGCCATCAGTCCATTTAAAGTAGATGAATGAATATTGTAAATAACAGGGAACTAATAGATAGCAGCAGAAATTTAGAAAGTAGGAAAGAAAAAATAAAACAAACAAAATTAGAATACTCCAAAAAAATCAAATCTAATTTATAGACAAATAATATGACACAGTAGGCTTGTTTATGGGGTGTGATTTCACCCAAAGTATCATTAGCACAATAGTAAATTTAGCTTAGAGATACAGTGTAGAAACAGACCCTTTGGCCCACCGAGTCCAAGCCGACCAGTGATCACCGATTCACACTCGTTCTATGTTATTTCACTTTATCATCCACTCCCTACGCACTAGGGGTAATTTGCAGAGGCCAATTAATCTGCAACTCCGCATGTCTTTTGGATGTAACAGGTAATATGAGCAAGGGTATCACAGATTATGGGGAGAAGGCAGGAGAATGGGGTTAAGAGGGAAATATAGATCAGCTGTGATTAAATGGCGGAGTAGACTCGATGAGCTTTAGTTTTAGAGATACAGAGTGGAAACGGGCCCTTCAGCCCACCAAGTTCGTGCCGACCGGCAATCACCCGTTCATTGCTGTCTGTGGCAATGAATTCCATAGATTCACCACCCTCTAATTAAACAAATTCCTCCTCATCTTCTTTCTAAAGATGCATTCTTTTCTGCTGAGGCTGTCCCTTCTGGCCCTAGTCTCCCACTAGTGGAATCATCCTCTCCACATTCACTCTATCCAGGCCTTTCAATGAGGTTCCCCCTCATCCTTCTGACCTCCGATGAGTACAGCCCCAGTGCCGTCAAACGCTCAAGAGAGAGGGAGCGTAGGGAATGGATGGGAAAGTGGGATGACATAGAACTAGCATGAACGGGTGATCATTGGAATGTCAGCAAACATAAACTGGTGTCCAATAATTGCTGCGTCAGTCATATGAAGCAAGGAAAAAAAATGCAATTTATTTTTTCATTCTTTCCTCTCTTTTGGTAGAAAACCACAGGACTCAGACCGAATACAACGATGCCCTGATAATAAAATCATTTGCCTTCCAGTTTGCCAACAGCTATTCCCCTCTGTTTTACATAGCCTTTGTGAAAACGGTAGGTAATGAATGCACTTACCAGTTTATTAAAAGCACGGCTGATGGATTAGTATTCTAAGACATATGCTTTTATTCTATTTTAATTTTAGAACAACGAGCAGTATTTCACGAGAATCGGTTTGCCCGGTTTAACGGATAATTGTGGAGAGCTGAACAATTGTATGTTGGAACTTAGTTTTCAACTGCTTACACTAATGATGATGGAAGCACTTCCAAAGTTCGTAAAGGATATTTTCTCACTGTAAGTCTGTCTTCATTAAGTTAATCAATTGCTGTAAAATGTAAGCTGTTGTTGAAAATGCACTGTCGTGGCACATTCGGGTTGTTGCCTATCAAATACGGTTAAAGCTGGCGTTTCCATGCCATAGGCAAGCACGTCAATCACGAGAGCACATATTCACATAAACCAAGATATGGGCGGCACGGTGGTGCAGCAGTGGAGTTGCTGCCTTGCTGCGCCAGAGACGTGGGTTCGGTCCTGCGTACAGCTGCTGTCTGTACGGAGTTTGTACGTTCGCTCCGTGACCGCGTGGGTTTTCTCCAGGTGCTCCGGTATCCTCCCACACTCCAAAGATGTGCAGGTTTGTGGGTTAATTGGCTTCTGTAAATTGTCGCTAGTGTGTAGGATAGAACTAGTGTATGGGTGATTGGGGTCGGCATGGACTCAGTGATTGAGTTGTTGCCACGCTGTATCTCTAAAGTAAACTAAACTGAAAAAAGAGAGCAAACAAGAAACAAACAAAAAGGCACAAGGTGCTGGAGTAACTAAGCAGGTCAGGCAGCATGTTTGGAGAACATGTTTAGGTGATGTTTATGGTCAGGACCCTTCTTCAGACCTGATATGTCTCCTATCCATGTTCTCCAGAGATGCTGCCTGACCTCCAGCACTTCACCCACCCCCCCCCCCCCCCCGCCCCCCACCCCATTATTTGTAATTGAGAATACACAATTGAAGTTACCATTTCATTTTAGTTAGGAATTCAGAAAAAACGCTACTACCCAAGGCACTATTTCAAAAATACCTTACAAATGCCAGAACTGTCTACGTTGAAATATCCTGATATAGCGAACCATGGAGTCCTGCAGCACAGTAACAGGCCCGAAGTCCAACTCTTGAGCCGTGATGCAACCAGTCAATATGCTCCCTGCTAGTAAAGCAGTAACTACGTGTGGCTGAGTACAAAGCTGCTGTTACTGACAGCCTGCAGAGCCTCCTGGTTGCCAGTTCAGCAATCACATCGGACTAGACCTGATCCAGGGACCTTTCAGGTGAGGCAGAGGTTCTTTTGCACCTCCAACCTCATCTACTGTATCCGTTGCTTTCGGTGTCAACTGCTATATATCGGTGAGACCAAGCACAGACTGGGCGATAATTTCGCTGTACACCTTCGCTCAGTCCGCCTTAAGGGGCTGTCCCACTTGGGCGACCTAATTGGTGAGTTTAGAAGAGTTTAGGAGAGTTTGAAAAAATGCCATGTTGAAGACCTCCTTCAACTATGTAGAAGATCTCCTTCGACCTCCTTCGACTATGTTGAAGACAAGCTTCGACTAGCTTTGGGAAAATTGGACACCGAATAGTGGAGAGTGAAGACGACCTCTTTCGATCTCCTTCGACCTCCCTTCGACTATGTTCAAGACTATCTATGACTACCCTCGACTACCTTCGATTACCTACGACTAACATGCCGACCTACTACAACCTACAAACGACCTACTACGACTAAACCTACGAGTAAAAAAAGTATTGATTTTTTCCATGGCGACCTTTTTGTAGTCGTGGGCATTTTTCAACATGTTGAAAAATACGCCACGACCTAGCTGAGGCCTCGAGTACACGGGGACTACTCTCGAGCATGAAGGAGGTTACAAAGACCTCCTACGACCTCGTGTCGACCATGTTGCGAGTATTAGTTGAGGGCAAACTCGCCAGAACTTGCGGATTAGGTCGCCCAAGTGGGACAGCCCCTAAGCCTACGCTTAATAATAATCTCCCGGTTATCAAACACTTTAACTCTCCTTCCCATTCCCAGACTGACCTTCCTATCCTGGGCCTCCTCCACTGTCAGAGTGAGGCCACACGCAAATTGGAGGAACAACATCTCATATTTTGCATGGGCTTACAGTTTACAACCCAGTGGTATGAATATTGATTTGTCTAATTTCAAGTAACCCTTGCATTCCCTCTCTCTCTGTCTCTCCCCCACCCTAGTGGTCTTGCTACTTTCACTGTTTGTATCCCTTTATTATCACCTTGTCCAGAGACAACATGGACATTGTGGGCCACCTTTCCTTGGTCATCGGTGCCGGCTCTGATATGTTCTTTACCTTTTTATAACTCTAGTTTGCCTCCCCCCCTGACTCTCAGTCCCCCCCCCCCTGACTCTCAGTCCCCCCCTGACCCTCAGTCCCCCTCCCTGACCCTCAGTCCCCCCCCCTGACTCTCAGTCCCCCCCTGACCCTCAGTCCCCCCCTGACCCTCAGTCCCCCCCCCTGACTCTCAGTCCCCCCCTGACTCTCAGTCCCCCCCTGACTCTCAGTCCCCCCCCCCCTGACTCTCAGTCCCCCCCTGACCCTCAGTCCCCCCCCCTGACCCTCAGTCCCCCCCCCTGACTCTCAGTCCCCCCCCTGACTCTCAGTCCCCCCCTGACTCTCAGTCCCCCCCCCCCTGACCCTCAGTCCCCCCCTGACCCTCAGTCCCCCCCCCTGACCCTCAGTCCCCCCCCCTGACTCTCAGTCCCCCCCTGACCCTCAGTCCCCCCCCCCGACTCTCAGTCCCCCCCTGACTCTCAGTCCCCCCCTGACCCTCAGTCCCCCCCCCTGACTCTCAGTCCCCCCCCGACTCTCAGTCCCCCCCTGACTCTCAGTCCCCCCCTGACTCTCAGTCCCCCCCCGACTCTCAGTCCCCCCCTGACTCTCAGTCCCCCCCTGACTCTCAGTCCCCCCCTGACCCTCAGTCCCCCCCCCTGACTCTCAGTCCCCCCCTGACTCTCAGTCCCCCCCCTGACTCTCAGTCCCCCCCTGACCCTCAGTCCCCCCCCCTGACTCTCAGTCCCCCCCCCCCGACTCTCAGTCCCCCCTGACTCTCAGTCCCCCCCTGACTCTCAGTCCCCCTGACTCTCAGTCCCCCCTGACTCTCCGTCCCCCCTGACCCTCCGTCCCCCCCCTGACTCTCAGTCCCCCCCCTGACCCTCAGTCCCCCCCTGACCCTCAGTCCCCCCCTGACTCTCAGTCCCCCCCTGACCCTCAGTCCCCCCCTGACCCTCAGCCCCCCCCCTGACTCTCAGTCCCCCCCTTGACTATCAGTCCCCCCCTGACTCTCAGTCCCCCCCTGACTCTCAGTCCCCCCCCCCTGACTCTCAGTCCCCCCCCCCCCCCTGACTCTCAGTCCCCCCCCCTGACTCTCAGTCCCCCCCCCCTGACTCTCAGTCCCCCCCCCCCCTGACTCTCAGTCCCCCCCCCCCCTGACTCTCAGTCCCCCCCCCTGACTCTCAGTCCCCCCCTGACCCTCAGTCCCCCCCCTGACTCTTCACCCCAAAATGTCACCTATTCCTTTTCTCCAGAGATGCTGCCTGACCCGCTGAGTTACTCCAGCATTTTGTGTCAATCTTCATTATGGACTTCACATCTCCAGGAAGGGGAGAGAGTCATAGAGTGATACAGTAGTGTCAGGTGCATTACGAGGATTCAGTTTTAACTTCATTTAATACACCAATTGCTGTAAATTAAAGATGGCCATGGTAGGTTGTTGCAAATAAACATTTCAAAGACCCGTCGATGGAATTACTGTAAAGGGACAGCACGAGTTAAAGCTGTGCTTTGCCCCTGTATTGTGAGCAGCAGGTCTACAGCTCTCTGTACAAAGGGCAGCATTAGGAGCAGAGCCTTGTACCGCCTCAGGCAATTCACTAACTTTATGGTTTATCAGAATGCTTTGGGTAAGGACTCGTTTCCCTTTTCCTCTCTTTTTTTTAAATCCCGAACCATGCATTATTCATCGTGTTGCTCCATATATCCACACAAGCTGATTTCTGAAGTGGATCCACCTCTCTCTGCACGTCTCATTAATGATGTTCAGCTGTATGTGTGTCTGTGTGTGTGTGTGTGTGTGTGTGTGTGTGTCTGTGTCCCTGTGTTTCCCAGTGTCTGTGTGTATGCATGTGTGTGTTTGCGTGTGTGTGTATGTGTGTGACATACCTGTCAAAACTAGCCAAGCTTGTGTTTCCTGGACACATAATCATGTAAGACCCATCTTTTTTCAGCCAAGGTCATGTGCCTTAGACTTTTCAACAATAGGACTGGTGTGTGTGTGCCATCGGTGCCCTCACCAGAAATTTAGCATCAATCTAAACTCACTTACAGTTTTGAAACTTTTCATATTACATAGCATTTCATATTTTCTGACTCTTCATAGTGTAGGCAGAAGGACTTTAATTCATTCGAAGGCATGATATTCAGACTTGTATCCTTGAACTTATTTATGATTAATATTTAATCATTTGCTGGTTAATGGAAGTGTGTACTAACAGCAGTTGGGGAAGGTGGAAAAGCAAAGTTGAGAATTTGTAACATAATTCTATACAGGCTGTAATATTTAAAGTGTAATTTATCATTTAGTTTCTTAATATATTGAGGAGCTTTTGATGGCTCTGGGTCTGTGCTCACTGGAGTTTAGAAGGATAAGGGGGAACCTCATTGAATCTTACCAAATAGTGAAAGGCCTGGATTGAGTGGATGCAGAGAGGATTTTTCGACTAGTGGGAGAGTCTAGGACCAGAGGCCATAGCCTCAGAATAAAAGGATGTACCTTTAGAAAGGAGACGAGGACGAATCTCTTCAGCCAGAGGGTAGTGAATCTGTGGAATTAAATGACACAAGTCATTGGGTATTTTTAAAGCGGTGATTGACAGGTTCTTGATTAGTAGACTCAGTGGGCCAAATGGCCTAAGTCTAAATGGCCATGACTTGTGAAGGAGCATTTTATTTTCCTTATTACGATTATTTCTTTAACAGTTTGCATTTGGGTTTAAAAAAAATATGTTTTGATTGCCTGAGATGTAGATATTGCCGTAAAAAAAAAACTACAGCAGACTGCGGTAATATAGATGAGTACATCCTCCAGGAAGACCAGAAACCTGATGTTGGAGACTTCACGTTGGAGGAGTACACTGCGAAGGTCATACAGTACGGTTACCAGATGGTAAGTCTGAACAGCTGTGATGTATTGATGTGTAAATAGATGGATGAGCCACATCCATGTGTATGATAAGTTCATGTCATAATTTTGGCTTAGCTTAGAGATACAGAGGGGGAAACGGGTCCTTCGGCCCATCGAGTCTGCGCCGAGCGATCCCCGCACACTAACACGATCCTACACACATGAGGGACAATTTACAGTTGTACCGAAGCCAAGTCCACCACCGACCATTAATAATAATAATGGATGGGATTTATATAGCGCCTTTCTAATACTCAAGGCGCTTTACATCGCATTATTCATTCACTCCTCAGTCACACTCGGTGGTGGTAAGCTACTTCTGTAGCCACAGCTGCCCTGGGGCAGTCTGACGGAAGCATGGCTGCCAATCTGCGCCTACGGCCCCTCCGACCACCACCAATCACTCACACACATTCACACACAGGCAAAGGTGGGTGAAGTGTCTTGCCCAAGGACACACTCCAAGCGGGATTCGAACCGGCTACCTTCCGGTTGCCAGCCGAACACTTAGCCCATTGTGCCATCTGTCGTCCCGACCATTGATCCACCCGTTCACACTAGTTCTATGTTATCCCACTTTCTCATCCATTCCCTACACACTAGGGACAATTTTACAGAGGGCCAATTAATCTGCAGACCTGCACATCTTTGGGATGTGGGAGGAAACCGGGGCAAATGGAGAAAATCCACGCGGTCAAAGGGAGAACGTGCAAACTCCAGATGGACAGCACCTAAGGTCTGGATTGAACCCGGGCCATTCTGCTCCTATGATTTATGAACTTATGAAACAGTCGTAAAATTCAGCATAAATTATATTTGATCTATTATAACATTTCAAAATAATGCTAATTTGTTAATTCGGACAAACAAGCAATAACATGTTAATCACTCCTCTTAGTTTCAGCAGGCCATCACAAATCAGCGAAACATAGAAAGAAAGAACTGCAGATGAGGTTTACAAATAAAGTGCTGGAGTAAGTCAGTGGGTCAGGCAGCATCTCTGGAGACTAGGCAATATTTTAGGTTGAGACAATTCTTCAGGCTGCTTGTGGGAGGGGTGGGAAGAAAGTTGGAAGAGAGGTAGGGGCAGGACAAAGCCTGGCAATCCACACATGGATACAGGTGAAGGGGGGTTTGATTGGCCGATGGGTGGACAAATGCCAGAGGTGATAAAAAGATGGTGCGGCACCTTGGTACAGAGCTGCTGCCTCACAGCACAGAGACCCAGGTTCGATCCTGACCTCGGGTGCTGTCTGTATGGAGTTTGTGCATTCTCCCTGTGACCGCGTGGGTTTCCTTCCACCTTGCAAAGCCGTGCAAGGTTGTCGGCTAATTGGCTTCTGTAAATTGTCCCGTGTGTGTAAGATCCAATAGGAGAATATAAAACTAGTCTGAAGAAGGGTTTCAGCCCGAAACGTTGCCTATTTCCTTCACTCCATAGATGCTGCTGCACCCGCTGAGTTTCTCCAGCACTTTTGTCTACCATAGAACTAGAGTAATTGGGTGATTGATGGTCAGCATGGATTTGGTGGGCAGAAGGGCCTGTTCCATACTATATGTCCAAAAATAAAAATAAAACTAAAGGCAAAGTGCTGTGAGATAAGGAGAGAAGCCTGAAGCCAGAGGAAGGGATGTAGGTAGATGGGGACGGGAGAAGGATAAAGGCAGTGGGGATATAATTCAGTGAGGTTGAACATTTCATTTATTAACCGTTTGTTTTCCAGCTTTTTGCCGTCTCATTCCCACTGGGACCATTGCTTTTTATCCTAATCATTTTATTCGACATGCGTCTGGATGCTAGGCGACTATTACGGACAAACAAACGCCCCATTGCTCACATGGCTCAAGATATAGGTAAGTAATCGATATTCACTCCACCAGGCAGGAGTATACTTCATTGAATCCAGCCAAACATGAAGTGTTTAGTTTAGTTTGGAGATACAGGGAGGAAACCCACGCGGTCACAGGGAAAACGTACAAACTCCACAAAGGCAGCACCATAGTCGGGATCAAACAAGGGTTCAGTGGTTCAATGGCATTTAATTTGTTACATGTGCAACTGATCAGTGAAATTCATGTTGCCTATCTTACACATGCTGGCATCGCCTTATTTTGATGCCATTATTCAAAGTCCAAAGTCCGGTCGGCCCGTGCGCTCGATGCCCTGGAACAGTTCCCGTGAACCGACGTCCCTCTCCTTGCCCGGTCATCCTTGTGTCCTGGGGGCACCTCCTGCAGCTAACCTTGAAGACGCTGGAGGCATTACTCCGGTTCACTCTCCTGCTGGCCCTTGCTCCTAGTGCCCGTCGTCTCCAGCTCCCTCCCAGTCCCCCGACCGGCGAACCTTCGGGTGAGTCCCGCCATCTGATGAGCCTTCGCGCGGTTACCAGTTACGCCAATCGATGAGCCTTCTGATGGGTCCCCTGTCCCTACGACTGGCGAGCCTCTGGGCAGACACTGTGGCATCTCGGCAAGGCGCCCGCCCACAGTTCTCTGGCACTGTGAGGCAGCAACTCTACTGCTGTGTCACTGTGCCGAACACAAAATGCTGTGGGAAGTCAACTGGATAGGCAGCATCTGTGATGGGAATGGGCAGATCGAGACCCTTCTTCAAATTGATTGATCCAACACTAGTAAAATAGCATCCGCAGTTCCTTGTGACTCCATAGTGAAAAGCTTTATTTTGTATGCCATCCAAGAGCAACCCCCCCCCCCTCCCCCTAACGCGCGTTGGGGAAACAGACCCAACGGGTCTGCACTTGGTCTAGTACTATACAAAAATATGATTAAACCAAACTCGAGTACATTAGGTAGAGTGAAGGGAAAGTGCAGAATATATTCTCAACCTTGTAGTGCATCAGTTCCATAGACAAGGTCCAATGTCCACAATGGGGTAGAGGTGAATCGGACTGTACCCTAGCTTATGGAAAAATTGTTCAGATGTCTGATAACAGAGGGGAAGAAGTCATTCCTGGGTCTAGTGGTGCGCACTTCTGATGTGGGAGGAATCCGGAGCACCCGGATGAAACCCACAGGGTCACAGGAAGAACATGCAAACTCGACACAAATAGTACCTGAGTTCAGGTACTATCAAACCCAGGCCTCTGGCACTGCAAGGCAGCAGCCCTACCAGCTGCGCCACTGTGCCACCATGATATTAAGCTTTTTTCACAATCGGTTGTCAGTAAAACAATATTTTGCTTCCTGCAGTAAACTTAAAGCAGCAATAATAAGTGGAATAAACAGGTTTCTTTTTGCCAGCCCTTTCGGTTCAGTTCTCTGAAGAAGAGACCCGACCCAAAACGTCACCTCTTCAGAGATACTGCCTGACCCGCTGAGACTCCAGCAACCTCACTCTCTGAGTTCAGTTCTCTAGTAGTTCTATTTAAGGACAGCATGGTGGCCCAGTCGTACAGTTGCTGCCTTACAGCACCAGAGACCCGGGTTCGATCCTGACTATGGGTGCTATTTGTGTGGAGTTTGCACGTGCTCCCTGTGTGTTTTCTCTGTGTGCATTCCGTTTCCCCCAAAGACGTGCGGGTTTGTAGGTTAATTTTCTTCTGTAAATTGTTCCTGGTTTGTAGGATAGTGCTAGTGTACTTGATGATCGCTGGACGGCACAGACTCGGTGGGCTGACGAGTCTGTTTCGTGATTGTATCTCTAAAGTTAGAATTTAAAAGTTAAAGTAAAAATGTAATGCTGAGTGGAAAAGTGGACCCCCTACTGTCAGTAAAAAGTACTGCAGCATGCCTGTTTTCAACCAAAAAAGACAAAGGTTCCTTGTTTCTATTTTGTTTTAATGGTCTTGTTGGCAGGTCAATGGTTCACAATTCTAGAACTCATGAACATTGTGGCTGTGGTGACCAACGGGTGCCTCATTGCTTTCACCTCAGAATTTGGGAGAGGGAGACATTTTTACGAGAAACTTGCCATTGTGATGGTTTTTGAGGTATGTCAACCAATTTAATAAATGTCAGTTTTTTTGATCTCCTGCATAAACTCAGCTACAAGATTTGAACCAGTTAATTGTTTGTGTCTGTTATAAAAAAATATAACTTCTACATTTTTATTTCATCTTTGAGAATTGGAGAATTTTCAAAGAGAAAGGACACGTGTCAATGGAAAAATAAGTTCTGGCTCTGGGTGATTCGATTGGTAAAATGCCAGCCATTCTTTAGGAGCTCAAATCGAACAGTATTTTTGTTTAGTTTAGTTTAGTTTAGTTTAGAATCGCAGCATGGAAGTAGGCCCTTCAGCCCAACATATCTACGCTGGCCATCAATCACCCAATCACATTAGTTCGATGTTACCCCACTTTCTCATCCACTTCCTATGCATGAGGAGGAATTGTGCAGAGACCAATTATCCTGCATGTCTGGACTGTGGAGTGTGGAAGGAAACTGGAGCACCTGGAGAAAATCCATGTGTTCACAGAGAGAACGTGCACACTCCACGCAGACAGCCCGAGGTCAGGATCGAACCCAAGTCTACGGCTGCAGCTCTGCCACTCTGCCACTGTGTGTAAACCTAACTCTTCAGTATTTGCCTATTTTTTGTTAAATTAAATAGATCTAGTTTGTCTCAGTTAATTGAGTGGAATATGTTGAGTGATAACAGTTGTTACCTATTACAAAACAATCTACTGCATAATTAAAATATATAACAATTGGAGGATATAATTTTTAAAATCACCATATTTTTTTCAGCATGTTGTGTTTGTCGTGAAAATTCTGCTGTTGATATTTATACCAGATGTACCACGAGGAATTAAAATGGCAATAAAAAGGGTAAGCCTTTTCATACAGAATATTAATCTTGGAACGAGTTGCTGGAGGAGGTAGTTGAGGCAAGTATATAAAAATAAAAATCTATATAAAAATCTACCATTATCTTTGGAGACCCTCGGACTATTTTTAATCTGACCTTACTGGACTTTATTTTGCACTGAACATTATTCTCGTTATCCTGCATCTGCACACTGTGGACGGCTCGATTGTAATCGCGTATAGTCTTTCCACTGACTAGTTAGCAAAATGATGAGAGATATATATATATGGTAGACGGTCGGAACCTTGTTCCCAGCATGGAAATGTCAAAGCCTAGAGGCCATTGCTTTGAGGTGAGATGGAGAAAGTTTAAAGCAGATGTGCAAGGCAAGTATTTTACACGGAGAGTGGTGGTGCCTGGAATGCGCTGCCAGGGGTAGTGGTGGAGGCAGATACGATAGTGGTGTTTGACAGGGTTTTAGATAGACACATGGATATGCAGGAAATGGAGGGATATGGATCATGTAAAGGTAGCTGTGATTAATTTAACGGCATCATGTTCAGCACAGACATTGTGGGCCGAAGGGTCTGTTCCTGTGCTGTACTGTTCTATGTTCTCTGTAATGAAACAGCCTAATAATTGTGATGTAGTCACAACAACAAGCACACTGGTCAGAGGTCAAAATTCAATGTAAAGTATTTTTATCAACCAATAAATTTCCCTTTGTTTCCATTCCTGTTGGAAGCACGTGTATGTCTGATGTTCTGCAAATGGCCATATTTAACGGGATTCAATTGTATTTGTTACTTTAGGAAAAATATGAGGCAGAAAGGATAATGGAAGCTGAATGTGGCCACTAATGGCTGAAGTGCAACATTTCTGTAAGTAGCTGATATGATGTAGAAACAAAGAACTGCAAATGTTGGTTTATACCGAAGATAAATACAAAGTGCTGGAGTAACTCAGCGGGTCTGGCAGCATCTCTGGAGAAGAAGGATGGGTGATGTTTCGGGTCGGGCACCTTCTTCAGACTGAATCTGATTCAGATTGTTTTGAGGAAGGGTCCTGACCCAAATCATCACTCAGCCTTTTTCTCCAGAGATGCTGCCTGACCCGCTAATTTACGACAGCACTCTGTGTCTATCTTTAGCTGATATGATTGCCTGGTATTCCTAGTCTTTGCCTTTTCCGATGCACTCATAATCTAGTTTATGGAAACAGACCCTCTGTACCAGGCTAACCAAGGATCCATTTTGTCAAACAGGGTTTAAATGTTTGGACCAGTTTCTGATCTGCGATCCTGTCTGCAGTGAATGCCAACTACATCAGCTACACTAAAGGGCCTGTCCCACTTACGTGTCCTTGGCATGCAAATTACGCGACCTCGTGGTCGCGTTGAGCCGAGACGGTCAAGCGAAGGTCGGGCACAATTACATGCGTATGCACAGCCATCTGGAGCGCGTGACGTCATTTGAAGATGGACACAAAGCTGGAGTAACTCAGCGGGACCGGCAGCATCTCTGGAGCGAAGCAATGGGTGACGTTTCGTGTCGAGACTCTTCTTCAGTCTGAAAAGAAGGGTCTTGACCCGAAACGTCACCCATTGCTTCTCATAGAAACATAGAAAATAGGTGCAGGAGTAGGCCATTCAGCCCTTCGAGCCTGCACCGCCATTCAATATGATCATGGCTGATCATCCAACTCAGTATCCTGTACCTGCCTTCTCTCCATACCCCCTGATCCCTTTAGCTACAAGGGCCACATCTAATTCCCTCTTAAATATAGCCAATGAACTGGCCTCAACTACCTTCTGTGGCAGAGAATTCCAGAGATTCACCACTCTCTGTGTGAAAAATGTTTTCCTCATCTCGGTCCTAAAAGATTTCCCCCTTATCTTTAAACTGTGACCCCTTGTTCTGGACTTCCCCAACATCGGGAACAACCTTCCTGCATCTAGCCTGTCTAACTCCTTAAGAATTTTGTAAGTTTCTATAAGATCCCCCCTCAATCTTCTAAATTCTAGCGAGTACAAGCCGAGTCTATCCAGTCTTTCTTCATATGAAAGTCCTGACATCCCAGGAATCAGTCTGGTGAACCTTCTCTGTACTCCCTCTATGGCAAGAATGTCTTTCCTCAGATTAGAAGACCAAAACTGTACGCAATACTCCAGGTGTGGTCTCACCAAGACCCTGTACAACTGCAGTAGAACCTCCATGCTCCTATACTCAAATCCTTTTGCTATGAATGCTAACATACCATTCGCTTTCTTCACTGCCTGCTGCACCTGCATGCCTACTTTCAATGACTGGTGTACCATGACATCCAGGTCTCGTTGCATCTCCCCTTTTCCTAATCGGCCACCATTCAGATAATAGTCTACTTTCCTGTTTTTGCCACCAAAGTGGATAGCCTCACATTTATCCACATTATACTGCATCTGCCATGCATTTGCCCACTCACCCAGCCTATCCAAGTCACCTTGCAGCCTCCTAGCATCCTCTTCACAGTTAAAACTGCCCCCCAGCTTCGTGTCATCCACAAACTTGGAGATGTTGCATTCAATTCCCTCATCCAAATCATTAATATATATTGTAAATAGCTGGGGTCCCAGCACTGAGCCTTGCGGTACCCCACTAGTCACTGCCTGCCATTGTGAAAAGGACCCGTTTACTCCTACTCTTTGCTTCCTGTTTGCCAGCCAGTTCTCTATCCACATCAACACTGAACCCCCAATACCGTGTGCTTTAAGTTTGTATACTAATCTCTTATGTGGGACCTTGTCGAAAGCCTTCTGAAAGTCCAGATATAACACATCCACTGGTTCTCCCTTATCCACTCCACTAGTTACATCCTCGAAAATTTCTATAAGATTCGTCAGACATGATTTACCTTTCGTAAATCCATGCTGTCTTTGTCCAATGATTTCACCACTTTCCAAATGTGCTGCTATCCCATCTTTAATAACTGATTCTAACAGTTTCCCCACTACCGATGTTAGACTAACTGGTCTGTAATTCCCCCTTTTCTCTCTCCCTCCCTTTTTAAAAAGTTGGGTTACATTAGCTACCCTCCAATCCTCAGGAACTACTCCAGAATCTAAAGAGTTTTGAAAAATTATCACTAATGCATCCACTATTTCTGGGGCTACTTCCTTAAGTACTCTGGAATGCAGCCTATCTGGCCCTGGGGATTTATTGGCCTTTAATCCATTCAATTTACCTAACACCACTTCCCGGCTAACCTGGGTTTCACTCAGTTCCTCCATCTCATTTGATCCCCAGTCCCCTGCTATTTCCGGCAGATTAGTTATGTCTTCCTTAGTGAAGACAGAACCAAAGTAGTTATTCAATTGGTCTGCCATGTCCTTGTTCCCCATGATCAATTCACCTGTTTCTGACTGCAAGGGACCTACATTGGTTTTAACTAATCTTTTTCTCTTCACATATCTATAAACACTTTTGCAGTCAGTTTTTATGTTCCCTGCCTGTTTTCTTTCATAATCCATTTTCCCTTTCCTAATTAAGCCCTTTGTCCTCCTCTGCTGGACTCTGAATTTCTCCCAGTCCTCTGGTAGTCTGCTTTTTCTGGCTAATTTGTATGCTTCATCTTTTGTTTTGATACTATCCCTGATTTATTGTAGAATGCTTTATTGTCATTGCATGTGTCACATACAACGAGATTACTGTGTCTCGCCATTTAAAAGAACTTCAAACATTCACATACTCATACTTTGTACACTCCCTCCCTCCCCAAACCCACCCATGGATTCACATTTACATAAATTAACACTGTCTCCCACCCCATAACCCGCTCCCGAGACAGAGTTCAGTTCCAAGATTGCTGATTGGTAAAAGCTGTTCTTGAGTCTGGCAGTGCGTGACTTTAGCGACCTGTACCTTTTTCCTGAGGGCAGCAGTGTGAAAAGGTGGTGACAAGGATGTGTAATGTCTTTCACGATATTACAGGTCCTGCTGCGGCATCTGGAGTGGTGACAAGGAGGGGGCAGGGGGGGTCCAATGATACCCTGGGCAGTTTTTATCACCCTCTGGAGAGCTGCTCTGTCAGCTGCTGAACAGTTCCCATTTCCCTTGTTATCCATGGATGCACTACCTTCCCTGATTTATTATTTTGCCAAACTGGGATGAACAATTGTTGTAGTTCATCCATGCAGTCTTTAAATGCCTTCCATTGCATATCCACCGTTAACCCATTAAGAATCAATTGCCAGTCAATCTTGGCCAATTCACGTCTCATACCCTCAAAGTTACCTTTCTTTAAGTTCAGGACCCTAGTTTCTGAATTAACAATGTCACTCTCCATCCTAATGAAGAACTCAACCATATTATGGTCACTCTTGCCCAAGGAGCCACGCACAACAAGACTGCTAACTAACCCTTCCTCATTACTCAATACCCAGTCTAGAATAGCCTGCTCTCTCGTTGGTTCCTCTACATGTTGGTTTAGAAAACTATCCCGCATACATTCCAAGAAATCCTCTTCCTCAGCACCCTTGCAAATTTGATTCACCCAATCTATATGTAGATTGAAGTCACCCATTATAACTGTTTTACCTTTGTTGCACGCATTTCTAATTTCCTGTTTGATGCCATCCCCAACTCCACTACTACTGTTAGGTGGCCTGTACACAACTCCCACTAGCGCTTTCTGCCCCTTAATGTTTCGCAGCTCTACCCATATCGATTCCACATCCTCCAAGCTAATGTCCTTCCTTTCTATTGCGTTAATCTCCTCTCTAACCAGCAACGCTACCCCACCTCCTTTCCCTTTCTGTCTATCCCTCCAGAATATTGAATATCCCTGGATGTTCAACTCCCAGCCTTGGTCACCCTGGAGCCATGTCTCCGTGATCCCAACTATATCATAGTCATTAACAGCTATCTGCACATTCAACTCATCCACCTTATTACGAATGCTCCTTGCATTGAGACACAAAGCCTTCAGGCTTGTTTTTACAACACCCTTACCCCTTATACAATTATGTTGAAAAGTGGCCCTTTTTGATTTTTGCCCTGGATTTGTCTGCCTGCCACTTTTACTTTTCACCTTGCTACCTATTGCTTCTACCCTCATTTTACACCCCTCTGTCTCTCCGCTCACACATTTAAGAAACCCTTTCCCTTTAACTCCATCCTCGACTATCCCATTTGACACCCCACCCCCCTTATTCAGTTTAAAACCACCCGTGTAGCAGTGGCAAACCTGCCTGCCAGAATGCTGGTCCCCCACCTGTTAAGATGCAATCCGTCCCTTTTGTACAGTTCCCCCTTACTCCAAAACAGATCCCAGTGATCTAAGAATCTAAATCCCTGCCCCGTGCACCAGTTCCTCAGCCACACATTCAGGTCCAGAGATGCTGCCGGTCCCGCTGAGTTACTCCTGCATTTTGTGTCTATCTTCAATTTTCTTGGCCCCGCTCTGGGATTAGAAGTGAGGGCGGATCCGGACCGCAATGGCCGTGAGCCCCAGGCTGAGTCCAGCGATCGTTTGCCTGCTTCTGCTGCTGTTGAAGGTGAGACGTTGCGTCGCGCCAGGGTCTTGGGCCTGTCCCACTTTGGCCATCAGTTCCGCAACAGGCCGTTGGCGCGCAAAGATTTAGTTCACTGCAAGAATTTTGGAGCACCGCGCGATGTCGCGCAAAACTACATACCACTCCGCGCTTCTAAGTGGGACCGGCCCCGCACGGCCATACGGTGCCCATACGCCTCAAGTGACCACGAGGTCACATAATTTGCGAGCCAAGCACGCGTAAGTGGGACAGGCCCTTAAGCTCATCAATGTCCCAGTGGTGTAGCTGATAGAACCACTGCCTCACACAGCTAGAGACCCGGGTTTGTCTGTGTGGATTTACACCTTCTCCCTATGACCGTGTGGGTTTCCTCCTGCTGCTCCAGTTTCCTACCACATTCTGAAGATGTGTGGGTTTGTAGGTTAATTGTCACCTGTAAGTTGTGCAGTGTGTAGGAATTGGATTGGAAAATGGGATAACATAGAACCAATGTGAACGGAAGATCGATGGTCGATGTGGATTTGATGGGCCAAAGAGACAATAGTCAATAGATGCAGGAGTAGGCCATTCGACCCTTCGAACCAGCACCGCCATTCAATGTGAACATGGCTGATCATCCCCAATCAGTACCCCATTCCTGCCATCTCACTGACTCCGCTATCTTTAAGAGCCCTATCTAGCTCTCAACTAGGACTCCATCAACATCGGGAACATGTTTCCTGCCTCTAGCGTGTCAAAACCCTTAATAATCTTATATGTTTCAATAAGATCCCCTATCATCCTAAACTCCAGAGTATACAAGCCCAGCCGCTCCATTCTCTCAGCATATGACAGCCCCGCCATCCTGGGAATTAATCTTCTAAACCTACGCTGCACTCCCTCAATAGCAAGAATGTCCTTCCTCAAATTTGGGGACCAAAACTGTACACAATACTCCATTTCCATGTTGCGTCTTTCAATCGATCAATTCAATACTCTACCGAGTACCTTACAGAAGCCAAATAGTGTCCCAGCACATCTTTTGGGTTGTGGTACATGTGTTATGACCTGATGGGGTGTATGAACAGTGAACTCAATATTGTTTGTTCTCTTTTCCAAAGATATGAACTACAGTGAACACACTCAAACTTACAAAGCTTTGCACGTGAAAGAAACTTGCTGAATTGAGAAGAATGACCACAGTATGCAGCAGGCAGTGTGAATTGCATGATTTGGATTTGGATTTGGATTCAATTTATTGTCATTGTCTTCAATTAAGAGACAACGAAATACTATTTTCCTTACAGTCATACAAATAAAAAAAACACAAAACACAGAACCCAGTAGTCCACAACACAAACATCCCCACAACGGAACCAAAGTTCCCTACTGTGAGGGAAGGAACCAAAGTCCAGTCAACCTCCTCACCGATGTTCCCCAATGTTCACCCGTGGTCGTGGCCTCCTGAGCCCCCCGCAGTTGCCGCTACAGGCGGCTCGATGTTCAGGCCCTCTCGCCGGGAACGATGGAACCCCGACGTTAAAAGGTAAGACATCCTCAGCTGCCTGGACCTCTGAATCGGCCACCTCCCACCGGAGTCCGCGGCTCCCGAAGTCCACAGGCCGCACTGGGCGGAGATTCACGCTGGTGACCCCCGACAACAGGTCCCAGGACTCCGCGATGTTAGTCAGCTCCGCCCGCGTTGGGAGCTCCGCGAACCACAGTTCCGCGATGTTGATGCAGCAGGTCCAACACTCCGGAGCTCCAAACGGCGATCCCAGGTGAGGCATCGCCCACTCCGCGATGTATCCAGCGCTGAACCGCTGCCGCTGAAGCCCCTTTAGGAAAGGCCGTGACAATCCAGTTGGAAGGCCGCGAGGCGGAAGGGCGAGGGCACGACTCGGATAATACTCGCATCCTCGCCAGGAAGTGACTGAAGGACAGTTTCCCCCTTGCCCTACCCTCTTCCCCCCCCACATAAAACACAAATAAAAACTAAAGAACATACTTTAAACATAACAAAAAATAAAAAAGATACCAGACTGAAGGAGGAGGCAGCCAGCAACAGCCCAACCGGATTGCATGAAGTGGGCACCAAGTGTAAACAGTACATTTTATTAATGCACTTCTTTTCTTGTAAAGGATTTCAGTGGCATCTTAGCAGGATTTTCTTGTGTGTAGGTGCATGTAGGTGTGTGTGTGTGTGTCAGATAGATGTGCCTGTGTAGGTACTTGTAGGTGTGCGTAGATGGTTGTGTGTGTGTTTTTGTGTCGGTGTGTGTAAAGGTATTTGTGCATGTCCATGCGTTTGTCTGTGCATCTGTGTGTTTAACTCTGTGACCACATTGTGTGTGTGTGTGTGTCTGTACAGTTAAGAAGATGACGCCTGTGAATTTTCCAATTGATTTTTAGCTAATGTCACAGAAAGCTGGAGCTGGTGGGAGCAGGGACCGATGTTTTACTTTGTCCTGGGGGTAAGACTGCACTGTGACATTTGCCCATGAAAACCTTTAGTCATTGAAAATCGATGGCTCGTGTTTTTGTTTGTTTAATTGCACTCTTATGAATTTTATCCCTTGCCGACTGTGTTCTTTGTTTCTCTTCTCCCTCGACCCATCATTCTGTTTTTAATTTCTTTTTTGTTCCATCCATTGACAAGGATATTAAATAAAATGTGAGACAGAACCTACTTCTGAGAGTGAAATCCTTGATGTAACTGCACACTCTACCTTTCCCTTGACCCATCCAATGTCTCTTGCAGTAGTGTGGCACAGTGTGCTGGGTTTTTTGGGGGGGGTTGTGTATCAAAAGTAATTTATTTAATTATGATACAAAACATGACTGTGGTAACATGCCCACCACCATAGTACAAAATCACCAAATAATCGACTACATTTTCAAACAACTATGTTACAATCCTTATTGAGGATACACTCCTCCCCCCGCGGTGCCCATCGGTCCCGGAAATCCCCCATGTAGCTCGTGGACAGCGCATAGCCCCTCTCTAAAACCATCCTGCTGTGGACATAACCACGGAAAAGGGTCAGGCAGCCGGCTCGGGCAGAGCCCTCTTCTGCCTGGCGATGTGACTCGCGGATGGCCAGCTTGGCCAGCCCCAGGAGCAACCTAACCAGGACCTCTTTGGCCCTATCCTCTCCCCTACGCACTGTGTGTCCAAAGATAAGGACGGTAGGTGTGAAGTTCATCCAGAAGACAAGGAGCAGACCCTTTAGATATTGGAACAGTGGCTGCAGCCTCTCGCACTCCATATACACATGCTACACAGACTCTTCCAGCCCGCAGAAGTGGCAGGCGGCTGGCGAGTCTGAACCGCGAGAGAAACAGGTTGCAGGAGACTCCTCAGTGCAATATCCTCCACCCCAGGTCCCCAATGTAGAGGGGGAGAATCCCACCAGGGGGGTCCCCTCGCGATGAAGGCAACACCGACTGTCACTTTGTGTCCGGACAGTGGACCAGGGCGAGGAAGTGCAGGGGGTGGAGGAGGAGCCCGTACAGGACACTCCTCCCTGCGTCTCGGAGGGGGATGAAGGGTGTCGAGGAAAGGCGGCTCATGTGTGGGACCGGCTCCCGGGAAGGATTATGGAGCCTGGGTACGACGAGTACTTCCGGCTGGGGGGGGGGGGGGGTTTGCTTAGCCGCAAGTACTCCACACGTTCGAGCTTCCCCCGACACCCAGTGGGACGGGACAAGGCCAGTCGGCAGCAACCAAGTTCCAGACTCTCAGCAGATCCCGATAGAGGTCGGGCATCCTCTGCAGGAGAGCACGGCTAATGTCCACCACACGTGCCACCTGGGAGGATGCTCAGAGTACGGGTATCTCTGCAGGGTCCTGAGGTGGAGAGCCGCCAGCTGGGTGCGAATGTACACCAGCGACTGACCGCCCTCCTCGATCGTGACACTCAGGACCGCTGCAGTGCTTTCCGTTGCCCCAGAAGAAGTCGACCAACTTCCTCTGGATGATCCCAGCAAAGGTGGCTGATGGGACCAAGGTGGTCAACCAAGCCGGCCCCAGGCAACATGAGCCACCTTTCCGAGATGTCCAGCGTGCCGTTCCATGCCACAAAGGGACGCGTACTGTACAGGCTGCTCCTGCACACTCTACACTTCCTCGTCTTCCGTCCGGACACGCCCTGGCGGTCCGTGTCACCACCTGACGGCGGGAGCGGTCAACGGTGGCGGTCTCTCTATCAGGGAGTCATCCCCCTTTGTATCTGGGACCTGGGATGGAGAGTGTTGCACAGAGCTGTGTCGTCCAACAGATATTTAAGTCGGTTCACGGACTTGTCAGCCAACCATCACTTCTGCTGAGAGAAAGAGCCCGTGTTCCACATGTGTATGGAGGGTGAGAGTTTGCAGTCCCTGGTCGTCTATCTGAAGGGGCTACTCCTCAAGTTTTGGCTGCACTTTAGCCCCACACTCCTGATCTTTGATCACATGGGTGGCGGGTGCCTGGGATCGACGCTCCAACCACGGGGACTCTGTCAACTTGCTCCTGGGCCCCGCCAAGATGGCCATTCGCGGGTCCAGGAGTCGATGGTCTCACCAGAGTCGGCTGCCTACGCCCGTGCTCGCGTGTCCCTGGAGAAGGAATACTCGGTGTCCACGGGGACTCTGGAGGTCTTCCATGAACGCTGGTCACCGCAGGAGGTTGAGTGTATTATTGATAAAGTTGGCGATAGTTTAATTTGATAACTTTGTACACTGCCAATATGGGCAGCCTTTGATCGTGTGACTACTAGTAAGATTAATCGAGAACTTACCAGTTCGAAGTTTGATCTGTATTTTATGAGGAGTTACGATGAGGGATTACGTGAAGGCCCCGTCCAGCACGCATGCGCGACATACTTCAAAGCAGCGGTGTGGAATCACAGAAACAACACAGTAATTGAAATAAACATAGTAAAGTTAAGGAGAACTAAGTTACCAGTTGATCTCTATAATTTAGGGTGGGAGCGGAGGGCACGTAATCCCTCATCGTAACTCCTCATAAAATACAGATCAAACTTCGAACTGGTAAGTTCTCGTTTAATCTTACTATTTTACTTTGGAGTCACGTGAGTGACTACGTGAAGATTTTAAAGCTCTGTGATTTCAAACCGTGTAACAGTCCATACTTCACTCACTGCCGGTCATCCAAGGGAGGAAGTATGTTATCGTAATCATACATGAATCTGTTTGCAAAACAACAATGGTATTACTTGACAATAATAACAAAAAAATTAACGCTCCCCCGGGCTTAAATTATATATTTTTTGCAGCGTCTAAAATTCTCTCTGCAATTGAAACAGATTTTATAATGGCTAGTTGTAGAATGTTAAATTATTTCCATGGACCATCCTGCTGTTATCAGGGTAGGTCCAATGGCACATCCATACTGTTTAGCCGCCGACATGGATGCTGCTCTGGTGGGGTGAGATGTGTAATATCGGTATCCACTCCAGCAGCTCCCAATACCTGTTTGAGCCATCTAGAGATGGTTTGGCTCGGTACCCTGACCCAGTGGCTTACTAGTGGCTGACCCATTGTGCTTGTCGTCTCCCTCAGGAATTTTAGGTTGTGTTGTTATTGTAGAAGGTGAGTCATGACACATAACGATGGTCAGGTGGGTACGCCCGGAATTCCATAATACGTCCTGAAGTTACTGGTTTACTCTGTTTTACCAGCTCCTGAATGATGAATGTTATTTGGTCTGGTGTTATGACCATGTTGTCCAGTCTGAGTGGGTCTGTGGGTCTTGGATTGTTTTGTAATGTAAAAAACTGTAGAAATGATATTTCGTTCAAACCTAGGTTTGAATGACAATAAATTGCATTCTATTCTATAAGGCCTGGACCCTACGCTGAGTCTAAGCCATCAGCATGGCCGTATACAGGGTAGCTATCTTCAGAGTAAGGATCTGGCTGGTGGCCATCCCTAGATACGTCAGGACAACGTTGACATCCCAGATCTTGATATATCTAGGTCTAGGGTTTTGAATAGAAGGTACCTCTCTTAATTTGGCCACCAGTGGACGAGGTCCTATGGCCTGTTCCCCTTGGTGTCTATCTTAGATAGACTGACAGTGCATTTCTAGTGCATATGATAGTGCTATAGTTCAGACCTTCATTGTGGTGAAGGTTGGCCAGGAACTCTGATACATAGATATGGTGGTTGATAGTAGGTTTCTGTTCTTGAGCAGTATGTTCCCACTTTCTTATACTGGAGAGATATGGAAGTCGGTGAGATGCTGTCGCCGTGTCCATGGTCCTATTTGACAGTCCCAGGTTCATCAGAAGGTCTTTTTGGAATTTGCAACCCAGTGCTTATTATGTCATGGCATGGGTGACTTTCTTCTGATACAGGGTGGATCAGTGAAACTGGTCCGCTGGAAATGGTCATGGGTTTCAATGACCCTGTCAAGGACCACTGGGAACCATGGCTGTGTAGACCAGTCGGTACTACCTACGTTAGAAGTAAAGTTCATCTGTATTTTGCGTAGTACTTAACTGATGAGGCAGAAAAAGGGGAAAAACATAGTCATTGGTCCCCCCCCCCCCCCCCCCCCCTCAGTTCAGAGGAAATGTATCTATTGCTGCTGCCTCAAGGTCTGGCTCCCAAGCGACATATATCAGTACGTGGTGATTAAGTCGGAAAGTCCCTTTAGATATTGGAACAGTGGCTGCAGCCTCTCGCACTCCATATACACATGCTACACAGACTCTTCCAGCCTGCAGAAGTGGCAGGCGGCTGCGAGTCTGTGAACCGCGAGAGAAACAGGTTGCAGGGGACTCCTCGGTGCAACACCCTCCACCCCAGGTCCCCAATGTAGAGGGGGAGAATCCCACCGGGGGGGTCCCCTCGCGATGAAGGCAACACCGACTGTCACTTTGTGTCCGGACAGTGGACCAGGGCGAGGAAGTGCAGGGGGTGGAGGAGGAGCCCGTACAGGACACTCCTCCCTGCGTCTCGGAGGGGGATGAAGGATGTCGAGGAAAGGCGGCTCATGTGTGGGACCGGCTCCCGGGAAGGATTATGGAGCCTGGGTACGACGAGTACTTCCGGCTGGGGGGGGGGGGGGGGGGGTTTGCTTAGCCGCAAGTACTCCACACGTTCGAGCTTCCCCGACACCCAGTGGGACGGGACAAGGCCGGTCGGCAGCAACCAAGTTCCAGACTCTCAGCAGATCCCGATAGAGGTCGGGCATCCTCTGCAGGAGAGCACGGCTAATGTCCACCACACGTGCCACCTGGGAGGATGCTCAGAGTACGGGTATCTCTGCAGGGTCCTGAGGTGGAGAGCCGCCAGCTGGGTGCGAATGTACACCAGCGACTGACCGCCCTCCTCGATCGTGACACTCAGGACCGCTGCAGTGCTTTCCGTTGCCCCAGAAGAAGTCGACCAACTTCCTCTGGATGATCCCAGCAAAGGTGGCTGATGGGACCAAGGTGGTCAACCAAGCCGGCCCCAGGCAACATGAGCCACCTTTCCGATATGTCCAGCGTGCCGTTCCATGCCACAAAGGGACGCGTACTGTACAGGCTGCTCCTGCACACTCTACACTTCCTCGTCTTCCGTCCGGACACGCCCTGGCGGTCCGTGTCACCACCTGACGGCGGGAGCGGTCAACAGTGGCGGTCTCTCTATCAGGGAGTCATCCCCCTTTGTATCTGGGACCTGGGATGGAGAGTGTTGCACAGAGCTGTGTCGTCCAACAGATATTTAAGTCGGTTCACGGACTTGTCAGCCAACCATCACTTCTGCTGAGAGAAAGAGCCCGTGTTCCAAATGTGTATGGAGGGTGAGAGTTTGCAGTCCCGGTTCGTCTATCGGAAGGGGCTACTCCTCAAGTTTTGGCTGCACTTTAGCCCCACACTCCTGATCTTTGATCACATGGGTGGCGGGTGCCTGGGATCGACGCTCCAACCACGGGGACTCTGTCAACTTGCTCCTGGGCCCCGCCAAGATGGCCATTCGCGGGTCCAGGAGTCGATGGTCTCACCAGAGTCGGCTGCCTACGCCCGTGCTCGCGTGTCCCTGGAGAAGGAATACTCGGTGTCCACGGGGACTCTGGAGGTCTTCCATGAACGCTGGTCACCGCAGGAGGTTGAGTGTATTATTGATAAAGTTGGCGATAGTTTAATTTGATAACTTTGTACACTGCCAATATGGGCAGCCTTTGATCGTGTGACTACTAGTAAGATTTATCGAGAACTTACCAGTTCGAAGTTTGATCTGTATTTTATGAGGAGTTACGATGAGGGATTACGTGAAGACCCCGTCCAGCACGCATGCGCGACATACTTCAAAGCAGCGGTGTGGAATCACAGAAACAACACAGTAATTGAAATAAACATAGTAAAGATAAGGAGAACTAAGTTACCAGTTGATCTCTATAATTTAGGGTGGGAGCGGAGGGCACGTAATCCCTCATCGTAACTCCTCATAAAATACAGATCAAACTTCGAACTGGTAAGTTCTCGTTTAATCTTACTATTTTACTTTGGAGTCACGTGAGTGACTACGTGAAGATTTTAAAGCTCTGTGATTTCAAACCGTGTAACAGTCCATACTTCACTCACTGCCGGTCATCCAAGGGAGGAAGTATGTTATCGTAATCATACATGAACCTGTTTGCAAAACAACAATGGTATTACTTGACAATAATAACAAAAAAATTAACGCTCCCCCGGGCTTAAATTCTATATTTTTTGCAGCGTCTAAAATTCTCTCTGCAATTGAAACAGGTTTTATAATGGCTAGTTGTAGAATATTAAAAAATTATTTCCATGGACCATCCTGCTGTTATCAGGGTAGGTCCAATGGCACATCCGTGTTTAGCCGCCGACATGGATGCTGCTCTGGTGGGGTGAGATGTGTAATATCGGTATCCACTCCAGCAGCTCCCAATACCTGTTTGAGCCATCTAGAGATGGTTTGGCTCGGTACCCTGACCCAGTGGCTTACTAGTGGCTGACCCATTGTGCTTGTCGTCTCCCTCGGGAATTTTAGGTTGTGTTGTTATTGTAGAAGGTGAGTCATGACACATAACGATGGTCAGGTGGGTACGCCCGGAATTCCATAATACGTCCTGAAGTTACTGGTTTACTCTGTTTTACCAGCTCCTGAATGATGAATGTTATTTGGTCTGGTGTTATGACCATGTTGTCCAGTCTGAGTGGGTCTGTGGGTCTTGGATTGTTTTGTAATGTAAAAAACTGTAGAAATGATATTTCGTTCAAACCTAGGTTTGAATGACAATAAATTGCATTCTATTCTATAAGGCCTGGACCCTACGCTGAGTCTAAGCCATCAGCATGGCCGTATACAGGGTAGCTATCTTCAGAGTAAGGATCTGGCTGGTGGCCATCCCTAGATACGTCAGGACAACGTTGACATCCCAGATCTTGATATATCTAGGTCTAGGGTTTTGAATAGAAGGTACCTCTCTTAATTTGGCCACCAGTGGACGAGGTCCTATGGCCTGTTCCCCTTGGTGTCTATCTTAGATAGACTGACAGTGCATTTCTAGTGCATATGATAGTGCTATAGTTCAGACCTTCATTGTGGTGAAGGTTGGCCAGGAACTCTGATACATAGATATGGTGGTTGATAGTAGGTTTCTGTTCTTGAGCAGTATGTTCCCACTTTCTTATACTGGAGAGATATGGAAGTCGGTGAGATGCTGTCGTCGTGTCCATGGTCCTATTTGACAGTCCCAGGTTCATCAGAAGGTCTTTTTGGAATTTGCAACCCAGTGCTTATTATGTCATGGCATGGGTGACTTTCTTCTGATACAGGGTGGATCAGTGAAACCTGGTCTGCTGGAAATGGTCATGGGTTTCAATGACCCTGTCAAGGACCACTGGGAACCATGGCTGTGTAGACCAGTCGGTACTACCAACGTTAGAAGTAAAGTTCATCTGTATTTTGCGTAGTACTTAACTGATGAGGCAGAAAAAGGGGAAAAACATAGTCATTAGTTCCCCCCCCCAGTTCAGAGGAAATGTATCTATTGCTGCTGCCTCAAGGTCTGGCTCCCAAGCGACATATATCAGTACGTGGTGATTAAGTCGGAAAGCAAAGAAATCGATATCTAGTGTTCCATATTGCTTTGTAGTTTTAGCAAATACTTTGGGGTTTAACATGTCTGCCACAGTATTTAGCTTACCTAGTAGGTAAGTTGCTGATATGTTTGTCGACACACCATTACCAGATTGTATTGATCAAATTGTTATAAGATATCGATTTTATCCAGCCCATGTGGTTAGTATAGGCCACCATTGTGATATGTCAAATTGTAAACGAACATACAAAATGGTGCATTTTTGAACAATATGCTAGTTAACCCATAGAACGCACCCAACATTTCCAACTAGATTTTATGTGCAGTGTCTGTGGTAGTGATGACTCTAGATTAGTCCATCTGCCACCTGTTCTGGATATGGGTTTATTGACAAATGATGGAACTGGTACTACAATGTTCTCTTTCCATCATTATAGGTCTGATAAAATGCAATTTCATGGATCAGTCAAAGTGACCTGTACGTTGATTAACCACTAGCACCTTTGCTCCAATGTAGAGGTCCAAGTTGAGTAGCTGATAATGCTGCTACTGTTCCCAATTAGTCTTGCCACTTAGTTGAATGGTCGGTTGGTTGTTACCATTTAATTTGTTTTGAGTAGCTAATGCTGCTGAATTAGCTAACTCCATGGTTTTGTCTATTTGTTAATATCATCGAGATATGCCATGACAACATGTTCCTTAAGTGTCAGGGCTGATTTAAATTTCTTAGAAACAGTTTTGGCTCATATTAGCCCATTAATCTATAATTTGTGCTGCCATTGTTACCTCATCCAGGTAACTTTTTAGGTATCTTCGATGATCTTATGGATGGGCATTTGAACAGTATGCGTCTATTATTCGATGCTTACCATAAAGTATCCTAGGAATCCATTGTTTGGCAGTTGCAAACGTTTCCCATTAACGTGTGTATACCTGACGAAAGTATTCAATGTGGTTAAGTCAATGATGGTGCGACATTCACCATTTTATTTGGTTTTAGTAAATTTAACACGAATTCCAAAGGTTCATATTTAGACTTCTTTATGATCCCTTTGTATGTAACTTCTCCAGTTCAGCTTGTCCCTCATGTTCTCTTTTTAGTGAGAGGGTGAACCCCCTTTGAGGTGCATGCTGAATTGGTGGTAATTTTCCTTAAATTCAACTTATCCTTGAATACTTTTCGGTATATAACTACCAAGTGTGATAGTTTCATTAACTGGTGTAGTTCCCCCCCCCCCCCCCCCCCTCCCCCCCTGTTAGCAGAATTCTCACACCTTAATGTGATGGTGGAAACCAGACTCACCTACCTCCACTGTTGTTTTGGTGGTGTTCATCCTTTGGTTTCTGGTTCCTTGTCTGTCGGGGTGGTGTTGTTGGGGGGTGGCGCATTTTCCATGGGGCCCGCTCTGGGCCCTGTCCTGAAAGACTTGCGGGGATGGCATGCGGGCCCCGAGCTTTCACCAGTACCATGAAGTAGATGCCTACTGGTGGATGCATGGAGGTACTGCTGTCTGGTTTTGTGTGGTTTGCTCATTCCAGGTCATCATGAGGCCGAATATCTTGGATACTTCGTCCAGTTTTTAGGCTTGATTTGGTAACTTTGCCAGATAGCAGGATCTGTGGTTCTGAGGTCGGCGTTCTCACAGTCCTGTGAATTTTTTAGGTTGAGGGCAGGTTTTATGACTTCCTTCCAGAGGTTGCGGATCACATACTGTGTTGTACAGTAGGGTCAGGGTGTTTTGCCATTCTACCCTGCCCCTCTGGAATGAGCATGCGAAATGATAGCCGACATCAGGGGTATCAATATTGCAATTTTAAGTTTGGGTTTTAAATGCCCTGCTCAATGTACCCCCAGTAATGGTAGGCACTTTGAGCAAATGCAATTTTGGGGAGGCGTGATAAAGTCCAACGCCTCATGACTACCTGTCTTGGAGAGGTTTTAAAGGACAGGTAGTAAGCTGGCCGCCAGATTAGGCTGTAACAGCCATCTCGCTCGTGGTGTAGCCACGTAGCGGTATCTCACACCCAGCAGCTCTTCCTGGTCCTGTACCTCAAGCATACTCCCGATGTTGTTCAGCCAGTGACCCCTCTTCTTGACCAGCCCAGCTCTGGTCGCCAACGATCCTCTCTGATGAGGGAGATGCGATGGCCAGTGCTGTTAGTGCACTGGAGCGGGAGTGTTTGTGCTCCCTTGGCGAGCTTGCCCCAGCTCCCGAGGCAAGTCTCGCTGGAGTTTTTACTCCATGACCCTTCCCTAAGGCTTGAAAAACAGACACTTTCTCGCTCTCGGGCGGTAGTTTGCAGTGCTGGCTCTGCTGAATGAGCCGGCCTGTCCGTCTTCCGTGTGTCTGTCTCCAGCCCGCTGTGATTGGTCGCCAACTTTGCTCAGGCGGCTGCCTCTGTCGTTGTCGCGGCGAGTCTCCTTGTCGGAGTATGAGGGATTACCGGCCGGTCTGAGTCTTGATTTGCCTCCAGTCCGCTGCTGTTGGTCAGGCAGCGCTAGCGGACTGGGCTCGGCTCAGTACCTGTGTCTGTGGACCGCAGCGTGTGCGGTCCAGGTGCCGCCTCTCGCCCCACCCCCCCCCCCCCCCCCCACTGACGGAACGCTCCTTTCCTGGAGTCGAACGGGGGCAGTTTTTCCCTGAGCTGCTTTGCTCTTTCCAGCTTTCAATCTGGTGCACAAAGAAGAGCAAAGTTTGTCAATTCGAACCTGTGGGTAAGTACTTACCTGACGGTCCGTTCTTTCAAGCTTGTAGCGGGAGCGCCCGTACTCCCGTTCGTCGCTGTTGCACTGCGTGAACGCTCATGTCGCGCATGCGTGCTGGACGGGGTCTTCACGTAGTCACTCACGTGACTCCGAAGTAAAATCTGTATTTTGGTTTGTTTTGAATAAAAGCTTATTGCATTATAAAAATGTTTTTAAATGTTTAAAGTGGTCAACCAGAGCATGGAGGCCAGCACAGTGTGCTGTGGTAGGGAGCTATGTGGTACACTGCGGTATGATGTGGTACGGTGTGGTGCAGTATGGTACAGAGCAGTGTAGTGCAGTGCGGTATGTTGAGGTATAGTGTGCTGTTGTACAGGGTGGTACAGTGCCATACAGTGCTGTACGGTGTGATGCAGTTGCTGTTGTACAGTGGGGGACGGTGCAGTAGTGTGGTATGAGGTGCTATTGTACAGTGTGTTACAGCATCATACAATGCGGTAATAATGTAGTGTGTTGTGGTATGGAGCAGTGTAGTTCACTACAGTGCAGGGTGGTACAGTGCGCTGTGGTATGTTGCAGTATGGTACACTGTGATGTGGTGTAGTACACTGTGATGCAGGGTGGTACAGTACACTGTGGTATGGTGTAGTATGGTACACTGTGATGTGCTGTAGTTCACTGTGATGCAGGGTGGTACAGTACACTGTGGTATGGTGCAATATGGTACACTGTGATGTGGTGTAGTACACTTTGATGCAGGGTGGTACAGTACACTGTGGTATGGTGCAGTATGGTACACTGTGCTGTGTTGTGGTATTTGTGATACCCTGTTTGTCAGCTCCTCTATCTTTCTACCCTACTTAGAAGCCAGATGATAGACCATATTCACCCTGGAATATCTTCATGTTTTTTCTATCATTTGGCAATTATTCTATAAAGCACGTTGGAGTATTTCACTGTGTTAGAACTGCTTTACATAGAATGCTGTTGTGAAATGAGTATGCTGAATGCCAACCCCATTCGGATGGTCAACACAGCAAAGTGAAAATGTTCGTTCTGGTTATTAAATTTGTACAACTGCTGCAATCAATTATTGACGAACAACATTGTGGAGTGGTAGTGATTATTCTGAAGCTGGTGGGACGGAGGTGGGGTGGGGGTGGGGGGGAAATAGGGAGCATATCTCACTGTGCACTGTTTACAGCCCTTCAATTGCCCACATGTGCTATTTGACCAGTGTTCTACTATTGTATATTTGTAAATGTGCCAATTTTCTTAGACATCAAAAACAAATCTTTTTAATACTGTGGTTGTTTTGATTAAATTTTTGTAGTTCTATAGAAAGAGAGGGGAATAGTTTCTTGCCCTGTTTTAATGGAACTAGTAAAACAGTTAAAAGATTTAAAATAATATAATTATTTTAAACAGTTAAAAAATTACTTATTACAAATATTACAACTAAAACAGATGCTAAGCTCAACTTGTTTCCGATGTGGTTGTTTGTGATGTCATTGAGATGGAAAACCTTTGTAATTATTACCCATGTGTACAGCATAGTCTGAAATACTGGTCAATAATCTACTGTGACAGAAGGGTCAAGAGAAGCAAGTCAGATTATTCTCATGAAGGTTCGCAGCATGCTTAAGATAAACTATTCTTTAATATGTAAAATAATTGGATAGGACTTTGAAATGTTAGAAAAATAGTTGCATTGATAAGACCTGTCAAGATAGAATGACAAACATTTTAAATGTTGTTTATTACAGGCCCAACCAAGATGTGTCATCTAAGCTATTTCCATTTACCCCCATTTGGTGGACCATATCCTTCTAAACCGGTCCCATTCACCTACGTGTCTGAGTGGCTGCAATGGTGCTTTATTGTCACATGTGAAATTCTTTTTGCATCAATCATGCAGGCACGAGTCGCCGTAATTTTGTGCCATTTACAAAAAGTCCAAACTCGGGTCCATGCGCTCGATGCACTGGTTTGTTCCCGATCCAGGTAAACCACAGGCTGCTACAGAGCCTCCTCCGTCGCCCTCGACCAGCTCAGCCCCCGAACCGACGTCCCTCTCCTGCAGCAGACCATGGAGTTGCTGGAGGCAATATCCCAACTAACTAACTCCTCTGGCAACTCATTCCATATACCCATACTCAGTGGTTCCAGCAGCATCTTTGCAGAACATGGATAGGTGACATTTTGGATCGGGACCTTTCTTCAAGCAAGACCTGTTCTTGTGCTGTACTCTTCTAAATTCTATGCTCTACTTAAAAAAACCAAGTGTATCTTCAATGAAACAGGACCATGGATAGGAAAGGTAGGTTAGTTTAATTTATAGTCATGTGTACCAAGGTACAGTGAACTTTTTTTTGTTGCGTGCTAACTAGTCAGTAGATATAGAGGGATATGCAGGTATAGAGGGATATAGGCAAAATGAGGACAGGTGGGACTAGTGTAGATGGGGCATTTGGTCAGCATGGGCATGTTGGGCCGAGGGGCCTGTTTCCGTGCTGTATGACTATGATTATGTGAACCACTTCACTCAGTAAACAGCAGAAAGCCTGTAAAGACGGTGTCATCATTGGGATCTGCATACAGCCCATTGAACGAATCACCACCAATTACTTGAAGCCACACTTGGTCCCCATGTTGCAGCTGCAACAGAGTACCTCCGGAGGCTTGGTCCTCACTATTCTGGTAACTATCAAAGGTATTGAGGGTCTGAACACCGTTTTTGTACAAGGCCACCCTCATATGTTTGACGTAGACAGTGATGTGGTAGACAAAGTAATAAACCCCCGGGTGCTGACATGTAAATCTCCCAGTGGTGGGGTCATAGTGACGTTGGCTGTTGTACAAGATCTTTTCAAATTTAATTGGGGCACCCGAACGAGGCATCTTGGATATTTCCGTCAACCCTACGCTAAAAGCACTGTTCCGTATCACTGCATTCTCCCCAGTGTTCCCTTTCTCCCCACGATCCCCTCTGCCTCCCTTTATACCCTGAATTCCGGGAAGCCCTGATGGACCATCGGCACCTAGGTCTCCTCTTACACCTGGGAAACCTGGAGGTCCCCTGGCACCAGGTGGTCCAATCTTTCCCTGCAGTCCCACAGCTCCCTTTTCCCCTTTTGGACCTAGAGGTCCTGAGTCTCCTTTGACCCCCTGCTCCCCTTGCAGTGCTACTTCCCCCTTTTGTCCCTTGTGTCCGAATGGTCCAGGAATTCCCTTTGGTCCCATTTTGCCTGGTATTCCTTTAGTACCTTGTTCCCCTCGTCTTCCTTTTGTACCTGCTGCACCAGGGGGGCCTGAAATCACAAGAAGAAACAAGGAACTCCAGATACTGGTTTACACAAAAGAACGCAAAGTGTTGGAATAACTCAGTGGGTCAGGCAGCCTCGCTGGAGAACATGGATTAGTGACATTTCACGTTAGAACCATTTTCAGACTAATTGGTGAAGAAATATTGATGCACAGTGTATAAACACAATTGGACACCTGTGATACACGGGGCGTCACACTGGTAGAGCTGCTGCCTCCCAGCGCCAGTGACCCGGGTTCGATCCTGACCTTGAGTGCTGTCTGTGTGGAGTTTGCACATTCTCCCTGGTTCCTCCGGGTGCTCCGGATTTCCACCACATCCCAAAGACCTGTGGGTTTGTAAATTAAGTGGCCTATGTAAATTGCCCCGAGCTTCTAAGGAGTGGGTGAGAATGTGGGATAACATAGAACTAGTAATCAATGGTCAGTGTGGATTCGGTGGGACAAAGGACCTATTTTCATGCTGTATTTTTCCAATCAATTTTTCAATATGAAGGCATATGCCACGCTTGCCTTCATCTGTCGGGGCATTGAGTATAAGATGCAGGAAAGCATGTTACAACTTTTGAGGACTTTGGTTAAGCCACATTTGGAGTATTGTGTGCAGTTTTTATCACTCCATTACAGGAAGGATGTGGAAACTTTGCAAAGGGTGCAGAGGAAATTCACAAAGTTGTTGCCTGGATCAGAGGGTATTATCTATAAGGAGAGGTTGGACAAACGTGCCTTGTTTACTGTGGAACTTCGGAGGCTGAGAGGAGACATAATAGAGGTTCGGAAAATTATGAGTGGCATAGGTTGAACAAACAATCAAAATCTTTTTCCCAGCGTGGAAATGTCAAAAACCAGAGGGTACAGCATTATGGTACAGCTTTCTCCCACTCCACCCCACCTTCCTCTATCTTTCAGTCTGAAGAAGAGTTCTGCCCAAAATATCACCTATTCCTTTTCACCAGAGATGCTGCCTGACCCGCTGAGTTACTCCAGTATTTTGTGTCTATCTACTTTAAGGTAAGATTCGCAAAGTTTAAAGGAGATGTGTGCAGCAAGTTTGTTTTACACAGAGGGTGGTGGGTGCCTGGAACACGCTGCCAGTGGTGGTGGTGGAAGCAGATACAATAGTGCCATTTGAGAGGCTTTTCGAGAGGCACATGGATATACAGGAAATGGAGGAATATGGATCATGTGCAGGCAATTAGTTTATCTTTTCATGTTCGGCCCAGACATTGTGCGTCTAAGGGCCTGGTCCTGTGTTGTACTGTTCTGCGTGTAGGGAGGAACTGCAGATGCTGTTGCAAAGTGTTGGAGTGACTCAGCAGGTCAGGCAGCATTCCTGGAGAAAAAGGATGGGTGACATTTCGGGTTAGGACCATTCTTCAGACTGCAGTTCTAAATGCTTTGTGAAATAAGAAAACAGAAAATCCATGTGTTTTTTTTCTCTCAATCAATCTGTTAAGAGAAGGGGCAAAATCATTTAGAGTTACTGTTCTTGATTATCTTTCCTGCTGGATGCCACTCTTGCTGTTTATAGACATACTCTGACAGGTCATTTGTTTACACGGCTTGTGTAGGAAGGAACTGCAGATGCTGGTTTAGAACGGATAGACGCAGAAAGCTGGAATAACTCAGTGGGACAGGCAGCATCTTTGGAGAGAAGGAATGGGTGACGTTTCGGGTCGAGACCTTCAGATTAGTCAGGGAAAGGGGAAACAAGGTGATGATGTAGAGAGATAAAGAACAATGAATGAAAGATATGCAAAAAAGTAACAATGATAAATAAACCAGGTTTTATAGTCTAGGCTTTAATCAGAAAAAAATATATATATATTTGAATGTGGACATAAAATGCTGGAGTGCCTCAATGGGTCAGAGAGTATCTCTGGAGGAAAAGAATAGATGACATTTCGGGTCTAAACCCGAAACATCACCCATTTCTTTTCTCTAGAGATGCTGCCTGACCCGCTGAGGTACTCCAGTATTTTGTAACTATCTTCGGTGTAAACCAGCATCAGTAGTTCCTTCCTACATATATATTTTAATGTGTGTGTTTGGCTTCGGTTTAGATTAGTTTCTATAGCACGATATTGTAGGGACAATATTTAAATTGTTCTATTCCCTCTCAAACAGGAAAAGCCAAACATTTATGAATCAAGGCTGTTATTAACATGCTGGCGAGAGTTGAATTCAAACAGTGATGGTACGTTCATAAGAATACATTCAGTTCAACAAGGCACAGTGGGGTAGTAGCAGGGTTGCTGCCTGACAGCGCCGGTGACCCGGGTTCGATCCCGACTTTGGATGCTGTCTGTACGTAGTTTGCATGTTCTCCCTGTGACCGTGTGGGTTTTCTCCAGGTGCTCCGGATTCCTCCAACATTCCAAAGACGTGCAGGTTTGTAGGTTAATTGGCTTCTGTATATTGTCCCTAAGTGTACATGATAGTGCCGGTGTACGGAGTGATCACTAGTCCACATGGACTCGGTGGGCCGAAGGGCCTGTTTCCATGTTGTATCTCTAAAACTTAAAAAACTAAGCCACCTGCCCAGACTTTAGAAACACAGGCAGACCCGGTGAGCAATTGAATGGAAAATGCCTCTTACCTGGTGTTGCAGGTTCGCCTTTAGATCCCTCGGGTCCTCTGGGTCCAAATTTCCCAACCTCGCCTATTTAAAGAAGTCTGTGAGAATTATTTTACTACAATCTCTTTATACAAGTTAAAAGATGTAGAATTCTATGCAGCCTGCATGAACATGGACTTCATGTTGCTTCGACTCAATGCCCTGACCCATGACAGACCGTATGTCTTGTTCACCACTCTGTCTATTTGTGTTGCCGCTTTCAGGGAGTATGGATTTGGTCCCCGAGATCCCTATTTGCACCAATGCTGTTCAGGGTTATGCCGTCAACTGTATATTTTCCTCTTACATTCGACCTCCCAGTGCAGCACCTCACACTTGCTCTGCTAGACCCCACCTGCCATGTTTCTGTCCATTTCTGTAATGAGATCTATAACCCCCAGTATACTTTGACAGCATTTCCTCACAATCCATGACCCCAGTAATCCTGCCCTTTCATGAGGATTTAGATATGAAAGGTTATTTATAAAGGAATAGTGAAAATCTCATGCTGAGAGAATGGAGCAGCTGGGCTTGTACACTCTGGAGTTTAGGATGAGAGGGTATCTCATTGAAACATATAAGATTGTTAAGGGCTTGGACACACTAGAGGCAGGAAACATGTTCCCGATGTTGGGGGAGTCCAGAACCAGGGGCCACAGTTTAAGAATAAGGGGTAAGCCATTTAGAACGGAGACGAGGAAACACTTTTTCTCACAGAGAGTGGTGAGTCTGTGGAATTCTCTGCCTCAGAGGGTGGTGGAGGCCGGTTCTCTGGATGTTTTCAAGAGAGAGCTAGATAGGGCTCTTAAAAATAGCGGAGTCAGGGGATACGGAGAGAAGGCAGGAAAGGGGTACTGATTGGAGATGATCAGCCATGATCACATTGAATGGTGGTGCTGGCTCGAAGGGCCGAATGGCCTACTCCTGCACCTATTGTCTATTGTATCTAACCACACAATAAATAAAATGCTATGGTGTGGTAGGAGCTCCCAGCGGGCCGTGGCCTGTTGGCGGGAAGCCCCCGCGCCGGCCCCTGCTTGTACTAAGTCCCTCCGGGCCACGGTCTATGGGGATAGCCGCCGAGCTGGCTCTGCTCTTCCCCGAAAACCAGAGACCGGGAGGATGGAGCCGGTGATGAGGATGGGTGAGGAGTGAGGCCAGTAGAAGAGGGAACTGGGGTCTGCCCTACTGGGCCCTTGAGGTTGGCTGCGGGAGGAGCCCCCGGGGTGAGGAGAGGGACATCCAAGGGAAGGTGATGGCTGAAGGCCCATAGCAGCCGGGGGCTCGTCTGGAGCTTGCCTGAATCGGACACCACTCACAACAACTAGAGCGGTGACTGGACTTTGAAAATAGCGCCAAAACCTGGTGCCGCTTGCACGGGGTCTCAGCGGACGATCTCTGTATACTTTGCTAATCGGAGATGTGCTTGGCTATGGCAATACTCTACTGGACTGCTGGTAAAAAAATAATTTCACTGCGCCTTTGCACGTGACAATAAAGCCACATTGATAACTCTACCTGTGTCTCCTTTATCACCCTTGGAGCCGTCCCGCCCATCTCTTCCAGGAATGCCGTTATGGCCGGGATTTCCTGGAATTCCAGGATGTCCAGCTCTACACGACTCCATTCTGGTCACCTCACCATTCACCAGTGCCATTGGCACGAGAAGCACCCAGACCTGCATCCTGGATTCAGATGCTCACAATCAGAGTGTTGTTATCACAAATCTAAAGACAATAAGAGAATTTCAGTGCAGACCGCAGAACTAAAGAACTAACCAATGACTTTGATTTTTAAAGGTTATAACTGCAGAATTATTTTTTCATTTATTGATTTAACTTGGAAATTTGGTGTAGGTTAAGATGGAAATATAAGAAGAATTGCAAAAAATATTTATCAGATCCAAATGAGGGGTGAATGGTCATCTATAAACTACTGGAGAAAGTCAGCAGGTCATGCTGCTTGAGGAAGAGGAGGAATTTCTTTAGTCGGTGGTAAATCTGTGGAATTCATTGCTGCAGATGGCTGTGGAGGCCAAATCATTGTGTATTTTTAAAGTTGAGACTGAAAAGTTCTTGATTAGTAAGGGTGTCAAAGGGGAGAAGATATGAGAATGGGGTTGAGAATGAAAGATAAGGTCATAAGGAATTGGAGTAGAATTAGGCCATTCGGCCCATCAACTATTCCACCATTCAATCATGGCTGATTTATCTCTCCCTCCTAACCCCATTCTCTTGGTAGCTAATGTAACCCCAATTTTTAAAAAGGGAGGGAGAGAGAAAACGGGGAATTACAGACCAGTTAGTCTAACATCGGTGGTGGGGAAACTGCTAGAATCAGTTATTAAAGATGGGATAGCAGCACATTTGGAAAGTGGTGAAATCATTGGACAAAGTCAGCATGGATTTATGAAAGGTAAATCATGTCTGACGAATCTTATAGAATTTTTCGAGGATGTAACTAGCAGAGTGGATAAGGGAGAACCAGTGGATGTGTTATATCTGGACTTTCAGAAGGCTTTCGACAAGGTCCCACATAAGAGATTAGCATACAAACTTAAAGCACATGGTATTGGGGGTTCAGTATTGATGTGGATAGAGAACTGGCTGGCAGACAGGAAGCAAAGAGTAGGAGTAAACGGGTCCTTTTCACAATGGCAGGCAGTGACTAGTGGGGTACCGCAAAGCTCAGTGCTGGGACCCCAGCTATTTACAATATATATTAATGATCTGGATGAGGGAATTGAATGCAACATCTCCAAGTTTGCGGATAACACGAAGCTGGGGGGCAGTGTTAGCTGTGAGGAGGATGCTAGGAGGCTGCAAGGTGACTTGGATAGGTTGGGTGAGTGGGCAAAGGCATGGCAGATGCAGTATAATGTGGATAAATGTGAGGTTATCCACTTTGGTGGCAAAAACAGGAAAGTAGACTTTTATCTGAATGGTGGCCGATTAGGAAAAGGGGAGATGCAACGAGACCTGGGTGTCATGGTACAACAGTCATTGAAAGTAGGAATGCAGGTGCAGCAGGCAGTGAAGAAAGCAAATGGTATGTTAGCATTCATAGCAAAAGGATTTGAGTATAAGAGCAGGGAGGTTCTACTGCAGTTGTACAGGGTCTTGGTGAGACCACACCTGGATTATTGCGTACAGTTTTGGTCTCCTAATCTGAGGAAAGACATTCTTGCCATAGAGGGAGTACAGAGAAGGTTCACTAGACTGATTCCTGGGATGGCAGGACTTTCATATGAAGAAAGACTGGATAGACTCGGCTTGTACACGTTGGAATTCAGAAGACTGAGGGGGGGTCTTATAGAAACTTACAAAATTCTTAAAGGGTTGGACAGGCTAGATGCAGGAAGATTATTCCCGATGTTGGGGAAGTCCAGAACTAGGGGTCACAGTTTAAGGATAAGAGGGAAGACTTTTAGGACCGAGATGAGGAAATAATTTTTTACACAGAGAGTGGTGAATCTGTGGAATTCTCTGCCACAGAATGTAGTTGAGGCCAGTTCATTGTCTATATTTAAGAGGGAGTTAAATGTGGCCCTTGTGGCTAAAGGGATCAGGGGGTATGGAGAGAAGGCAGGGATGGGATACTGAGTTGGATGATCAGCCATGATCATATCAAATGGCGGTGCAGGCTCGAAGGGCCGAATGGCCTACTCCTGCACCTATTTTCTATGTTTCTTGCCTTCTTCCCAGAACCTCTGACACCTGTACTAATCAAGAAAGATAGATCAGCCACGATCACATGGCAGAGCAGATCCAGGCTGTGAGCTGTAGGTTGCCAACCCCTGTCCTAGATGTCAGGCCTCATTGTGACCCCCCCCCCCCATGTTTTAAAAGCAATTTCCACTGCATGAAAGCAGCAATTCATTCACTCAAACGTTTGTTTTTCTTTTGAGGCGAGACGTTAGGAGATCTCCGCAGCCGCGCGGGGCGGCGAAGGCTGGTTACACACTTGTTGGCTGCAAATACTCACGCGGCACGCTGGGTGAGGGCGGGGCAAATATACACACACAAGGCCGGTGATCAGTGATCGCTCAGCCCCCCCACTTTCAAAAAAGCTCCACGGCCCCTGCCCATGGTTTACATTGATGGCACCAAAGTAGAGATGGTTGAAAGCTGCAAGTTGCCGAGAGTAAATGCACCAGCAACTTGTCTTGGACCTGCCATATTGAAGCAATGGCCAAGAACAGACATGCCTCTGTCCTTAGAAGGCTTAGGAAGCTTGGATGTCCCCAACAACTATCACAAACGTCTGCAGAGGAGCCATAGAAAGTTCCATAGACTTTTATCAGGATGCATCACAGAATGGTTTGGGATCAGTTCCATCCAAGACCACAAGAAATTACATAAATTTGTGGCGCAGCCCAGACCATCACACAACCCAACCTCCCTTCCATTGACTCCATTTACACTTCATGGTGCCTCGGCTTAATCAAGAACCAGTCTTGCTCCAGACACTCCCTCTTCTCCCCTCTCCCACAAGGCAAGAGGTACAAATGTATGAAAACGCACAGCTCCAGATTCAGATACAGTTTCTTCCCAACTGTTATCAGGCAACTGAACCTTGCTATCAACAACTAGAGAGCAGTATTGAGCTACTATCTACCTCAATTAAGGCCCTCAGATTATCTTTAATCAGATTTACTGGACTTGGTCTTGCACTAAATGTTATTCCTTTTATCCTGATTCTGTACACTATGGATGGCTTGATTGTAATCATGTATAGTTTACTAACCATTGACTGGTTAGTAAGCAACAAAAGCCTTTCACTGTACGTCAGTACACATGACAATAAACTAAACTAAACTAAACTGTCCTGCTGAGTTCCTGCAGCAGTTTGACTTTTTTTGCACAACATTTCAGCAGTCTCTTGTTTCTGGATAGTAAACTAGAATCAAGGCAGCAAAAGTGGAATGAGGGGCTGAGGCCTTTGCTCAGACAAAGCATTAAAAGCTGGCACATGGAATAGTTAATCAGTTGAAAGGATTCAGAACTATTATGATTGTTGGGGTAAAGACCAAGGAGCAGGGACTTAGAAAGTACATTTGTAAATGATTTATGGAAGAAATATCTAGCTGGATAAGATGCTGGAAACGTTCAGCATGTCAGAGAAATTGAGTTAACATTTCAGGTTGAAGACCCTTCATCAGAACTGGGACACAAAGATAAAAAGATAGCTTTAAGAAACTACAGAGTACTACGTTTTACAGAGTACTGCTTACATATCTAGTTTAGTTTAGAGATACAATGCATAAACAGGCCCTTCAGCCCACTGGATCTGCGCTGACCAGTGATCACTGCCTACAATAACACTATTCTACACACACACGAGGGACAATTTACAATTTTACCGAAGCCAATTAACCTGCATGTATTTAGAATGTGGTAGGGAACTGGAGCACCAGGAGAAAGCTCACGGGGTCACAAGGAGAACGTACAAAATTCGTATAGACAGCAAACACAGTCAGGATCAAACCCGGGGTCTCTGGCGCTGTAAGATAGCAACTCCACTGCTGCGCCGATGTGCCGCCCCCTCTGTGAACGTGGATAGATAATGTAGTCTCCTCCACTACACTGGAGGAAGCAAATACTGATTTGCTCTCTAAAACATCAATGGTTAGTCCATGTGCATGACCTGAGCTTCCTCTTGCCTGCCATTTTAATTAGTCTCCGTGACTCATCTCCACGGCAACCCTGGTTTTACCTTATCCTGGATATTCCCTATGGCCTATCCATCCCCCCCCTGCCACCATTTGGGATTATGTTTACCATCGTCACTTGTACAGAGGCACAGTTAAACGATTTGTCTGTGTACTAAGTAAGTTAATGAATGCAATTGTTTAATTGGCTTCTATAGATTATCCCCAGTGTGTAGGATAGAACTAATGTACGGGTGATCACTGGTCGGCGCGGGCTCGGTGGGTTGAATGGTCTGTTTCCACGATGAAGACAGACAAAATGCTGGAGTAACTCAGCGGGTCAGACAGTATCTCTGAAGAAAAGGAATAGGTGACGATTTAAAAAAAGGGTATCAATCAGAAACATCACTTATAACTTTTCTCCAGAAATGCTGCCTGACGTGCTGAGTTATATCTTCAGTATAAACCAGCATCTGCAGTTCCTTCCTACACTGGTTCCACACTGTCTCCACACTAAACTGAATTAGAGGCAACTGCATGAAATTTGAATTCTCCAACAAATACTATCCCCCTCATCCTTTTATCTCGCTTCCCTGTCACACTTGGGTACACACCCATTTCTCCCACAAATCCACATCCCTTTCCCCTTCCATCTCTATCCCTTCTCTGATTTCACATTTCATACCTCTTCTCTCTCTACCACAGCCATTTGTTCTTCCATGTTCTTCAAAGGTGCTTCTTGACCCGCTGAGTTACTCCAGCACTTTGTGTCTTTTTTTGTAAACCAACATCTGCAGTTCCTTGTGTTCACATTCAAAGGGCCACTTTTGCCTTTTGTGTAGAAAGAATCTGCAGATGCTGGTTTATACCAAAGATTGACACAAAGTGTTGGAGTAACTCAGCGGGTCAGGCAGCATCTCTGGGGAAAAAGATGGGTGATGTTTCAACTCAGGACCCTCTTACTGCCTTTTGTGCTCCTTCCGACAGTCTACTGACCTCTGCTGGAAAACACAGAGCAGAAATCATGATATGTTGAGGATTCTTTCAATCAAAAGAATAACCTCTAGACCTCTCATGCCAATGCTAGCATGATCACTGAAGTGTGAGCATTTTAAATCCAACATTCTAGTTGTGGCAGACTGAACACCTATGCTTGGTCCACCAAAGCCTACGGGATCTCCCAGTTGCCAACCATTTCAACTCCCCTTCCCATTCCCCAGTCTGAAGAAGGGTTCTGGCCTGAAACGTCACCCATCCTTTATCTCCAGAGAAGCTCCCTGACCCACTGAGTTACTCCAGCACTGTGTGTGTCTATCTTCTTTCCCATACTGACCTTTCTGTCCTGGGCCTCCTCCATTGCCAGAGTGAGGCCACGTGCAAACTGAAGGAACAACACTTCATATTTCGCTTGGGTAGCTTACAACCCAGTGGTATGGACGTTTTGAATTGTCTCATTTTAAGTAAATTCTACTTACACTCACCTTCCCACTCCTCCCTTGCCCCACTTCCTCCACCCGTTGTTTAAACCAGTTCCACAGTTCTCCACATCGTTTCCCTCCTGAGGTCACACCTTCCCTAGCCAACAATAGGCCATTTGGCAATCATGGCTGTCAACTAGTGGGAGATTACTTCACCCAAGCTGCGTGCAATGTGAATATTACAACTAACCAACCTGCATAACAGCTGTTGGCTGACAAAAATAATCAAATAGTAAAATGATATAACAACTGTGCTGAATCATTACACTGCCATTTCAAGTTCTTATCTTCAAAACTATGATATTTATTTTTGTTGTAGGAGTTACAAGTAAAGAAAGCTAATTGTGAGTCTGATCATCTCAGGTTTAAGGGAAATGCTTCCAATAGTGTCACTATGTATCCCACTGCTTTGGAGACATTAGCTGCAACATTCTTTCAAAACAATAATAAACAATATCATTACAATAGATACATTTCTCAAAGTATAAAACAAATAGCTGAAGTTAGCGGATCAGGCAGCATCTGAAGGAATGGATTGGTGACATTTCAGATCAGGACTCTTCTTCAGACTGAAGAAGAGTCCTGAGCCAAAGTGTCGCCAAGAGTCTGAAGAAAGGTCCCAACCCTAAACGTTGCCGAGTTTGAAAAAAAGTCCTGATCTAAAATGTCACCTATCCATTCCTTCCACAGATGCTGCCTGACCTGCTGAATTATTCCAGCCTTTGTGTCTTACTCAAGATTCCAGCATCTGCAGTTCCTTGTGTCTAGAGAAGTATAACATTGGCTCTAAAGAACGTTATGATATCTTTAAACTGTGGAAGGCACAGTTCCTTTATTTGAACTCTGTTAATGATCAATAATTGAGCAACTGTTATTGTCCACGCATCTTGCACACAAAGCTCAGTGCAGTAATAGTCAATGAAAGAGCACTAGTGCTAACATGAAGCTGAAGCCCGTGTACACTATTGCTCAACATGATCACAAATTGTAAATGCTCAATGTCAATTAATGTCCATGCACCTGACACTGCAACTGCATCATCACTTTAATAACATTGTTGCTGTGACTTAAAGTTCGAACAATTCGACCACAAAATATTTTTCACTTTGTAAGACTTTATTAGACTTGTGAGGACATAGAGTCCTTTGAGTCAAAGCCAGTTCACAGAACAATCCCATCTGTCTCGTTCCTTCGCTTTATTTCTCTGCCATCTATTCTCTCTCATCTTCCCTGTCACTCTCCTGCTGCCCCACTAAATGAGGGACAAAGTCTGAAAAAGGGTTTCGACCCGGAATGTTGCCTATTTCCTTCGCTCCATAGATGCTGCCTCACCCGCTGAGTTTTTCTAGCATTTTTGTCCACCTTTGATTTTCCAGCATCTGCAGTTCCTTCTTAGACAGTTTACAGTAAGTATAACCATATAACAATTACAGCACGGAAACAGGCCATCTCGACCCTTCTAGTCCGTGCCGAACACATAATCTCCCCTAGTCCCATATACCTGCGCTCAGACCATAACCCTCCATTCCTTTCCCATCCATATAACTATCCAATTTATTTTTAAATGATAAAAACTAACCTGCCTCCACCACCTTCACTGGAAGCTCATTCCACACAGCTACCACTCTCTGAGTAAAGAAGTTCCCCCTCATGTTACCCCTAAACTTCAGTCCCTTAATTCTCAAGTCATGTCCCCTTGTTTGAATCTTCCCTACTCTCAGTGGGAAAAGCTTTTCCACGTCAACTCTGTCTATCCCTCTCATCATTTTAAAAACCTCTATCAAGTCCCCCCTTAACCTTCTGCGCTCCAAAGAATAAAGCCCTAACTTGTTCAACCTTTCTCTGTAACTTAGTTGCTGAAACCCAGGCAACATTCTGGGTTTACAGTACAGTAATTAATCTAACAACGTGCCCTTCAGGATGTTGGAGGAAACCAGATCACCCAGGAGAAGATAGACACAAAGTCCTGGAGTAACTCAGTGGGTCAGGCAGCATCCCTGGAGAAAAGGAATAGGTGATGTTCAGGTCGGAACCCTTCTTCAGACTGAAAGTACGGGTTTTTAGCCAAACGTCACTTATTCCTTTTGTTCAGAGATGCTGCCTGACCCTCTGAGTTATTCCAGCACTTTGTGTCTTTCTTTGGTATAAACCAGCATCTGCAATTCCTTCCTACACCTAGGGGAAACCCTTCTGGTCACAAGGAGAACATGCAAACTTCATGTGGACAGCTGCCAAAGCCAGGATCGAACCTGGGTCACTGAGAGGGTGTAGCACACTGTGCCTTTCCTAGAATACAGATGTTACTCTATCTACCAATAAATATAGCATTTAAAAGGTTTCCCTTGATGTAAATTCCATTTGTTTAAGATAGGTTCTAAATGAGACTGATTGCAGAGGTGAAAATAAATAGCAATACACAAAGTTTACTTAATTAACAAAATAAAGCTCTGCCAACTTACTGTTTCAGCTGCCACCTCTGAATGGACTCATTTTCAAATGAACGGTTCCAAATATAAATCATAAACCCCCCCCCCCCCCCAGTACAATTAGTAAACCACATTAGTTATTAAGAAATGCATTCCATCAAAGACAAACTAGATGCAACAAAGTGCCTAGATATCCCTTGTAACCCAAGTAGAAGCATTTCCAATTTTAACAAATGATTAATATTTATATTGGCAAAATTCCGAGAAAAAGGATAAATCATTTCTTGGTTCATTTAGCCTTAAGGTTCAACTGGCCCAAATTTATCAAAATATTACAAAGTATTTGCATATGATGATCGTTTGACAGCACTGGTCCTGTACTCGCTGGCGTTTAGAAGAATGAGGGGGGACTTCATTGGATCTCAATAGCAAAAGGCTTGGATAGAGTGGATATGGAGAGGATGTTTCCACTAGTGGGAGTCTAGGACTAGAGGTCATAGCCTCAGAATTAAAGGACGTTCCTTTAGGAAGGAGATGAGGAAGAATTTATTTAGTCAGAGGATGGTGAATCTGTGGAATTCATTGCCACAGAAGGCTGTGGTGGCCAAGGCAATGGATATTTTTAAGGCAGAGATAGATATTCTTGATTAGTACGGGTGTCAGGGGTTATGGGGAGAAGGCAGGAGAATGGGACTTGGAGGGAGAGATAGATCAGCCGTGATTGAATGGCAGTCGACTTGATGGGCTGAATGGCCTAATTCCCCTCCTATCACTTATGAGCTACACTCACTTCTTTCAGAACAGATTGAAAAAAGACCATGGAATACATGCTGGCAAATTGGATTTGTGTAGATCGGTACTTGATGGATGGGACAAATGTTCTGTTAGTGTAGTGTGACTCTATTAATTGACTTGGTACCAATTATAGGTTGTAACTGGGATCAGCAAGTTCCTAGGAATAAATATCACCAGCAATTTGTGCTGGAGCAGCCATGCACATCAACGCCTCTACTTCCTTAGAAGGCTTAGGAAGTTCAGCATGTCCCCAACAACCTTCACTAACTTCTGCAGATGCGCCATAAAACGCATCTTATCGGGATGCATCACAACCTGGTTTGGGAACAGCTCCTTCCATGACAAGAAATTGTAGAGTTGTGGACATAGCCCAGACCATCACACAAACTAGCTTCCCTTCCATTAACTCCATCCACACTTCACGTTGCCTCGGCAAGGCCACCAGCATAATCAAGGAGTCACACCTCGGTCACTACCTCTATTCCCTCTCCCATCGGGCAAGAGGCAACCCCCCCCCCCCCCCCGCCGCCCACACCCCCAATGTCCATTAATATCAAGGGTTTACTGTACATGATTATGCTTCAGTGTCAGTTTAATTTTTAGTCCCCACGTAAGTTTAGTGCTATTGCTGTGGTGTTTTGAATGCATTATGCTTGCTACATTATTGGTAAACTTATACCAAACTATTCACTGTTAATTTTTTCTTACAATGTGAACAAAGTGCATCACTTGAAGAGTGCCTTGTAAAGACTTCCATGAATACCCCTTGTGATTTTTTTCACGTGTGAAAATTAGATTTCTCTTGGCAGAGCTCAGCCTTACATTGAACGAAGATGGACACAAAATGCTGGAGTAACTCAGCGGGACAGGCAACATCTCTGGAGTCTGAAGAAGGGTATTGACCCAAAACGTCAACCATTCCTTCTCTCCAGAGATGCTACCTGTCCCGCTGAGTTACTCCAGCATTTTGTGTCTATCTTCGGTTTAAACCAGCATCTGCAGTTCCTTCCTACACCTTACATTGAAGCAAATTGCCCATCAATATCTACTCACTTTCTCCAGGTCAGAGATGTTGCTATTTGACAAGCACACGGGGCCTAGTAATGCCTGAATTTTGTGGGATGCATGGCAGTTTTTTTTTCAATTCTAGGGATCAAAGGTGCTTTTATTGTCACATGTGCAAATGCACAGTAAAAATCCTCTTACATACTGTCCAGTACAGTATTACCACACCCAAGATCAGCAGTGTACAGAAATAGTCCACTGAACCCACAAACAAGGGGTGCCATGTTTTGGTACCATTGTCAAAGTCCAGTCAGCGCTCTAGATCTTACGAGCAGTGCCCGCTCCAGACAAGCACCAAAATGTGCTACTTCACATTCCTTATCCAGATTCACACCATTCAATTGTGTTATTAAAACAAAATGAAAAAGACCCTCTATTCCACAGGATGGCAATTCTATTCAAACAAAGTCACGATTCTTCTAATCATGCACTGGAACTTGCTGTTTGAGTAAAACCAGACTCTTGCATTAACACACTAACGAAGCAAAGATATTTACTGCTTGAAGTGAGAAAATCATATTTATTTCACCAAAATAAATGATTTTAGCAATTGTTTTTATTACATTAACTGCAGATAAATTACTTACTGCATCAATAAAAACCAAACAAGCTTAAAAATAGTTACATCAGCTATGTACATTTATGCTTTAAGTACTAATATTGTACATTATCAATTGGTCATAAGAATGCACAGAAACACATCCCAGCCATTACTATTATATGATAGTTAAATGTCACAAAAAGAAAACTAGTACTGGATACATACGCCCTCAGTATGTACAGACCAATTTGTATATATTGCAAATAATTTGGAAGTATCCAGTGACCAGACACTGTGAAATGAAGGGGAGAGCATTATATTGTTTTTAGATACTATGGCTAATGTACTTTAGTGCAGAAAACTAGTAGCTTGATAATAACATGTCCCCTACATTCCTCTGCAACGTAAAAGATGCTTTTCAAAATGTTTTTGTTATAAATACATTTTTTAATGCCATTCAATTTTAAGGCATCACTTGCACAATAAATTAGTAAATAGTGGAAAAAAACAAACATTGCTACTTTGTTTAAAGTACATTTTAAAGTCAAGACTTTATAAAATACTTGCAAAAAATTCATGATCCTGATAAGTTAGCTGTATCATCAGACCATATATGGCTGGATTACATTTCCAGAAAGATGAAGCAATTCCATAGCTGATATTGCATTCACCGAGACACATACTGAGTAGAATTGGGAGGCAATAGCTTGGTTTTGGTTTTCACAGTTCATACCATAATTACAATGATCACTAAAATAAAAACAAAGGCGATGAGTCTTGTGTGCTTGTTTTGGTATTCTTCTTGTGGAATGGTGAGAATTATATTTCCTTTCCATTGAGATTGCTGGGTTACATGCAGCAAGAGGAAGAACATTTCTATTGTGCTTTTAATGCAAGTAAACAATACATCTTAAGGCCTTGATAAGTTAAAAATATAATTCAGGCAAAAAATACTTTATTTCCCTTGAGATTAGCTGTTTTTGTGAAGGAATCCATCAGCAACTGTCTTTATTTAAAGCACACATAAAGTTTACGAACATATGTTTATGTACATTTTGGGAACATGTCACACGGCAATAAAAGACTGGAAAAAAACCCTGACACTGAGCCAGGGCTTGTGATTTACCTCGGTTGGTATATGGACATTTTCATTTCTATAAAATATCAAGGCAAGTGATGTACCACATGATTAACTAACATATCTTGTACCAATGTAAAGATGGGAAAGGGTGAAGCTGTCCTCAATAATGGTGTCATTCATATTAAGGAAATATTTGCAAAATAACCTGCAATATATGTTAAACTATATTATCAATTCATCATGCAGTACATTTAGAACTGTTGTTTTTGGTGACTGCCTGCTTGCCAGGCTGATTAGTTATCAGAAAGACTTCGATCATTGCCTGGCTGATTAGTTATCAGAAAGACTTCAATAGTTCAATTGAGCAGTGCGGAGAGTAGAAGCACAATCTGGATTCGCACTTGATGGCTTTCTTGTTCAACTATTTTCAGAATTGTCTTCCCACAACTGTCAATCTCTTGTGATTGGTTTAGTTTTTAACCTCATCAAAACCAAATTCCTTTTCATTTCTTAAAGGAGGTTAATTTGCTAAAGCTGTGCCAGAATGGAGATGGTTTGCGTTTGGGCTCAGCCAGTGCAAAAACTTGTTGTTGGGGAATACTGGTAGGCACGGTGATGTGTCGCTGATGGAGTGGGTGAAGGGACTGGTGGAGAGGAGGAACAGAAAATCCACTATAATTCAGTCCTAAAGCAGAGAAAACATAGAATGATATTGCACTATTAACAAAATGCTTAAATCATGAAGTGAACAAAAGGAATAACGTTACTATAATTATTCATGCATACACTGACAGCTAATGCCCTTTTAACCAAAAATTCAACTTTACTATCCAAAAGATTTTGGAGTTTCAAATTCACCCTACTGAATATGTAGAGGGCTTGCAGAAACCTAGTGACAAAAATGTCAAAAGCTCCAGAGTACATTCAGTTCAGTCTTCCATAGATCATATTAGATATTCTATTCATAACACAAATAGGGATTTCTGACATGAGTAAACCTATTCAAATATTCACCCTGGTCATTCCCTCTTCTCCACTCTCTCGTCACGTTGAAAGCACCAACCACAAGATTCTGGAACAGCTACTGCCCTGCTGTTCTCAGAGTACTGAACGGTCCTGCCATAACCTAGGGTGTAGTCCAGATCTTCCAACAAACTGAGCACTTTTCTCACTGCAGACTTTTAATCTGCACTTTCTGTAACTGTAAAGCTATTTTCTGCAAGACTTTATTCTGCACTCTGGTATGTTTTCTCTTTGCTCCATTATAAGTGTATGGCTTGATTGTATTCATGTCTAGTATGATTTTATTTGACTGGATAGCATGCAAACAAAGCTTTTCACTCACGTGCACTACACATAACAATAATAAACTAATAACAATACCAGTAGATCCTGATCATTTTATAGAAACAAGGATGGTTTCATGTCATGCTTGCTTTCATTTTCATGAGAAAATTCTAAAATCGAGAATTTGATTTATTGGCTCTGTTGTTTCCAATAGCTCAACCTCATTATCACTGGCCTTCTCCGTAAAATATTGGGTTTTGGGTTAGTTTTGTTCCTTATTTTAAAATGGTAATAAAAGTGCTTGATTACATTTTAACTCAAAGCACAAACAATTCATATTTTCATTAGAAATGTATATTTTGTGAATGTTTTATGCAACACAAAATATAAATAACTTTTGTTGCAACATATCAACAAGATGTAGTGAGTCACCTACATGTAACGAGCCACTGTTTGAACAGCCTGGCACACACAGATGGAATCTGCTTCACGATTACTTCCCGACCAAAACAAAATGAGAGGAAATATAATGTGGAATTCCTCATTATACCTTTCGGCAGTCATAACTAGTCTACGAGATGCCCATTGGTTAGTTTTAGTTTTTCAGTTTATAGTTTATTGTCACGTGCACCAGGGTACAGTGAAAATCATTTGGTGCGTGTTAACCAGTCAGCGGAAAGACAATATATGATTACAATCAAGCCATCCACAGTGCACAGATACATGATACAGGGTATAACAGGAATAATGTTTAGTGTAAGATAAAGTCCAGTAAAATCCAATCAACGATAGTCCGAACGTCTCCATTGAGGTGGATAGTAGCTCAGGACTGCTCTCTAGTTGTTGGTAGGATGGTTCAGTTGTGTACATTTTTTTGTTTTTGAAAGTATATACATTCAATACCATTATTTTTATGCAAAATTAAAAATAGAAGAATCTTACTAATATAAACCACTTCTGAAGTTCAATGAGATCGCAATACCTTTGTCTCTGAACCTACCCTTCATTTTCCCATGACTGGATTTTTTGGCATTTAACATAGCTTGTTTCTTCTGACTCTCTGCTATTTCAAATCCTGAAAGGTAATTAATACAAAAACAAAGGAATTATTAAAATGTACTTTATAGATCATGTTGCACCAGGATGACAAATAAGTATTCAGTGTAGTAGTGAAAGGAACATAAGTAACAACATCATTACATTCTGCAGCAACTTTTACTCCTGATCCTATTCAGCATTCATTCTTCATGAAGACAGTAAATGTCCAGTCAGTGCACAAAAACGGGTGGAAGTAATGATAACTGTTATTAAATAATTAATATGATTAATGATCATCCTTCCAATTCTCCTTGCATGGAGGTGCTTCCCTGCATACATTCCACAGCATGTAAGGAATAGAAATTTGAATTTCTGATCCTCTCAGAGAGCCACAACGAAATATCACACTGTTACAGCAGGTTGCATGGAAGACATTTCTAATAACCTTCCAACATTCTCTAAACTAAATATTTATAATAATAATCAATGGATCAAACTCTCTATCTTATCACATCTAGTATTGATTGATAGTGGACAAACGAATAGCTAACAGGAGGTGATGGCTCCAAGGACATCCACCTTCTAATTGAAGGCAGGGTCCAGCAGGTGAGTGTTAAAGACAAGGCTGAAGTATTTGCAACCATATTCATCCAGAAGTGCCCAGTCGATGATCCCCAATATTTGCAGCATCACGGAAGCCAGTCTTCAGCCAATTTTATTCATTCCCAGAGTATCAAGAAATGCTATGGATCCAGACCCATCTGTACTTGCACTCCAGAACTACATATCACTGTCTATATCTCTCCTTTCCCTTATCCCTGTCTGAAGAAGGGTCTCGACCTGATACGCCGCCCATTCCTTCTCTCCAGAGATGCTGCCTGTCCCGCTGAGTTACTCCAGCTTTTTGTTTAAACCAGCATCTGCAGTTCCTTCTTACACATTTCGTCTACTAACTATTTTTTGTTTAGTTTAGATTAGAGATGCAGCATGGAAATACGTCCTTTGGCCCAATGAGTCCATGCTGACCATCGATCACCCGTTCACACTAACTCTATCTTATCCCACTTTCTCATCCACTCCCTACACAATCGGGGCCATTTTACAGTGGCCAATTAACCTACAAACCAATAGGAGATGAAGCATGACACAAAAAGCTGGAATAACCCAGCGGGTCAGACAGCATCTCTGGAGAAAATTAAGAGGTGATGTTGCGGGTTGAGACCATTTTTCAGATTGAATGTGGGGGGGAAAGAGAAATGAGAGATATAGACAGTGATGTTGAAAGATATAACACAAATGAATGAAAGGTATGCATAAAAGCAACGATAAAGGAAACAGGCCATTATTAGCTGTGCGTGAGGTGAGAACAAGTTACAGACAATGAGATTCAACAAGACGACTTTGAAGCTGGTACAACTTGGGTGGGGGAAGGATGGAGAGAGAGGGGGGGGACGCATGGATTACTTGGAGTTAGAAAAATCAACATTCATACTACTAAGTTGTAAGCTGCAGTATGAAATATGAGATGCTGTTCCTCCAATTTGCATTTGGCCTCACTCTGACAATAGAGGAGGCCTAGGACAGAAAGATCAGTGTGAACACTGGCTCTTCCTTATCCATTTTACTTGTTACATCCTCAGAACATTCCAGAAGATTAGTCAAGCATGATTTCCCCATCATAAATCCATGCTGACTTTGACCAGTCCTGTCACTGCTTTCCAAATGCGCTGTTACAACATCTTTAATAAGCGACTCTCTTCTTTACTCGGGGCATTGAATACAGAGGAATGGAGATTGTGCTCCAATTTTATAAAACCTTGTTCAACCTCAGCTGGAGTAATGCTTGCAGTTCTGGTTACCGTCCCATAGGAAAGATGTGACAGTGTCAGAAGGGATGCAGAATACATTCACCAGGATGTTGCCTGGGATGGAGCAGTTCACTTAAGTAAAGCTAGGTATGTTCTCTCTAGGGCAAAGGAGACAGACTCAGTATCACATATAATGCACTGCTTGTGAGAGTGTGTAAACAGAGTCTAAAGAAGGGCCCCAACCCAAAACGTCACCCATCCCTTTTCTCCAGAGATGCTGCTTGACTCACTGAGTTACTTCAGCATTTAGTATCTGTCTAAGCTGGATCACTGTCAGCATTTAGGCAGTGTATAGATGGGCTCTTAAATTAACTAGGTATAGAAGGCTATGGATCAAGTGCTGGGAAAAGAGTTGAATAGGTATAGGTGACCACTGGTCGGCATGGTTGAGCAGGGCCTAATGGCTTGTTTCCACACTGTTTGGTTCAATTACTCAAAAATTAAGGGGAATTTGATTGCTCGGTGAGTCAGCATGGATTCAAAAGGCTGAAATTGCCTCCTGCTGTGTCATAAGGAAATAAGAAAATGTGGAAAGTAATCAATTATAATACTATTTATCCTCAATTAAAGTTCAGAAATGAAACATACCCATTTCTTTATCCTCTTCTACTCTTTTCCTTTCGTCTATACATGCCTGCAGCCATCGTTGTTTGTCTTCTGGCTTTTTGGCACAAAATAGGTGGACTTCCTCTGTTGGACTTTTCAATTTAAAACCATTTTTATGTGAATGTTAAAATCTTTGTCTTTGCCATCCTCTACATCCACTGCTTTTATTTCATCCATGTCGATGTGGCCATTGTAATACAACATATCTCGTCTCAGCATATCTTTTTTACAGAGAATCAATTGATGGTCAAAAAGAAATAAAGTCCTCTGTTGGCTCTTTCCTTGGTTTGAGATTTTAGTCAACTCTCCAGAATGGATCAATTCTGAACTTCTAGTTAAAGCATCTTGTCCCTGAAAAAACAATGGAAAATGGCTTGAAATAGAATAGCTAAACATGCATTGGGCCATTTAATGCCTCATAAAGATCTTGTATATTTGTGCACCATATATCTTAACAGGATCAAAAGTCTATCGATCGCAGATTTAAAATGAACAAATAACCTGTAAGTAATTGCATAAGTGAAAAGGCATTCCAAACTAAAAATGTTTTTGAATTTCACGTATGAAAGAAATTCTGTCCTTCAAAGCTCGAATCCTCAAACAACTAAAAGCGTGATTTTCCCCATCTCTTTTTCCAATCCATTCTCATCAATAGCTTAAAAACTTTGAACAATCATTCCTTTGTCTTCTGAATTTCAAAAAACATACCTGTACATGTAAAATATATATATAATCTCTCCTTATAATTTAACTGAAGGTGATAAGGTAACTAAGTAATAAATCCAGGCAGCACAGTGTCATAGCAGTGGAGTTGCTGCCTTACAGTGCCAGAGAAGTGGGTTCGATCCTGACTATGGATGCTATCTGTACGGAGATTGTACATTCTCCCTGTGAGTTTGTACGTTATCCCTGTGACTGCGTGGGTTTTCTCCGGGTGCTCCGGTTTCCTCCCACATTCCAAAGAGGTGTAGGTTTGTGGGTTAATAGACTTCTGTAAATTGTCCCTAGGTATGTCGGATAGAACCTGTGTATGGGTGATTACTGGTCGGCACAGACTCAGTAGTCCGAAGGGCCTGTTTCCACGCTGTATCTCTAAACTAAACAATACTATAAGGCAACAAGTGAATCTTCCGGCATAGATCTGAAATGTCCCTTATTCGTGTCCTCCAGGGATGCTGCCTGCCCCACTGGGTTACTCCAGCACTTGATGGTTTATTAAACATTGCGAATCCTTACATTATACTGTCCAGAACAATGCACAGTTATTCAAATATGATCTTACCATGAAAGGGCTGAAATTGCTGGAGTAACTATGGAGAACATGTATAGGTGACATTTCGGGTTGGGACCCTTCTTCAGGGTCCATGTGCCCCAGCGATGCTAACCTGACCTGCTGAGTTACGCAAGCACTTTGTGTCTTTTTTAATCTGAGAGTTATAGTGGGATTGGTATGTCCTTCAAGGCTGATATGACAACATATATTGAAAGGCGTTTTTGTCCAATTGCTTTCTCTGTTTCTATGATAAAGGGCAGAATTGCATTATCCTTTTTCAATTATTCCCTTTGCTTGTCCATAACATTTTAAAGAACTACAAAAGATAGAGCCTCAACTCCCTTCGAACATCCAATGATTTTTTACATTTTGCTATTTAGAAACTACCCCTTCTAGATTCAAAATGGACAATCCCACATTTCTTTACACTGCAATTATCAAGCTATATTTAGCTATGTGTTTTATGTAAATGAATACCTCAGTAATTGTATACTGCCTTCACAATTTATTGAATCAGCATTGAAAGATGTGATTGGAACTTGACACCTTCCAAACTTTCTGTTCTTTTCTTTTCATCTGAACCATTGTAGATCACCTGAGGCCTTCACTGACCTCATGAGGTTCACTCTTGGGAGGGTTCAACAGAGTTCACAAAGCCTTTGATTCCATAGAGACATTACAGCTGCCAATTGTTCCAATATAACAATTATAAATAAAGCAACTGAGATACCAGCAAACAGTTAAAACATTGCAAAGATAAAATAGCAGACGCATTATTTTCATGATCGGCAAATATGTTCAAACAAACCTGGTCATTTCATACACATAGCAAGCATAGAATGCCAATGCATCTGCCCCCTTGTGGGATTCACCAATGAGTCTAGTGGATGAGGACTGACCTGCTGCGAGGTGAAGAAAGCCATGGTGTATGAAATGATCTGGTTTATTTAAATGTGTTTGCCAATTCTGCAAATAAAGCGTTATTTTGCTTCTTAATGTTTTACTTATTTGCTGGTATCTCAGGCGTTTCACTTTAATGTTTTATAATTAAAAATATTAAAGCATTTCAAAATGCATTTGAAATTTTCAAATGACGGGTGGGCTGAGTCAGTTCATCTAGCTGGCGGGCACTGCAGTCTGAAGAAGGGTCTCAATGCATAAAGTCACCTATTCATTTTCTCTGCAAAAAGTCACCTATTCATTTTCTCCGGAGATGCTGCCTGACCTGCTGAGTTACTCCACCTTTTTGTGTCTATGAACATTTATATTTCCTTGCCAATCATATTAAAGTGAGATGATTTCTGCAGCAATGCACAATATAAATATAAACTCTAGCATTTACTTAGTGTCTGCGTGACCTCTCTTGACCATAACACTTTATGTTCTGGAATTCCTCTCTAACAGCCACTATCGCAATGAATTGTTTTTTTGCATCCAACCTTTCTCCTGCCAAACACTCTTTTTACAATTCGCTACTAATTTACACGTGCAAAAAAAAACTAACTGATAAGTAATTTAACAGGGCAAACAGAATAAGATTCTCCAGGAAAAGTAAGAAGAGAATTGAATGGTAACCTCCAATATCTGCATCCGATCCGTTGCTGTGCACAAGTAATAAATCTAAGTAACCCATTCCTACTTAAACAAGCAGTCATCATGGGTGACTGCAGTTATCCTGGGTGACTTTAATCTACATATAGATTGGGCCAACCAAATTGGTGGCAGCACTGAGGAGGATTTCCTGGAATGTAAACGGGGTGGTTTTTTAAACCAATATGTAGAAGACCCAACTAGAGGGCAGGCCATCCTAGACTGGGTATTGTGTAATGAGGAAGGATTAGTTAACGATCTTGTTGTGCAAAGCCCCTTGGGCAACACTGACCAGAATATGGTGGAATTCTACATTAGGATGGAACACAGTTTAATTCAGAGACTGGGGTCCTGAACTTAAAGAATGGAGACTTGGAAGGTATGACGGGAATTGGCTAGGACAGACTGGCAAATTATACTTAAAGGGTTGAGGGTAGAGATTCAATGGCAAAGATTTAAAGACCGCATGGATGAACTCCAGAAATTGTTCATCCCTGTCTGGTGAAAAAATAAAACGGGGAAGGCGGCTCAACCGTGGCTAACGAGGGAAGTCAAGGATAGTGTTAAATCCAAGGAAATGCGATGTAAATGGCCAGAGGAAGCAGCAAACTGGAAGACTGGGAAACATTTAGAATTCAACAGAGGAGGACAAAAGGGTTAATTAAGAGGGGGGGGGGAGAGCATGAAAGAAAGCTTGCGGGGAATATAAAAACTGACTGAAAGCTTCTTTAGATATGCAGAAAGGAAAAGATTAGTGAAGACAAATGTAGATCCCTTACAATCAGAGACAAGTGAATTTATAATGGGAAACAAGGAAATGGGAGAACAGTTAAACAAGTACTTTGGTTCTGTCTTCACTAAGGATGACATAAAGCTGGGTGGCAGTGTGAGCTGCAATGAGGATGCTATGAGGCTGCAGAGGGTGATAGGTTGGGTGTGGGCAGATGCATAGCAGATGCAGTATAATGTGGATAAATGTGAGGTTATCCACTTTGGTTGCAAAAACAGGAAGGCAGATTATTATCTGAATTGTGTCAGATTCGGAAAAGGGGAGGTGCAACGAGACCTGGGTATGCTTGTACATCAGTCACTGAATGTAAGCATGCAGGTACAGCAGGCAGTGAAGAAAGCATGTTGGCCTTCATTGCGAGAGGATTTAAGTTTAGGAGCAAGGCGGTCCTACTGTTGTACAGGGCCTTGGTGAGACCGCACCTGGAGTATTGTGTGCAATTTTGATCTCCTAATTGTGTGCACCTATTGTGCGTACCTTTGGTCTCCTAAAGAAGGACATTATTGCTATTGAGGGAGTGCAGTGTAGGTTCACCAGGTTAATTCCCAGGATGGCGGGACTGACATATAATGAAATAATGGGTTGACTGGGCTTGTATTCACTGGAATTTTGAAGGATGAGAGGGATCTTATAGAAACATATAAAATTCTTAAAGGATTGGACAGGCTTGATGCAGGAAAAATGTTCCCGATGTTAGAGGAGTACAGAACCAGGGATCACGGTTCAAGAATAAGGGGAAGGCCATTTAGGACTGAGATGAGGAAAAACTCCTTCACCAAGAGAGTTGTGAATCTGTGGAATTCTCTGCCACAGAAGGCAGTGAAGGCCAATTCATTGGATGTTTTAGATTTAGCTCTTAGGGCTAAAGGAATTAGATTTAGCTCTTAGGGCGAAAGGAATTAAGGGATATGGATAAAAAGCAGGAACAGGGTACTGATTTTAGATGATCAGCCATGACCATATTGAATGGCGGTGCTGGCTCGATGGGCCGAATGGCCTACTCCTGCACCTATGTTTCTAAGATTGAGTGCGGAATTATTAGATCAATTTACATGAACCAAAGCAGTTCAAAACACAGCTAAGAAAAGTAAAACCCACCTCCCAATTTACAATGGAGACTTGCCACTGAGCAATCTTGTCTATACTTTCTAATCGCCTTTTCCTTTCGTTAATCAGATGTGCCACGTTCTTCATGGCCTCATAGGCAGCACTGATGCTCTCATAATCACTGCAAAAGAGGAGAAAGCTGGGTTAATCTTCAGCTGTAGATTTATCAGAGCTCTGTGAAATTAATTAAACTCAACGTAAAACAAGAAGACATTCAATAATAAAAACAAAGAATGGTGGAGATACTCAGCCGGCCACTGTGGAGAGAGAAGCAAAGTCAACATTTCAGGTTGATACTTTTCATCGGGCAATAAAGTTGCTGGAAAATTACAGGTTATAAGAGAAATAACGAACAGGATTTATATGTTCCAAAAATATGCTCGGATTGTAAACATTTTATGCATGTATTGTCACCGACAGAAGTATCAACATAAATTACCTTCTACCGTTATTTATAGGTAATATGGTTAACATATTTAGAGTTTGGATTCTCATACCTGTGATCTGGGGTGGTGTATTTGAGCAATTCAGCAAGCTGGAGTGGGTATTTACAAATCTTCTGCACTGGCGTTAGAAGGAAGCCATCAATTGCAATGTCAATCATCTGTTGAAGCAGTCGACAAGCCTCAAAAAAGTGCCGATATTACTTTGCTTCATTAGTTTAACTAGCTCGAGACATGCACTGGAATGATTGTTGCAATATTCAGAGTATATCCCAAACTCGGCATGCTGTAAAGAAGAAAATATTTGAATGGGCAAAACATTAATGTCTACATTTTCTGTTAGTTTCAGCTTAAAATTACTTGATCAAATTTCAGAGCTGCTCTGCTTCTTTTGCACAGATAAAAATGTTGATTTTAACACTTTTAAAATCACTCTCACACACACATTTCATTTGTGCAAAAGAAGCAGCAGATCTGAATTTTGATCAGGTAAATGCGCGCGCGCGCACACAACACAGTATTTGCGTTTTGAGTTTACATTAGATAGTTTCCCCCAAGTATAGTGCAACTGTGGAACTATTTCATAAACAATTGGCATGCGTGTACCAACATATCCAACTACATAATCACACAATACCAAGAAAATGCTAGGAGCACAATTTGCATTGATTTATTATCTTTTACAGAGCAAAACCCGCTAAGGGGCAGATTTGGAGAATTATCATCCGGTGCTGCATTGGAAGATGATTTTAAAATGTGCTCTAAAAGAGGAAAGGATTAGGGAAATAAAAAGTAGCAAGGCTCAGGGAGGGAATTTCCTTAGCATAAGCAGCTTTATAATGGAACAATTTAAAATACAGTTTGAACAAGAGGCTACAACACAGATCACTGATTGCAAACGGTTATAGAACGAGGCTGGTGAGCAAACCTAGTGAAATTTTGCAGCCCTGTGAGATAGGATGTGTAGCTGAACGTTCAAATTCAATACGAACAGTCACGTACTTCAGAACGGTTATCAGAGAAAGAGATAGAATGGCAATTATAGAAAGGATTTTATTACAGAGACCAAAACCAATGGCTTTGGTCATTCATACATTCAATCAGGAGGAAGCTTTATGTGTTTAAAAGGGATGTTGGACAAGCAGCCTGACAATTTAAGGGAAAATAGGTGAGTGAGAGGATGTCAATATCATATCCATAGACAAACGTAGAAACAAAGAACTGTAAATGCTGGTTAATGCACCCAAGGACACAAAGTGCTGGAGTAACTCAGCGGGTCAGGCAGCATCTCTGGATAATATGACGGAAGAAGAGTCTCAAACCAAAACGTCACCTGTCCATGTTCTCCAAGGTTGCTACCTGACCTGCTGAGTTATTCCAGCACTGTGTTATATACATGGAACCTGAGATTGGTTGTGGCTGCTAAAGGCAGCATGTATCTGAGAGAGGAAGGTCCTTGGGAATAACTAAAGCAACAGTGTGGGAATTAATTGTTACTGGTGGAGGTTTTTTGGACTAAAAATAGATAAATGTGGAACCAGGTGGTGTAGTTTGTAGTTTACACAACAAGGCTACAGAGGAAGCTTTGAAGCTTAGGCGGAGGGGATATGTTTGTTTTCCTTCCTCTCCCCAAAAGAAAAGCTTGGCTATATTGGCTCTTTTGTTTCCTCTCTCCTTATCTGTCTCAACATATCAGTCATTATCTATCAAATCCACCTTGAACCTCTACCCATGGTGCCATCTTTCCATCATCTCTCTCCTCACCCTGGTCCCACCTGTCATGTGCCAGTCCCTGCCTCACCCTTTATACTGGCTATCTCCCCTCTATACCCAATCCCCGGTGCAAAGTCTCAACACAAAATGTTTACCATCCTTCTGTCTCCGCATATGCTACCTGACACGCCGAGTTCCTCCAGCACTTTGATTTTTGCTACTATTAAAAAAAACTTCAAGATTCAAGATTCAAGCGACATTTATTGTCACATGCACCAATTGGCACAGTGAAATTTGGTGTCACCATACAGCCATACGAATAAAAAAAAGAACACAGAACACGAAAGTCTTTAACATAAACATCCCCACACAGCGGAACCACACTGTGAGGGAAGGCACCAAAGTTCAGTCATCCTCGATGTTAAAGCAGCAGGCCCAACACTCCGGAGCTTCAACACGGCGATCCTCGGTAAGGCATCGCCCGCCCCGCGATGAATCCAATGCTGTACCGCTGCTGAAGCTCTGGTCGGTCTCCGGCAGGAAAGGCCGCGCCAATCCAGTTGGTAGGCCGCAAGGGGGGGCGGCGAGGATGTCACTCGGAGAATAGTCGGATCCTCGCCAAGATGGGAAACAGTTTCCCCCTTACCCTACCCACCTCCCCCACATAAATATACAAGGAAACTCCAACACATGCTTTTTAAACTAAAAATTAAAAAAAGATGGATAAACAGACAGACTGTAGGCAGAGGCTGCCATCATGCGGCGTCCCTAGTGGAATGATTTTATTCATGTATCACTTCACTGGAAATCTTGGATTTCTGTTTAACAAATAAATTACATATGGAAGTTGTAAAATGTTGAACCAAAATATATCCGGGTCTATAAAGGAAATTTTGGTTAGTTATTATTATTTTGAGTAGAAATTGAAATGTTGCCACATTTTAACAACACTGATTTTTTAAAATGTAATTTCAGTTTTACATAGAAACTTAGAACATAGAAACATAGAAATTAGGTGCAGGAGTAGGCCATTCGGCCCTTCGAGCCTGCACCGCCATTCAATATGATCATGGCTGATCATCCAACTCAGTATCCCGTACCTGCCTTCTCTCCATACCCTCTGATCCCCTTAGCCACAAGGGCCACATCTAACTCCCTCTTAAATATAGCCAATGAACTGGCCTCGACTACCCTCTGTGGCAGAGAGTTCCAAAGATTCACCACTCTCTGTGTGAAAAAAGTTCTTCTCATCTCAGTTTTAAAGGATTTCCCCCTTATCCTGAAGCTGTGACCCCTTGTCCTGGACTTCCCCAACATCAGGAGCAATCTTCCTGCATCTAGCCTGTCCAACCCCTTAAGAATTTTGTAAGTTTCTATAAGATCCCCTCTCAATCTCCTAAATTCTAGAGAGTATAAACCAAGTCTATCCAGTCTTTCTTCATAAGACAGTCCTGACATCCCAGGAATCAGTCTGGTGAACCTTCTCTGCACTCCCTCTATGGCAATAATGTCCTTCCTCAGATTTGGAGACCAAAACTGTATGCAATACTCCAGGTGTGGTCTCACCAAGACCCTGTACAACTGCAGTAGAACCTACCTGCTCCTATACTCAAATCCTTTTGCTATGAAAGCTAACATACCATTCGCTTTCTTCACTGCCTGCTGCACCTGCATGCCTACTTTCAATGACTGGTGTACCATGACACCCAGGTCTCGCTGCATCTCCCCTTTTCCTAGTCGGCCACCATTTAGATAATAGTCTGCTTTCCTGTTTTTGCCACCAAAATGGATAACCTCACATTTATCCACATTATACTGCATCAGCCAAACATTTGCCCACTCACCCAGCCTATCCAAGTCACCTTGCAGTCTCCTAGCATCCTCCTCACAGCTAACCCTGCCCCCCAGCTTAGTGTCATCCGCAAACTTGGAGATATTGCCTTCAATTCCCTCATCCAGATCATTAATATTATTTTTACAGATGATGAATGTACAGGAGGAGCAGGACAGTTGATCCAATAGCATAGAATAGAATGCCTTTTTGTTGTCATTCAAACAAACAAAGGTTTGAACGAAATTTTGTTCCCTGCAGTCATAACAGCAAAAAAAAAACCTCACACAGTTAACACAGTTTCGCACAAACATCCATCACAGTGAATCTCCAAACACCTCCTCACTGTGATGGAAGGCAGAAGTCTTAACTCTTTCCTGTTCTTCTCCCGCCGTCAGGCAGTCAAACTGCTGCGTCGAGGTGATCGAGGCTCTTGATGTTAAAGCCCCCGGCGGGCGATGGTAAGTCCCGCGGCCGATTAATCCACGCCGGGCGATGAAAAGCCCTGTGATGGGCTGATTCAAACCCCGCGATTCGGGGCGGGTGAAGATGCTATTGCGGGAGCTCCCGAAAATCGGTCTCCTACCAGGGACTTGCGAGCTCCCGATGTTAACGTCCACAGGGCCTGCGGCCGAATCCTCCGAAGCTCCGAAGTTGGGTTGCAGCCACAGCGCCACCGCAGCCTCCGAAGTCAGGCAGCTCTGTGATGGCAAGTCCACAGGCTCTGCGACGGGAGCCCTGAAGGTCGATTCCAGTTGGAGGCCGCCAGCTCCACGATGTTAGGCCCCAGCGAAACAGAGACACGACAAGAAAAAGGGTCGCGTCCTCGTTCAAGACAGAGATTAAAATAGTTTCCCCCATCCCCCACATATACACAACTAAAAATAAACCAAAAACATACCCCTAACAAGACAAAAAAAAAGACAAAAAGAAAATAAGACAGACCGACTGCAGACGAGCCGCAGCTGCTTAGGCAGTGCCGCCACTTTCCTGGTTAATGGGGTTTGTGTTTTTACTGAACGGGATTTTTTTTTAAATTCGGGAGGGTGTCAGTACTGGTTAAAAGATGAAAGAATTGAACTAAAGAATTAGGGGCAATCGCATTGTTGGAAATATACCATAGAGTTCCAAATAGTCAAAGGGAGATAGAGAAGATATGAAGGCAATTTTCTAACAACTGAGAAGCACTAGAACATTAGTAAAGAGGGATTTCAATGACCTTATTGGCTGGGGTACAGACAGTAAACAGGGTATAGGGGACGTGGAAATACTAAATTGCTTTCAGGAAAACTCTATCAGAAAAAAGATAGTGTTCATCAAGTCCTAAAAGAAGTGCAATTCTGTATTTAATTTTACAGAATAAAGGGCAGGCAAGTGGAAAAATAAGAGTGGGAGATTAATTTTGCGTTCGTGATTTTTTAGATCAGGTTAGATTCGGTATATCTATGGAAAATAAATAAAAGAAAATATAATCTAAATAATCCTCGACAGCTCTACCAGCTGCGTCACTGTGTTGCCCACAATTTAGATTATTTTCCAAAGATGTACAGGTTGTAGGTTAATTGGCTTCTATAAATTGCCCCTTGTGTGTAGGATGCAAAAAGTGGGATGGTTGGTGTTGAGTTGGTGGGCTGAAGGGCCTGTTTCTATGCTGTATCTCTAAATTACACTGAACTATACCCTCCATGCACCTGTCCATTTCCAGAATTTTCCATTTTTATTTGAGACTTTCAGCATTTGCAGGTTTTTTCTTGATTCTTAATTTCTTGCTGATATATTTAACATTAATTACTGTGATTTTGATTTGAACACTGTGAATTAAACTGATACAAGAATTAGACAGGTACATGGTTTAGAGCGATATGGCACAAATGCAGGCAAATGGGACCAGCTTAGATGGGACATCTTGGTCAGCATGGACAGGTTGGGCCGAAGGGCCTGTATCCGTGATGCAAGACTCTAATTCTTCCATCTACTACTTCAAATACTAGAGCATAGCTCTAAAGTGAGAGGGAAACAGTTTAAAGAGATGTGCAAGTTGTTGGGGTTTTTTTACACACAGGTGTGGTGGGTGCCTGGATGTGCTGCCAAGGATGGTGGTGGAGGTATATACGGTAGTGGCATTTAGGAGACTTTTGGAAAGGCACATGGATATGCAGGGAATTGAGGGATATTAATTATGTGCAGGCTGATAAAAGTTGGTCTTGACATTGTGGGTTGAAGAACCTTGTTACTGTTCTGCATTGCTTTATGTTTTATCTATGTCAAGTCATTTGGAAATGGGTATGGCTTTGGGCTCAACTCATACACTCTACTGAGCAAATAAACAGATGTGTACCATAAGGATATGCATGGGTAGATAGAGATCAGTGACAAATCGCCTACCTATCCTTCCCACTACAGAAGGGAAATAGAATCGTCTAAAAGGGAAGGTTTTGTGCTCATATTTTTGCCTGTACTTTCACATGGGAGGCTGACGTCCAAGGTTCAAGACTATGTATTTTTTAAATATTAAACTAGCAGCTGAAATGTTTGTTCTTCGTGCTCGCTCAACAATTGGCATTGCTGCTGCTTATTTTTAAGAGCTACTGAAGCAGAAAATGAAAGGAAACTCCAGAGGTTAATTAGTCATCTCCACTGATAAATAAATTCTGATGAATAAACAGTTTGTATTAACTAAATCTTCACAGGGGATGCAGCTCTAAATTTGGAATCCCATCAGAGAATTTGGAGAGTGTTTAAGAAGGAACTGCAGATGCTGGAAAATCGAAGGTACACAAAAATGCTGGAGAAACTCAGCGGGTGCAGCAGCATCTATGGAGCAAAGGAAATAGGCATCTATGGAGCGAAGGAAATAGGCAACGTTTCTCTGAAGAAACCCTTCTTCAGAGAATTTGGAGACATAGTTTGAAGGAATTAGATTTTTTTCACCTCCAGAGAGATGTCTCCAGTTTAATCACCAGATTGCCTGCACATTCATTTATCTGAACCAAGCTTGTCTTCAGGAATTACGACAACCTTCTATCCTGTCAATTTATACCATAAGAAATTATAGCGTAAACCTGTAAATAGAGGTGTCATCACTGTGACAAACTATATATTACATACAATTTTAGTTTAAAAAATCCATTAATTGTTCTAAACCTCAACATTACATAATTCACTTTTTGATGTTGAGGCAGAAAAAAAAAATCAGATCATAAGACATAGAATTAGCAGAATTAGGCCATTTGGCCCATTGGCTGATCTATTTTCCCTCAGCCCCATTTTCCTGCCTTTACCCTGTAACCTTTGACACCCTTACCTACCAATTTCCGCTTTAAACATACCCAATGACAGCCTCCAAAACCATCTGTGGCAATAAATTCCACAGATTCATCACGCTGTGGCTAAAGAAATTCCTCCTCATCTCCAATTTAATTTATAAATGATCACACACGTCAGTAGGTTTACCTGAATATTATTATTGAGGGAATGGTAGTGGCAAAGTAATAAAACTACCAGACATGTAATCTTGAGGCCACAAATAACAATACACGGACTTGAGTTCAAATCTCACCTTGGCAACTGTAGAATTTAAATTCAGTTAATAATCTGTAATTAAAAAAAACAGCACCAGTTTGTTGTAAAAACTCCAGCTTGATCATATGGATTCCTCACAGGTCATATAATGCCATTCATAGTCAGGCCGTGACTCCAGGCCCATAAATGCGCTTGACTGTTAAATACCTTTTGGAATGCAACAGCCAAGACACCACACCAACTTTCTTAGGAGTCTGAGGGAAATCGGCATGTCTCCAATGAAACTAACAAACTTTTAGAGATGCATCACAGAAGGCATATGGTCGGTTTCATTACAGCTCGGTTTGGGAACACAATGCCAAACATTGCCCGGACTAGACTTCACACCAGATCTACACTTCACACTGTCTTGGAAAAGCTGCCTACATAATCAAAGACGTCACAGCTCCTACCCTACAACCGGTACAGAAGCTTGAAAGCGCGCAGCACAAGACACAGGAACAGCTTATTTCCCTCTGTTTTCAGCCTTCTGAACAGTCCTTTCCTTGCTAGGGTATTATCCGATTAATCTCTACCCGATTGTGGACATTGACTTTGTGGAAATGATGTGCTACAATGCTGAGAATTATATTCTGCACATTGTATCTTCCCCTTTGCCCTATTTATTGTACTTCAGTTTAGCTTGAAAGTATTTATGTATAGTATTATCTGACGTGAGTGGATAGCATGCAAAACAAAACGTTTCACTGTATCTCGGTACACATGACAATAACAAACCCGAACCTAAACCTAATAGCCTCCTGAGACATTCAGGTCATGGGCAATTAGGGTGGGCAATAAATCCCCACATCCTGAATTTTTTTTTTGAACAAGAAAAGGTATACTCAGAAATACAGGATATACTAGGTCCAATATTTTTGCGAAAGGAGCAGAGGGTGGGGAGTGATGCAGGTGCTGAAACCAATGAAGTATCTTGAATAAAAATAGACACATACCTCAAAATCTGAAACAGACCAAAGGAGGTTACGGTTCAGGGTTTCTGAAGTAGTGTCCACTTTTAGTTTACTTTAGAGATACTGCGCGGAAATAGGCCCTTCCGCCTCCTGAGCCTACGCTGATCAGCATTCAATCCGTACACTAGGATTATCCGACAATCTACCGCTATGCAACCGTGCCACCCATGTTGTTAAATTATGGGCACCTGATCAAATTGTAACCAGACAGCAGTTGAATAGCTGATATCTGAATTCCGAGGATGGAGTGATTTGTATTTTCTAACTGATTTATGTTTTCATAAAGTAGAAAGTTGTCTTAAATCAGGAAGCAAAGCTAGTTCAGGCAT